>NC_135810.1:2274568-2644568 GCF_964213995.1 Mustelus asterias | reverse complement strand
CCATTTTAGAGAGGAGTTAAGAATCAACCACATTGCTGTGGCTCTGGAGTCACATGTAGGCCAGACCGGGTAAGGACAGCAGATTTCCTTCCCTAAAGGACATCAGTGAACTAGGTGGGCTTTTACAACAATCAATGATAGTTTCATGGTCGTCGTTACAGAGACCAGCTTCACTTTCTTGATTTATTAATTGAATTTAAATTCCACCAGTTGCCACGGTGGGATTTGAACCCCTTTCCCGACAGCATTAGCCTGGGGTCTTGATAGTCCACTGAGATTACCACTCCACCACCGACTCCCCATCTGAGCCTTGCCGGGGTGTCCATGTTTTGAAAAGGACCAGTGGGCCCATCTCCTAGCCTGGCAGGGCTTACCCTGGTGGCTACTGTGGATGGTGCTCTCCCCACCCCCTCACCCTCCCAGGGGAGGCAAGATGAGGCCTTTAAATGCCCCTTAATTGACCTAGGGGTGGGCAGAGTGACCTAAACCTTTGCCACCGCTGATTTAAGTGGGAGTGAGGCTGGGGGAGATGGATAGGCAGTAGGCACGGTGGCACGGGTGATTAGCACTGCTGCCTCACAGTGCCAGGGACCCGGGTTCGATTCCAGACTCGGGTCGCTGTCTGTGTGGTGTTTGCACATTCTCCTCGTGTCTGCATGGGTTTCCTCCGGGTGCTCCAGTTTCCTCCCGCAGACCAAAGATGTGCGGGTTAGATGGATTGGCCATGCTAAATTGCCCCTTACTGTCAGGGGGACTAGCTGGGTAAATGCATGGGGTTATGCGGATTGGGTGGAATTGTGGTCAGTGTAGACTCGATGGGCCGAATGGCCTCCTTCTGCACTGTAGGATTCCATGATTCTAGGTTATCCGCCCTGTGCAATTTAATAAACCAACCTCCACCTTCCAGCCTGCTCTTGGTGGATTGGGAAGCACTGACATCCGTCCATGGTGCAGGCAAATGTATTGTTGTTGACTCCATTTTCTCCTTTGTTGAGATGCCTTGGGTACCACATTCCACTTCTGTCACATGGCCTACTGCTTATGAAATTTAGCTGACATCTCACTTGCCATTGTTTAGAAGGAACGCTGGAATTTCAAGGCAACTATCCCCCTTACCATGGCGCGTGGAGTTCTCCCTGTTCTTGAGGCTTTGGCACATTCCTCTCACTGCCTCACTGATGAATCGGGGGCCCAATGGCATCTCTCCTCGGACATGTCCAGATGTGTGAACTCTCCATAAATGGATCTGTCACACCCACCCCGGAGGGTAGGTGTTCTAAAATTAAAATAATTTGCAGAGCGCCTTTCACCACCTCAGGATGTATCAAATCACTTTACGACCAGTGAGACGCCTCATGCTTCAGTCATTGTTAGATTTAAATAAAGTCAACACTTACTGGAATTGGTGCTGTCATCTTTTGTTCCGTCAACAGCTCCATCAGAGTTCATCTGCAAGTAGAAGCCTTGCCTGCAATATAACCTGGTCACTATACCCTTGAGCTGAGAATCTGAAAAACAGTCAAAGGTTGTGGTTGAGAGTCACTCCCACTGTACCCGGCTGATATTTGCATTTTCACAATTTCCCTACAATTCTTCTCAAAGCGGAGGTCACAGAATTGGTGGCAACTGATACTGAGCCAGAGATACCAAACACTGGCTCATTGCAATGCTCAACGCTGTCCTCACACCTCCCCATCGCCAACAAGAACGTCAAGACATGGAGAGGGTGCAGGGCAAATTGACCAGAATTGTAATGGGGGATGAGGGGCTTCAGTGGGGGGGGGAGGGGGGGGGGGGAGGGGCGGGGGGGGAGTGGGGGGGGGAGGGGGGGGGGGAGTGGGGGGGGGGGGAGTGGGGTGGGGGGGAGTGGGGGGAGCTCAGATTTAGAACTGGAGGGGAAGTTAAAAACTCCCGTTTTACACAGAGAATGGTTGTGATCTGCAATGCAGCAGATTCCTGAATAACTTTCAAAAGGGAACTGGATAAACACTTGAAAGGGAGCTACAGGGATAGAGCCAGAGACTGGGATTAACGGGACAGTATTTCCAAAAGAGCTGGCCACAGGCACAATGGGCTGAATTGCCTCTTTGTGCTGGATGATTGATCCTAAGAATAGAGGACACAGTTCCCCTCGGATTGGCTTCATGGTGAAAAGACAAGTTCTGCTTGCCCTGCATTGTGAGGGCTGGGCCAGAGGGAACATCACTGTAGTCGGAATGTCAGGAGGAACATTGACGCCACAAATAAGCTGAACACGTACAGCATGTTTACACATAATTCTTACACTATTTAATATATTTATGAATCAATTAAAAATGGGGTCTACCCAAAAGTCGTTGCTAAAAGCTGTTCACTAAATTGTTTTAATCAACTACTTAATTGCAATTTCTGGAACAACATTGGTACATTATTTGATAAAGAACTTGTCATGAATTAATTCATCAATCTGTTAAATTGTTTGTTAACTAGTTTTATAACATTAAATAAATCCCATTGCAGTCTAGAAAGAGGTTTTTAATTTAACTTTAATATACAGGGGAACTGGAATTCCATGGGGTGAATGGGCATGACTTGGGGAAAGTGTAGTGACCTCCCTACAGATGTTGTAATGTCAGGGAAGAGAAAAACCATTGATTTTCCTTTAATCCACAGAACCAAATAATCCATGCAATGCAACAAGAGGTCACCCAGCCCACTGAGTCTACACCAACTCTCCGCAAGAGCATCATACCCAGGCCCAGCCCCTCCGCCCTATCCCCATAACCCCACACATTTACCACGGCCAATTCACCGAACCTACACATCTTTGGAGCCATTAAGAGGGCATTTAAAGACCCCCTCCTTTCAAAGGCAGCAGCTATCTGTGGTTTCTGGGACACTGATAGCTGGAAATGACAGAATATTCAGCTCCCACCTCCCCTCCCCAACACCCCAGGAAAGACTTCCTGTTGCAATGTAGAAATCCTTTTATCTAAATAAAGAGGTGTCTTATGTTTTGGGAAGGATTTCGCAGGTTGACATTCAACCTGTTTAGCCGCGTTATGAACGCACCTTCCTTGGCCATCAAGTCCTGGGTGGGACTCGAAACCCAGGGCTTCTGGCTCAGAGACAGGGACGCTAACCCACTGCACCACAAGACCTCCCTAATGTAATATATCAGAAGGTACTAAGGACTATAGCGTGCCTCTTCATTAGAGAGAGACAATCGGTTATATACAGCCTAAGGAACACCGCGCCATAAGTGTGGTGCAAAGTGAGGAGGCCATCTCCATGAGTCACAGCCAGTACTGGAATTGAACCCAAACTGTCAAACTCCAGCTATCTAATCAACTGGGCTAACAGACCCCCGCATATCTGAAAGGCAGTGGATGTTTTAACCCAAAATCTCATGTTTGTGACCAACCATCCCCGTTGCTATCAATTAGAATTGAGTGGTCCAAGTCCACACTCAGAATATTCAGAATTCCAAGTTTTACTTTTCCTCAATACTTTTTGTCATAACAACAAACTCAATCAAACTTGCTAGAAAATCCAAACTCCTTTAGCTGAAAGGAAGGTTTTTAATTAAAGAAACTTTTGGACCACATCATGTTCCAATGAAAGTGAGTCACTGGATTTTAATATCACACATTAAGAGACAGAGAAGAAGGGATCATAATGAAAGGGTTCAGATGAACAAAGAGATCTCAATCAAAGGACAAATCACACAATTGCTAAAACCTCATTCCGGTGACGAATTGCACTGTTGGAAGCTACAAGACAACAGTTTGTCTTAGAATTTCCTTTTGAAAAGTTCGATTTGACCCTGTTCACATCTTTGGGACATTAAGAAAATGTACAAATGTCCGGAATATTCCGGTCGTTCATGCTGGCGGGATCTTCTGGTCCTGTTGGCGGTGCAGTCCCACCGTAGGTTTCCCGACGGCAAGGGGTGGCATTCAATAGGACACCTCATTGTCAATGGCGGGACCAGAAGATCCTGCCACCGGCCAATGATGCGTCACCTCTGCCATGGCGGGGAAAATCCCACCCATTGGATTAAACCGAAGTGATCCTGTATCCTCCCACCTTGTCTCCAATACTGGATCCGTATCAGATGCAGCAGTGGTTCAGATGTCCAATGATCTATCACTGGAGTGTAAATCCTCCAAACATTGTGTGACAGGGAAGAGATTCCCCATGAGTTGTGAATCACCGCAAGTAACTGGATGATTTACCCCTCTATTATTAGTCTGACAAAAATGGCAGCTCATCCCCAACCTACAGCTAATAAATTGTTCTTAGAGATTTTTAAAATTTCAAATGGTTTAATATTCTTCCTTTTCCTTGCTGTTGCTTTTTTCTTTTCGGCCTCTTAAGCCAATTTTTCTTTCCCTCTCTTTATTTCTCTTTCCCGATTTGACTTTAATTCACTTGATTTCTTTCTCCATTGTTCCTCTGTTGGACAGACGGCTGGCCCTATCATTCAGTGAGCTCTCAGATACCCCATTGCCCTCCCTCACCGTTATGTCAACACACACTTGCAGCTAGCTCCAGGGCTAAAATATTGCTAGTTGAAAGGTCAGGAAAAAGCCTAACCAAGAGGGCAAGCAACAAGGTGCCGCACTCTGGCACATTCTAGGCCAATACATTTATTGCCATCTGTTTGAAAAGCCATCAATTTGTTTGCTCATACATCTCCAGGGGTGAGGTTGATGGGGGAAGGGGAAGGGGGGGTTCACATTTAATCAGGCAGGAGGTGGCAGGTGGAGACCCTGTCATCTTCCCACCTCCACCCTGAGTAAGCCCATGGTAGGAAGCCCCATGGACGAACATCCCACCCCCACTGTCAATTGAGACTCTTAAATGGGCAATTAATGCCCAATCATGGGCAGTATCCTGCTGTTGCTGGGATTAACCCAGTGGCAGGTGGGTGAGGGGTGCACCATAGATGAAACGTGAAAAGCAAACCCTGGCCTGTTTGCTTGCAGGCTCCTTGGAAGTGAGGGGAGGTTGGGGGAGGGGAGTTTGGGGTTTGTCATTCAAAGGCACTCAGCACCTAATCAACATTGGGAAAGGGCGGGAGGGGGGGGGGGGAATTGGGAGACACCCTTTACCCTTGCTGCTGATCCCCCAGCACTTTTTCACCCACAGACCCCACTCCACCATATGCAGCCAGCTGTCACTTGCCAATGTGCCCAAGCCCATCCACAATGCGAGGCCTTGAGTGGGTGCTGTACCTGTTGCCAACCTCTGTTTGCCCAATGAGTCTTGGCGGGCAGAGCTTATGCCTTTGGGGTCCTTAATTCTGAGGGAAGACCTGCTGCTGGCCTGGGTAACACGCGATCATAGAATCCCTGTGGTGTAGAAGAAGGCCATTCGGCCCATCAAGCCTGCACCGACAACAATCCCACCCAGGCCCTATCCTATAAACCCTGTATTTACCCTGCTAATCCCCCTAACACTAAGGGTCAATTTAGCACGGCCAATCCACCTAACCTGCACATCTTTGGATTGTGGGAGGAAACCGGAGCACCCAGAGGAAATCCACGCAGACATGGGGAGAATGTGCAAACTCCACACAAACAGTGACCCGAGGCTGGAATTGAACCCTGGTCCCTGGCGCTGTGAGGCAGCAGTGCTAACCACTATGCCACTGTGCCACTCTGTTGTGGGCCTTCCCGGAAAGAGATGATATGTGGCTCCTGCCAGCTCTCCAGCCAGCGGCTGAGAACCCAGTCACCACATCAAGATTAGTCCCAAGTCTTTTCCTGGAGTTGAGTGGGAGAAACTCTTGAGTAAAGAGTTACTCTGACTGTCCATCCCTCAGTTTATTCACAATAAAACTCTCAATCAGAGCAAGTTATTACAGACTACTTTTAATTAAAAATGTTCACTTACTTTTAACAAAAAACCTATCCTCATCTGGCAGACACATGATTCAGAAGTTATATTATTGTCTCTGTGTCAACATGAGCGCAATAAACTCCGTCGCTCATTTACTCTGAGATGCAAAGGATAAGAAATTTACAATACGCTTGTAGAACCATCATTAATAAAATTAATAAGCAGGTTTTGTGTTCCAATTCTAGTTGTATCTCTGGTTTTACTGTGTGAAGGATTTTGGTCGCGTGAAAAGGAGAAACTATTGGCAGTGACAGAAGGATGAGTAACCGAAGGATAGATTTAATACGATTGGCAAAAAGCAGAGGAGCGAAGTAGAGAAATGTTCTTCCGCAGCGGCCTGTTGTGATCTGGAAGGTGCTGCCTGAAGAGGTGGTGGAAACAGATTCAATAATAACGTTCAAAAAGGGAATTGGATAAATAATTGAAGAATTGAAATTTGAAGGGATGTGAGAAACAGCTGGCAAGGGGAAGGTGGTGTGAGACTAAGTGGATAGCTCTTTCAAAGAGCTGGCAAAGACATGATGGGCCGAATAGCCTCCTTCTTCTTGCTTCTGTGACATGAGAAATGTAAACAGGGAGTTTGGCACTTCACAATTCCTTGAATATGGACCTTTGTGAACTGTTCCTACTCAGAACATCTTCCATCTCTTACTTGGATTTAGTGGCAAGAACAAGGGACAATCCCCAGAAATTATTTTATGAAAATGAAAAATTGAACTTGTGTAAATGCTTCAGTATTCAAATCAACGAATGAAGAATATTTTGTCTGCACTCACCATCATATCTGGTTTACTTAATCATTTTGCTGTTACAATGATATTATCAGTGTAAACGTCACCTTTGATTAATACAGCATGCTTTGTTTCTTGTTTAATGATGATATAAGTATACATGAGACACTTTTATAAGTGCCAATGGATATAAGGTAGGCTTTTGATTTTATTGGACCACTCTACGCTTAAAAAAGCCCAGAAAATGAGATGAGTTTCTCAAGGATAAAAATGATGGGGTTACCATTTATGTATCTTGACAAATTATGAATGCAATTTGATTCAGAAATATATGAGTAATAATCTTACTGCTGAACCATTTTAGCAACAGCACAGTTCCCCTTTTTAATGCTAATGCCAACTAAATGATTGTGAATCTCAGTCAAAGGCGTCTAATGCAGGAAAGTGCCACATGGCCGGGAACCAAAAATAATCCGACTTTCCATTTCCTCATTGGCTTGTTTCTTGAAGCTGCAACAATTACAAGGAGCTTTGATCCACAGACAGCAGACGATAATCGTGATCTGCTTAGTGTTGGAGTGGGTGAATACAGCTGGTCAGGAGAACCTTCAGCGCTGATGTAAAATTGACTGCCTCTGTAGGGGATATCTCTAAATCTAAATTAGTTTGTGTAATAATCTACTACTATTACCCAGCAATGAAACCAGACCCCCATCAACTCTGCAAGTTCAAAGATGCAGACTGATCCCCTGAGCAGGTGACCAGTACACTTACAAATAATTGTTTCCTATTTACAAATGGGTCAAGACCGACTGTAATAATTATTGTATGACATACCAAAAGAGAAAACCTGGAAAATCTCAGCGGGTCTGGCAGCATCTGTAAGGAGAGAAAAGAGCTGACGTTTCCAGTCCAGACGACCCTTTGTCAAAGCTTTGACTTTAAAGAGCTTTGACAAAGGGTCATCTGGACTCGAAACGTCAGCTCTTTTCTCTCCTTACAGATGCTGCCAGACCTGCTGAGATTTTCCAGCATTTTCTCTTTTGGTTTCAGATTCCAGCATCCGCAGTAATTTGCTTTTATATTGTATGAAGTATATGTGCCTATCACTTGTCCAGATCCACACAAGTCACAAACAATAAATCTCTACCATCACACAATAGCAGGATTTGAGTTGATTTGATTTGATCTGATTTATTATTGTCACATGTATTCATATACAGTGAAAGGTATTGTTTCTTGCACGCTATACAGACAAAGCATACCGTTCATAGAGAAGGAAAGAAGAGAGTGCACAATGTAGTGTTACAGTCATAGCGAGGGCGTCGAGAAAGATCAACTTAATGCGAGGTAAACAGGAATACATGTGTTGCATCACTTCAGGTAACAGAACTGAGTGAATTAAAAAATTAACACTGTCATTGCATATCGTTAGAATGTAATCAGTGACAACTTTGTGTTGGATGGAATGTGACCAATGGGAACAAGATGTAAGGGTCAGCTGACCCAGTAAACCATGGAACCAATTACAGAGGGATGTAATAGTCAGCTGACCAGCTGATTCACTATAAATAAGGAACGATATAGAATTGTGGAGAGCTTGGAGTGGCCCAGGGCGAGGCCCCAAGTTTGGAGTATTGATATTTCTTTATTAAACCCTTTCTTTGATTTATAAGTTGGAGTAAGTTTTGTTGTATTTTCATTGGCTGCATTTTGAAGAGTTCCCTCTGAAGAAACACATGTTGCTAATACGTCCATACTGCTGACAGGAGACAGATTTCTGTACAATTTTATTGTGTCGTTACAAGTGCAAGTAAGGTAGCATTCCCAATAACTATACTTCATGTTGCTTACAAAATTATGAATTTTGAGATGTTGCTTATAAAATCAGAAATTCTGAGGTACTAGTTCCATATTGGGGCAGCACGGTGGCACAGTGGTTAGCACTGCTGCCTCACAGCGCCAGGGACCCGGGTTCGGTTCCGGCCTTGTTGTCACTGTCTGTGCAGAGTCTGCACGTTCTCCCCGTGTCTGCGTGGATTTTCTCCGGGTGATCCGGTTTCCTCCCACACTCCAAAGATGTCAGGGGGATTAGCAGGGTAAATACGTGGGGTCACAGGGATAAGGCCCAGGTGGGATTGTGGTTGGTGCAAACTGGATGGATCAAATGGCCTCCTCCTGCACTGTAGGGGTTCAATGATTCTGTGAACATATTTAGTATTCGATATTACTTTTTATCATCTGCTTTATCTCTTTTTACTTAATAAAGATTGAGGATAAGAGCCATCGTTGTAATGCAATAAGAAGAATCTTAGGCAAGTTTGCATTTCAAATGAAGATGACACTGACTGAATATTACTGATGGTATTTTCAACTTTTCCCATCAGCATGCAATGGGTTAAGTCGGAAATTGCCAAAATATTATTTTGGTTAAAATATTACACTTTGACATGCTCTTGGGTGGTTGATTTCTGTATTTACTGGTTGAGTGTCAAGCATTACCTGGCAAGAACACAATCTGGTGGGAAAAACCCTGCAGAACCAATCAGATTTTCATTGAACTGTACAGTACAGGAGGAGACCATTCAGCCCATCATGCCTGTGCTGGTTTCCCGATTAATCCCACTCCCCTTCCCCTACAGCCTGGCAATGTTTCTCCCGGCCGGTATTCACACAATTCCCTTCTGAAAGTTTATTATTGAATCTGCTTCCACCGCCCTTCCAGGCAGCGCCTTCCAGATCACAACAACTCACTGTGTAAAAAAAATCTCACACCTCCCTCCTTCTTTCGACAATTCATTTAAATCTGTGTCCTCTGCTTACTGATCTCCATGTCACTGAAAACAATTTCTGCTTACTCTGCCAGAATCATAGAATCATAGAATCCCTACAGTGCAGAAGGAGGCCATTCAGCCCATCGAGTCTGCACTGACCACAATCCCACACAGGGTCCTATTCCTGTAACCCCACATATTTACCCTGCTAATTCCCCGGCACTAAGGTCAATTTAGCATAGCCAATCAACCTAACCCGCACATCTTTAGACTGGAATCTTTCATAATTTTGAACACTTCCATTTCACTTTTTCTTAACCTTCTCCACTCTAAAGAGAACAATCCCAGCTTCTCCGATCCCTCCACATAACTGGGATCCCTCATCCTGCCCCCTTTTTGATGGGTAAACAACACTATTTTTTCCTACCATTCGTGTCAGGAAAAGGAGATAGCATGAAAAATTTCACCCAACTCTTTGAAGTACTGTCTTGAGGAATATGATAGTTTGGCAAAGGGACTACGCAGGCTGAATGCATGCTCTGAGTGACAATTTCAGTCTGATCGCATTGTGACATTTCTCGTGTAATTAACATTGTGAGTGGGGGACAGCTATAGGCTCACAGTTGCATGCAATCTTTTTTTTTACACAGGATAGGATTAACAGTGATTGATGACCTTTTAAGCAAAGCATGTGACATGAGAGTCTGCAAAAAAAATGTAATCGCTTTGCACTTGGCAAGAATTTAGTTGGATACAGAAAGTGCCCTCAACCAGTGGATCTCAGACAGACAGGGAGTGAAATGAATCAGCCAATTGTACCGCTGAAACATTATTTATTGTCCTGAAGTGCAGGAACTGCTGTCAGAAATAAGTACATCAATTCATCAAATAAATATCACTAATCACTCCAACCATCTGGTTAAGCTAATATACGAGTTTCATTAATGTCCATGATTATAATCGGTAAAATCAATATTTTCAAATTCACTGAACAGTGAGATCTTCTCTGAGGTTACAACAGCATCTTGTATTTATATAGAGGCTTAAATGTTGTAAAATGACCCAACATGCTTCACACGAGTGTTATCAAACATTATTTCACACATAAGCAGCTATTAGAACTGGTGATGGTGGGGGAGTCCAGAACTAGGGGGTCATGGTTTGGGGATAAAGGATAAACTTTTTAGAACTGAGGTGAGGAGAAATTTCTTCACCCAGAGGGTGGTGAATGTGTGGAATTCAGAATGTAGTTGAGGCCAGTGGGAGGTAATGGCCTAGTGGTATGATTACTCCAGAAACTCAGTTTAATGTTCTGGGGACCTGGGTTCGAAACCTGCCACGGCAAATGGTGGAATTTGAATCCAATGAAAGAGAACTGGAATTAAGAATCTACTGGTGATCATGAAACCATTGTCGATTCTTGGAAAAACCCGTCTTGTTCACTAATGTCCTTTAGGAAAGGAAATCTGCCATCCTTACCCGGTCTGGCCTACAGGTGACTTCAGAGACACAGCAACTGCCTTCTGAAATGGCCGAACAAGCCACTCAGTTCAAAGGCAACTAGGTACAGGCAATAAATGCTGGCCAGCCAGGAACATCCATGTCCCATGAGTGAACAAAAAAATATCCAAGGAAATACTCCTAAAGTGTGGTCACTGTTATAAGGTCAGTCAATTTGTACACATCAAACTCCCACATCCGCAATGAATTAACTGACCAGATAATATTAATACGTGGTTTAGCCAGATATTTATACACTTCTAAACAAGCCCCTTACATCCATACAGATTATTTTAGAAAGATTTGCAGAATTATATTTTGCTGGATGTTAAATCAGCTTCAACAGGGGAAACAGTGGCAAGTATGAAAACACTCTCTGCTTTGGTACTCTGCCACAATGCTCATAATTCACAGCTGGATCCAAGTCTTTAAGTAATTTGCTATTACTAAAAATTGCTTTCCATCAACTCTGATTCTTTTGAGATGAGGGGAGGAGATAAATTAAATCACTTTAAAATCTGTTCACACCTTGGCAAGGTTTTTAAAAAAACAATGCCAGATGCAATTTCTTTGCTCCTATTAATCTCGTTACAGCATTAACTTTGTATTAATTAAACAATTTATTTACGTGGCATTTGGATAATTAGGCAGATTAATGTTTAATGCCAAACAAATCTGTCAACTTCTCCCTTCAACTCTGGACTGCAGAGAGTTACGCAACTACTGGCGGTGAGAATGGAGGTAATTGGTTAATTCCTCCATCAATCACTCCTGCAGACCACACTACTGTAGGTGACCAGCACTGATTTGATGCATGTCATTTGAATTTTGTAACTATTCTCCACTTACTGCGTTTGCTCGAGATTTTATTGGGAGACTTTTGGCCATGAGTTCTGTTTGCTGTAGTTCATGGAGATTCTTACTTTTTAAAGAGATTATGTTTGCTGTATAGTTTACACATCCTTTGCTATTATTGTCTGGGTAGTGTGTACTTCCTACAGCGCAGTCAATACATTACTTCTGGAATGAAGTCACTGTTGTGAGATAGGAAATGTGGCAAGTTATAATCAGCAAGCTACCACAAACAGCAATGTGATAATAATCTGATCATCCACTTTGTGAGTGTTGGTTCAGGCAGACATATTGGCCCAAGATACTGGGGAGAATGCCCCTATTCTTCTTTGAAATAGTGCATGGCCCATGTCTACCATCTCAAATGGACACAAAAGATCATATGATACAATTTGAATGTTGGGCTTGGAACCAATGGATGATTTAGTTAAATAAAACAGGGAAATGAAAAGTGTACAATATAAAACAGTGGGAGGCACGGTGGCACAGTGGTTAGCACTGCTGCCTCACAGCACCAGGGACCCCGGGTTCGATTCCCAGCTTGGGTCACTGTCTGTACGGAGTATGCATGTTCTCCCCGTGTCTGCGTGGGTTTTCAACTGGGTGCTCCGGTTTCCTCCCACGGTCTGAAAGACGTGCTGGTTAGGGTGCATTGGCCATGCTAAATTCTCCCTCAGTGTACCCGAACAGGCACCAGAATGTGGCGACTAGGAGATTTTCACAGTAACTTCACTGCAGTGTGAATGTAAGCCTATTTGTGACATTAATAAATAAACTTTAAACTATACTCCACTGCCCTCCTTGAAATATGAAAAAACAAAGACACTACACTACATGTAACACTACATTCTGCACTCTCTCATTTCCTTCTCTGTGAACGGTATGTTTTGTCTGTATAGCGCGCAAGAAACAATACTTTTCACTGTATGCTAATACATGTGACAATAATAAATCAAATCAAATCAATCAAACTATTCATTTGTTCTCTCTCACAAGACAGAAGATCTTTCTCCTAATGCTTTAATCTTGGTGAAGATATAGCTCCCTGTACTGGACATCAAAATCTTCAACACGGGACCCTGCCAACAACTAGGAAACTGAAAGCGTCTCTTAGACAAAGCAGATGGAGCTCAGTATAAACCTCTCACTGTTGACCCTCGCCACTAAACTATCATTCAGGAAGGACTGAGTGATAGATATCAATCTTACACATATCAATTGAATCATGTTCCTTCACTGTCGCAAGGTCAAATTCCTCCCTAACAGCACTATGGGTGTACCTACACCACCTGGACTACAGTGGTTCCATGGTGGCACAGTGGTTAGCAATGCTGCCTCACAGCGACAGGAGCACGGCTTCAATTCCGGCCTCAGGTGACTATGTGGAGTCTGCACGTTCTCCGTGTGTGTGGGTTTCCTCCGGGTGCTCCGGTTTCCTCCCACACTCCAAAGATGTGTGGGTTCGGTTGATTGGCCATGCCAAATTGACCCTTATTGTCAGGGGGATTAGGAGGGTAAATGTGTGGGGTTATGGCGATAGGACGGGATCTGGGTGCAGGCTCGATGGGCCGGATGGCCTCCTTCTGCACTGTACATCCAATGATTCAAGAAGGCAACTCACCAGCTCCTTCTGAATGCAGAATAGGGACAGGCAATAAATGCTGACCTGGCCAGCAATGCCCATGTCCCATGAACGAATTCAAAAAACTATAAACAATCAAATCTCCTTCTCAAAGGCCACAGACACAACTATGAATCAAGCTCTCTGTCCTAGGCTGCTTTTGATTCACAAATTTGTCCCAATATGGTTTCTGACTTCCTTTGTAGGATTGAGCAAGCAAGGAGCCCCAGCTAAAAGGGACTGAGATATTAATCTCCTGAAGGTTGGGTAGTTTGCTGCGGACAATGGTCTGTCTGAGGTTGCGCGATTGTTTGAAGGCAAGAAGTGGGGGTGTGGGGATGGCCTTAGCGAGATGTTTGTCTTCATCAATGACATGTTGAAGGCTCCGGAGGTGATGCCGTAACTTCTCCGCTCCGGGGAAGTACTGGACGACGAAGGGTACTCTGTCCACCGTGTCCCGTGTTTGTCTTCTGAGGAGGTCGGTGCGGTTTTTCGCTGTGGCGCGTCGGAACTGTCGATCAATGAGTCGAGCGCCATATCCTGTTCTTATGAGGCTCCACTTCTCCAGCTTCCACCCTAAACACTCCTCCGAATACACAGGATCTGCTCGGATGAGGAGGATCGCAACAGACACCTCCAGACACTGAAAGATGCCCTCATAAGAACAGGATATGGCGCTCGACTCATCGATCAACAGTTCCGACGCGCCACAGCGAAAAACCGCACCGACCTCCTCAGAAGACAAACACGGGACATGGTGGACAGAGTACCCTTCGTCGTCCAGTACTTCCCCAGAGCAGAGAAGCTACGGCATCTCCTCCGGAGCCTTCAACATGTCATTGATGAAGACGAACATCTCACCAAGGCCATCCCCACACCCCCACTTCTTGCCTTCAAACAACCGCGCAACCTCAAACAGACCATTGTCAGCAGCAAACTACCCAGCCTTCAGGAGAACAGTGACCATGACACCACACAACCCTGCCACAGCAACCTCTGCAAGACGTGCCGGATCATCGACACCAGGCAAGACTGTTCTCTTCCTGTGGGGGAGCACTTCAGCAGTCACGGGCATTCAGCCTCTGATCTTCGGGTAAGCGTTCTCCAAGGCGGCCTTCATGACACACGACAGCGCAGAGTCGCTGAGCAGAAACTGATAGCCAAGTTCTGCACACATAAGGACGGCCTAAACTGGGATGTTGGATTTATGTCACATTATCAGTAACCCCCACAGCTTGCCTCTGGACTTGCTGGCTGTTCTGTCTGGAGACAATACACATCTCTTTAACCTGTGCTTAATGCTCCCTCCATCCACATTGTCTGTATCTTTAAGATCTGGTTGGCTAGAACATAGAACATAGAACATAGAACAGTACAGCACAGAACAGGCCCTTCGGCCCACGATGTTGTGCCGAGCTTTATCTGAAACCAAGATCAAGCTATCCCACTCCCTATCATCCTGGTGTGCTCCATGTGCCTATCCAATAACCGCTTAAATGTTTCTAAAGTGTCTGACTCCATTATCACTGCAGGCAGTCCATTCCACACCCCAACCACTCTCTGCGTAAAGAACCTACCTCTGATATCCGTCCTGTATCTCCCACCACGAACCCTATAGTTATGCCCCCTTGTAATAGCTCCATCCACCCGAGGAAATAGTCTTTGAACGTTCACTCTATCTATCCCCTTCATCATTTTATACACCTCTATTAAGTCTCCCCTCAGCCTCCTCCGCTCCAGAGAGAACAGCCCTAGCTCCCTCAACCTTTCCTCATATGACCTACCCTCCAAACCAGGCAGCATCCTGGTAAATCTCCTCTGCACTCCTTCCAGCGCTTCCACATCCTTCCTATAGTGAGGTGACCAGAACTGCACACAATATTCCAAATGTGGTCTCACCAAGGTCCTGTACAGTTGCAGCATAACCCCACGGCTCTTAAACTCCAACCCCCTGTTAATAAAAGCTAACACACTATAGGCCTTCTTCACAGCTCTATCCACTTGACTGGCAACCTTTAGAGAGCTGTGGATATGGACCCCAAGATCTCTCTGTTCCTCCACAGTCTTCAGAACCCTACCTTTGACCCTGTAATCCACATTTAAATTTGTCCTACCAAAATGAATCACCTCACATTTATCAGGGTTAAACTCCATTTGCCATTTTTCAGCCCAGCTTTGCATCCTATCTATGTCTCTTTGCAGCCTACAACAGCCCTCCACCTCATCCACTACTCCACCAATCTTGGTGTCATCAGCAAATTTACTGATCCACCCTTCAGCCCCCTCCTCTAAGTCATTAATAAAAATCACAAAGAGCAGAGGACCAAGCACTGATCCCTGATCAGTGCTTGGCTGTTGGGATTCGCATTCTAATCAGTATTCTGTAACTTGATTTTGTGTCTCTGTGCTCTGTTTGAGAGCACATTTCCACTCCATCTGACGAAGGAGCAGCGCTCCGAAAGCTAATGGTATTTGCTACCAAATAAACCTGTTGGACTTTAACCTGGTGTTGTTAAAACTCTTACTGTGTTTACCCCAGTACAACGCTGGCATCTCCACATCATTCCTCCCACACTCCAAAGATGTGTGGGTTCGGTTGATTGGCCTTGCTAAATTAACTCTAGTATCAGGAAGATTAGTAGGGTAAATATGTGGGGTTACAGTGCCCGGGTGAGACTGTGGTCAGTTCAGACTTGATGGGCCGAATGGCCTCTATGATTTTTATACCATGAGGGTTGCTCACAAACTGTCCCCTTTAAGATACGACATAAATAGGTTTAAAGGTACCACGCATTCAAGTGAATGGGCTGCACAAAGCACAAAGCAGTAAGAGTGGACATTGGTCATCTTATCTGGTTGTTGAATTGGACGTTGAGTCTGGAAGTCGGTAAAGTGTCAGATCGAGGGATGAGGTGCCTTTTTGCATGAAAAGTTTAAAGTTCAATTCGTTTAGCTGAATCTTAATAATGATTCCACATCCTTCTGAGTCAGCTTAATGAGCATGGCATCACCTGCCTCTGGGATCACGGTGTCTGCTGCAGTGACATCAGTGTTGATTGATCTCCATCTGCCATTCTGATGGTTTGATCTTCCTTCAATGTCTTTACTCTTCCAGACGGGCAGAATTTACCTCATTCTCAGAAACCGAACTCAAAGGAGAGACACACTGAATACCCCAAAATACAATCGGACACCTTAACCCAGGTGGAATCTTGCCAACATTTTCCAGCTCCACGGACCCGTTTTCTCTCCAGATCAAGAGAAATGAGTGGGTGTGCTTTGCACCATTGCTCTGGCAAGGCGGCAAAACCGGCTGCTCAGAGATCGCCCTGAGCCCCGGGGTGGGGGGAATCCCCTCGACAGGTTTATGTTTTTAAGAACCTATTGGGAAGCTCAGCAGCATGATGCCATGTCGCTGAGGTATGGGAAGGATAACTTGGCAAGTGGCCGGGTTATCTTTATTCAAATCTATCAAAAAGTATTAAGATGAGATTTCTGCTCATTATGGGCGTGAACCTAATTACATCATCAAGAGGGCCAATGAAAATCAGGAAGCAGGTTCACGTCAGAGTGAATGGCGCTTTTTGAATCTGATGGGACTTTGGCCCCACTCTGCCGATCCCAAGCACGCAGAGAATGCGGTCAGAATCCCGCCCCGCATCCTCGAGCCTTCGGAGTTTGAGAAGCTGATTGTTTTCTGTAACCCGCTGGACTCTTCCCCGTCTTCACGCTTTGATCAGGTTTCTCATATTTCACCTAAAGTGGCTCAGTGTCAAATTTCATTTGATAATCACTCCCGTGAGGTGCCTCAAATGTTGCTGCTTTTGTTAACCCAACAACTTCAGTGAGCAGTGAAAAGAAGCAGAGAAAACACGGTGGCACAGTGGTTAGCACTACTGCCTCACAGCTCCAGGGACCGAGTTCGATTCCCGGCTTGGGTCACTGTCTGTGTGGAGTTTGAACGTTCTCCCCGTGTCTGTGTGGGTTTCCTCCAGGTGCTCCGGTTTCCCCCCACAGTCCGAAAGATGTGCTGGTTAGGTGGATTGACTCTGCTAAATTGCCCCTTAGTGTCAGGTGGACTAGCTGGAGTAAATGCATGGGGCTATGGGGATAGGGCCTGGGTGAGATTATGGTTGGTGCAGACTCGATGGGCAGAATGACCTCCTTCTGCACTGTAGGATTCTATGATCCTATGAAAACTAGCATCAGAAGGATGGAGGAAGGGAAAGTTGCGCTTTAATTGGCAACTTAATCTGATCTCTAGAGGAATCAACAGCAGTTGGAAGGAATGTAGACGTAGACTGACACAAGATTTACAAGGACTTTATTCCTTTGAACATAGGAGTGACCTTATTGAGGTATATAAAATCATCAGGGGCATCGATAGGATGAACACACAGAGGTTTAAGGTGAGAGGGGGAAGATTTGAAAGGGATCTGAGGGACAACAGAGGGTGGTGTGTATATGGAATGAGCTGGTTGAGGCAGGTACAATAGCAACATTTAAAAAGCATTTGGATAAGCACATGGATGGGAAAGGATTAGAGGGATATGGGCCAAACGCGGGCAATTGGGACTAACTGGGAGGGCAGTATGGTCAGCATGGAATGGTTGGGCCGAAGGGCCTGTTTCTGTGCTGTATTGCACTATGACTCTATGCCTCTAAGATGCATGCAGCAATATTAAAATTCTTGCCTTATTATTGATACATACAGGACCTCAGATTCTGGGATTCTCCAATCTCGCACGCCCTGCCACCACTGCCAGTGAGAATAGAGAATTTGGCGCTCAGCCAAAAAGTCCATTCACTGCAGCGGGACTGGAGAATCCCAGCCGCGGGCGAGGTCGGGGAATTCCGCTCAATAGCTTTCAAAATGGAATTGGATGAAACACTTGAAGGAGAAAAATATTCAGGGATCAGGGGAGTGAAACTAACTGGGTTGCTCTTTGACAGACTCAATGGGCCAAATGGCCTCTTTCTGTATTATTATAATTCCAGGACTTTAGAAATTGGAGATGACAAAACTACTTTTCTATGAGATGTACTGAGTGCTGTTCAATTGCTGTGAATTAAAGCTCCATAATGCTGAGCTTTCCAAATGCAATTTTTCATATAATTACCTTTTCTCAAATTTTTACTTACAACCCAGTACCGAGTAAATTATGCTCAGTGAATCGTTGACTGAAGCATTTATTTTCAACTCGCCCACACTGTGTCACGCTATGAATTCTACAGCCCTCTCATTCCAAAAACAAAATGAAATGGCGCACACAGGAACTGAATGGTGTGAATTAAACTAACACTTGTCAGAAAACAGCGAACATTTTGTAGTTCCAGTTTAATTTGACGTTTTAAAATAATATTCTGCTGCCGCAAACTAATAGATCGGTGAGGGTGAATGGAGAAAGCAGCAAGAATTCTATGTCGTGAATAATCTTCCCCACCAAATGTTTCTTCAATGCACCAAAACCCAATTAAGAAACTCAAACCCAATATTCCAGGAATGTTTAAATTAAATGTGGAATTGTATTATTACGTATTCCCACCGCCTCAATATTTACAAGTGCAATCTGCCTTATTCTTTGAGAACAGTGAAGCCATCAAAAAAAAACTACAGGCTACATAACAGGAACATGTCAAAGACAAGGATTAATTTTGGATGAAAATAAACATGAATTGTCAGGGCCTGTCTTGATCATTGATGTGAAACTATTTAATCTGAAGATTTCTTTTTCCTTCATCCCACTCCCGAGGCTGACACTCCCAGCGCAGTATTGAGAGAGTTCCAACGCACAGCGGTTAGCACTGCTGCCTCACAATGCCAGGAACCTGGGTTTGATTCCCGGCTTGGGTCATTGTCTGCGTGGAGTTTGCACGTTCTCCCCATGTCTGCGTGGGTTTCCTCCGGTTGCTCCGGTTTCCTCACACACCAAACATGTGCGGGTTAGGTTGATTGGCCATGCTAAATTGCCCTTTAGTGTCAGGGGGACTAGCTAGGGTAAATGCATGGAGATAGGGCCTGGGTGGGATTGTGGTCGGTGCAGACTTGATGGGCCGAATGACCTCCTTCTGTGATTCTATCTAAGATCGTTGACCTGTAACGATAACTCTGCTTCTCGCTCCCCAGCTGCTGCCTGACCCGTCAAGTGTTCCTGGCATTTTCTACTTCAATTTCAGATTTCCAGGATCCGCAGTATTTTGCTTTTGTAGTACCAAGCGAGTGCTGCCCTGACAGAGCATCTTTCAGATGAGACATTAAACCAAGTTTGCCACTGCCTTCTTGGGTGAATATAAAATATCCCACAACACTGTTTCCAAGAAGTAGAGGGAAGCTATACCTAGTGTCCTGGGCAATAGTTACACCTCAACCAACCTCACTAAACAGGTTATCTGTTCATTATCATGTTGATGTTATTGGAGAGTTTCCTGTGTGCAAATTGGCTGCTGTGTTTCCCAAATTGCAACATTGACTGCAGCGCAAAAGCTCCCCATTGACTGTAAAGCACTTTGGGAATTCCTGGGGCTGTGATAGGCTCTATATCAATGGAAATTATTTCTTCTTTCGTATTGGAAAAGGACTTGAAGCATTTCCATAGTTCAAGGAAAGTACATGAGCATTGGATTGTGAGGGTCAACCCGCCCGGGATAGACACAACTCCTTGGAACGAATGCACCAAAACGCAGCCCGCATCTGAAGCACTATCCAAATATACTTTAATGAAGAATGTTTTATTCATTAAAAGGGGGAAGAAGCCTTTTTTCCGATTTGATGGCAAGGTTATTTCTTTCAGTGGAACATGAAAGTCACAACATGAAGAGGTAAGAACTCATTTTCTTTAGCCTTGAGGTATCTGGATAATTTGATACACGTAAAGTAACAGCGGAGATCGAAATCAATCGCACCATTTGTGATTGTGTATGCAGAGTCCCAAATCCTCTGAAAAATATTCTGGCAAATTATGTTTTAATTTGAAGCAGAGAAACTGTGCAACACCAATGACAGATGAGCAGAACAATTATTTTCGAAAATCTATCGAACAGCAAATGGTCCAACTTAAGGCGGGAGGGGAGGCAGTCGCATCATGAGATTGTCACTGGACTAGTAATCCAGAGTCACAGGGCTCTGGGGGCCCAGGTTCGAATCCCAATATGGCAGATAGTGAAATTGGAATTAAAAAGTCTAATGATGACCCTGAAACCATTATTGATTGTTGTAAAAACCCATCTGGTTCGCTAAGGCCCTTTAGGGAAGGAAATCTGCCATCTACAGTCCAAAGATGTGCAAGTTAGGTTGATTGGCCATGCTAAATTGACCCTAGTGTCAGGGGGACTAGCTAGGGTAAATGTGTGGAGTTACGGGAATAGGGCCTGGGTGGGATGTGGTCAGTGCAGACTCGATGGGCTGAATGGCCTCCTTCTGTACTGTAGGGATTCTATGACTCCACGGTCGTTACCTGGCCTGGCCTACACGTGACTCCAGACCCACAGCAATGTGGTTGACTCTCAAGGGCAATTAGGGATGGGCAACAAATGCTGGCCCATGAAAGAATTTTTAAGAACTTCGGAAAACTGATCAAGTGGGTGGGAACAAAACATAAGGATTTGAAAGTACAATCACTTTTTTTCATTTTAATGCTACTAGAAGCAAACACAGTTCCTTTCTATCAGTTATTCGGGAAGGAAATCTGCCGTCCTTACCTGGTCTGTGCCCCTTTGTAATTCCAGTCACACAATAATGTGATTAACTCGAAGCTGCCCTCTGAAGTGATCCCGTGATCCCACTCGTTTGTAACAAAAATCATATTTTGGGACAACAGAGGGCAGGCTAAAACCTGGCCTTGCCAGCAATGCCCACATTCTGAGGGTAGATTTTCTAAAAAAAACTAGCACCACGACACGCATACATCATCTTCGTTTGAGAAGCAAGACTCTCTTCAAACTTTGGATGTTCCTGACCCAAAGATCCGACCTCTCGCCCAAAACTGACAACCAGGAGTCCATTTTAAACCTTGACCTGATTTGGATGGCGAAGTTTTTAACTCAGTCATGATGAACTTTGCCCTTTGTGGGATCTGTCTGTGCACAAATTGGGCTGCCATGTTTCTCAATCTGATTAAAATTCAAAAAGAACTTAATTGGCTGTAAAACGCTTTGAGGTGCCCCGCAGTTGTGAAAGGCACTGTAGAAATACAAGCCTTTCTTTCAATTCCGTGATGGTCCTGTCAGTAAAAAAAACACAGCAAAGCATTTGACTTTCCTATGAGTAATCTCACAAAAATCCTGCTGGGGCAAGGCAACAATTTATAACGGTCTAAAGGGACTGGAGTGTGCCAACAGTCCAGACATTAAAAAACAAGGCAGAGCATTCACAACCTGCAACTTGTCAAATAGTCTGAATTTATCATGTTAATTATTTGACTTTGAATGGCTGGCTTCTAAGCCAGTCTGGAAGACACTAAACAATGTCTTAATATATGTTGCAATTCACTGTAATGATTGAAATAAAAATTCTAGGGCTTTAAAGAAGGTTATGAGGAGATTTAATAGAGGCGCTCAAAGTCATGAATGATCGCAATAAGAATAATTAAGGAGAAACTGTTTCCAGCGGATGCAGGATCGGTAAGCAGAGGGACGCAGATTTAAGATAATTGGCAAAAGAACCAGAGGGGGAGATGAGGAACAATGTGTTGACGCAGTGAGTTGCGATCTGGAATACACTGCCTGAAAGGGCCATGGCAGCAGATTCAATAGTAACTTTCAAAAGAGAATTGGAATATACATTTGAAAAGGAGAAATTTACAGAACTATGGGGAGTGGCGGGGAGGGGGGCGGGATGTGGGGGAGGAGGGGGGGTGCGACTAATTGGATAGCTCTTTCAAAGAGCCGGCAGGGGCATGAGGGGCTGAATGGCCTCTTTCTGTGCTCACCAACTTTTACAGATGCAACATAGAAAGCATCCTTTCTGGTTGTATCACAGCTTGGTATGGCTCCTGCTCTGCCCAAGACCGCAAGGAACTACCAAGAGTCGTGAATGTAGCCCAATCCATCATTTGTTCCTAAAACAAAGGTGCCCTCCCATCCATTGACTGTGTCTACACTTCCCGCTGCCTCGGCAAAGCAGCCAGCACGCACCCCGGGCATTCTCTCTTCCACCTTCTTCCGTCGGGAAAAAGATACAATAGTCTGAGGTCACGTACCAACCAGCTCAAAAACAATTTCTTCCCCACTGCCATCAGACTTTTGAATGGACCTACCTCACATTAAGTTGATCTTTCTCTACACCCTAGCTATGACTGTAACACTGCATTCTGCACGCTCTCCTTTCCTTCTCTAGGAACGGTATGCTTTGTCGTTGCCCGGATAGCGTG
The DNA here is from genome assembly GCF_964213995.1 of Mustelus asterias. Lineage (NCBI taxonomy): Eukaryota > Metazoa > Chordata > Chondrichthyes > Carcharhiniformes > Triakidae > Mustelus > Mustelus asterias. Next base: position 2,621,836 of record NC_135810.1, on the reverse strand, counting down.
CAAGAAACAATACTTTTCACTGTATGCTAATACATGTGACAATAATAAATCAAATCAATCAAATTCTCATGCCGTGATTTTTATCAGTTTGAGTGGATCTGAAATGAACAGTCCCTAAAACAAAGGTGCTTCATGTTCCAGTGTGATGTTTCTGGCTCTGCTGCTTTAGCCTAGAGTCGCACTAATTGTTTACTCAGTAGCCGCTCCACTCCGATCCTGGCTGAGAACGTAGCACTGAGGGAGCTCTGACTTGCCCCGTCATATTTGCCACTTAGTGGCTAAGCTTAGCACGGATATCATTTATCATAGTTTGTTGGCTTGAATGAGATCTGTGTGATTTTATAGGCTTTTCATGACGATCAGGGAGCCCTGGGCTGATTTTAAGTTTAGAAGCAAAAGTCACCAACATAAAGAGTCCTCGTGCAGAAAATACAGTAACGAGTCTCTGTTAAATTTCTTTGTACGATGAGAAATGTCAATTCAAATTGGTACGACTCATTCAGTTCCTGCCGCACAATACTGGTAACATTGCGTGGGCCTGTTATCAAGAGAGTGGAAAGGTTCCAATCAGCTATTCTTAGCGATTTCACACAGTCCTGAATGTCAGTAATGAGTAAAACAGAGGCCTGAGCTCTGTCTAATTCAGATTCACACATACCTGTTCACATATATTGAAATATCAACTTTAAGATGCAATTTTTCAAAGGCCTGATTTCCCACTCTCCGTCCAAAATAGATCTTATAAATGTGCCCTATTGTTCAGTGCGCACTGTACGTAGCTGGAATCACACAATCTTTACAGTGCAGAAGGAGGCCATTCGGCCCATCGGGTTTGCACTGGCTCTCTGAAAGAGCATTCTGCTCAGTCCCACTCCCCTGCTTTATCCCCGTAACCTTGCACATTCTTTGTTTTCAGATAGCAATCTGATTCATGGTGGCACAGTGGTTAGCACTGCTGCCTCCCAGCGCCAGGGACCCGGGTTTGATTCCCAACTTGGGTCACTGTCTGTGCAGAATCTGCACGTTCTCCCCGTGTCTGTGTGGGTTTCCTCCAAGTGCTCTGGTTTCCTCCCACAATCTGAAAGACGTGCTGGTTAGGGTGCATTGGCTGTGCTAAATTCTCCCTCAGTGTTACCCGAACAGGCACCAGAGTGTGGCGACTAGGGGATTTTCACAGTAACTTCATTGTGGTGTCAATGTCATTGTGACACTAATACTTAAGCTTAATTACCTTCTGAATACCTCGATCTGGCCTGCCTCCACCACCCTCTCAGGAAGTTTGTTCCAGATTCCAACCACCCTCTGGGTGAAAAAATGTTTCCACACATCACTTTCACTCCTTTTGACAATTATTTTGAACCTGTATCCCCTTGTCCTTGACGCTCTCTTGAGTGGGAACATTTCCTCACGACTTACCCTGTCCATATCCCTCAGATTTACAGAATTGTTACAGTGCAAGAGCAGGACATTCGGCCCATCGTGTCTGTACTAGCTCTCCAAACCAGCATCATGACTGAGTGTCATTCCCCTGCCTTTTCCCCATACCCCTGCACATTGCTTCTATTCAGATAATCATCTAATGCCCTCTCGAATACCTCAATTGAACCTGCCCCGACCACACTACCAGACGGAACATTCCAGACCCCAATCACTCGCTGTGTGAAAAGGATTTTTCTCAAATCACATTTGCTTCTTTTGCAAATCATTTTGGATCTATACATATTAAGTTTGCACTTACAGTAAGTTACAATGCAAGGAATATTAGATGCAATTCAAGTTTCACTATGATGTGCCACTGAATAGCAATTGAGATCATTCACAGTGTTGGCCATGTGTTCCTTCAATCAATCACCTGTAGATGTCATCAACAATCCCTGTCTGCACCAAAACATTCGAAATAAGGAATAGCTAAGTGTGAATAAAGTTCTGACGATCGTGTGGAGAAGATGTTTGCATATGTAGGAGAGACCAAAACGAGGGATCATCAGTCTGAGATAGTCATTAATAATTCCAATCAGGAATTCAGGAGAAACTTCTTCCCCCAGAGAGTGGGGGGAATGTGGAACCCGCTCTCACAGGGAGTGGGGAGAATATGGGACTCGCTCCCACACGGAGTGGAGAGAATGTGGGACTGGCTTCCACAGGGAGTGGGGAGAATGTGGGACTGGCTTCCATAGGGAGTGGGGAGAATGTGGGACTGGCTTCCAAAGGGAGTGGGGAGAATGTGGGACTCGCTCCCACGGGGAGTGGGGAGAATGTGGAGCTCGCTTCCACGGGGAGTAGGGAGAATGTGGAACTCGCTTCCACGGGGAGTAGGGAGAATGTGGAACTCGCTTCCACGGGGAGTGGGGAGAATGTGGGACTCGCTCCCACGGGGAGTGGGGAGAATGTGGGACTCGCTCCCACGGGGAGTGGGGAGAATGTGGGACTCGCCCCCACGGGGAGTGGGGAGAATGTGGAACTCGCTCCCACGGGGAGTGGGGAGAATGTGGGACTCGCTCCCACGGGGAGTGCTTGAGGTGAATCGTAAAGATACATTTTTAAGGGAAGCTGGATAAACACATGAGGGGGAAAGGACTAGAAGGAGATGCTGACGGGGTGAGAGAGACTGATGTGAAGCAGAAACAGCAGCAGGGATCTGTTGAGCCGACTGGCCTGTTTCTGTGCTGTAAATATTTTCTAATGGTTTCTTTTGCTGAAATGCAAAGTGCCTTATTGTTTACGTGTTTGTAATTATAATTTTGTTGCTGAACTCTCTATTATTATAATATTCTGTGAAATTGGGTCACACAGTACAATATATTTATATTTATGTTAAAGATAAATGCTGTTGATACACTAAATTGCTCTCGTTATACAAAAGTCATGTGCAAGGCCATGAAAGTCATACACTGATTTTCTGTATTTATTAGCTTGACCTATATACAAGATTCCACATAACTCTTGTCAGTCATTTTGAATGCAGAATCACAGAATCTTTACAGTGCAGATGAAGACCATTCGGCCCATCGGGTCTGCACTTGCTCGCTGAAAGATCATTCTACGTAGTCCCACTCCTCTGCCTTATCGCTATAACCTTGCATATTCTTTCTTTTCAGATAGCAATCCAATTCCCCATTGAATATCTCGATTGAACCTGCCTCCACCATCCTCTCAGGAAGATCATTCCAAACTCCAGCTCAGTGAAAGACATTTTCCTCACAGCATTTCTACTCCTTTTGCCCATGATTTTGAATCTGTGCCCTCTAGTTCACAATGCTCACTCGAATGGGAACAGTTTCTCGCTATTTGCCCTGTCCATGCCGCTCAGGATCTTGAATACCTCGATGACGTCTCCTCTCAGCCTTCTTTTCTCCAAGGAAAACAGTCCCAATCTCTCCAATCTATCCTCATAGCTACTGTTCTTTATCCCGGGAATCATTCAATCAGGAATTCAGGAGGAAATTCTTGACCCAGAGAATGGAGAGAATGTGGAACTCGCTCCCACAAGGAGTGGTGAGAATGTGGGACTCTCCCGCGGGGAGTGGGGGGAATGTGGGACTCGCTCCCACAGAGAGTGAGGAGAATGTGGAACTGGCTCCTACAGAGAGTGGGGAGAATGTGGAACTCACTCCCACAGGGAGTGGTGAGAATGTGGGACTCTCTCCCGCAGGGAGTGGGGAGAATGTGGAACTCTCTCCCGCAAGGAGTGGGGAGATTGTGGAACTCCTTCCCATAGAGAGTGGGGGGAATGTGGGACTCGCTCCCACAGGGAGTGGGGAGAATGTGGGACTCGCTACCACAGAGAGTGGGGAGAATGTGGGACGCCCTCCCATGGGGAGTGGGGAGAATGTGGAACTCGCTCCCAAAGGGAGTGGGGAGAATGTGGAACTTTTTCCCACAGGGAGTGGGATGAATGTGGGACTCACTCCCACGGGGAGCGGCTGAGGAAAATAGCGTTGATATATTTAAGGGAAAGCTGGATAAACACACGAGGGGGACAGGAATTGAAGGTGGGGTGAGGGGTGAGTTGAAATAAGGTGGGAGGCGACTTGAGTGGAAGATAAACACCGGCATGGGTTGGACTGAACAGCTTGTTCTGTGCTGGATAATCTGTACAATTCAATGTCATGGATTTCTAAGCTGACTGAGTAAACTATGCGTTTAGTACTTTCTCGTGTTTAGTGTTAACATTCGAAGCATTTATGGTGTGTTCAAGATGAACACCCCAACCCCCGCTCAGAAGTGCAGAGACCTTTGAGCCAGGTTTCCAACATTAACCAGGCAGCACATTGCCTCACTAAACCTTGATGCAAGTTGCGAGCTGAATCTGCTGTTTGAAACATTTCCAATTCAGCAGCGTTTTATCTTCGTGGCCCAGCTTTGCTTAATAGCCAAGGGTAAGATCCATTCTAACAAGCAGGTAAATGTTTTAAGTAATGGTTGAGTACCAATCTAAATAAGTAGGGTGTGAATGACCGCATTCCTTGACAGCACTTGCCACACAGCACGGTGGCACAATGTTTAGCACTGTTGCCTCACAGCTCTAGGGACCTGGATTCGATTCCCGCTTGGGTCACTGTCTGTGCCGAGTCTGCACGTTCTCCCCGTGTCTGTGTGGGTTTCCTCCGGGTGCTCCGGTTTCCTCCCACAGTCTGAAAGATGTGCTGGTTAGGGTGCATTGGCCATGCTAAATTCTTCCTCAGTGTACCCGAAGAGGCGCAGGAGTGTGGTGACTAGGGGATTTTCACAGTAACTTCATTGCAGTGTTAATGTAGGCCTACTTGTGACTAATAAATGTGAAATTCCGAACACCAATTCTTGCTTAGAAGTCAAGCAAGAACATAGGAATACGAGGAGAACCTTTTGCCCATCGAGTATGTTCCACCAATCAATAAGATCAGAACTGATCTGCATCCTAACTCCATTTATCTACTCTGGCTCCATATTTTTTATATTTCTGACCAGCAAAGGTTTTCCAATTGAAAACTGGATAATTGTTGAGCTAGAATCTACAATATTTTGTGGGACAGGTTACCACATTTTGCAGAAAAAGCATTTCCTAACTTGCTTCTGAATGGTCTGGCTCGGATGTCAAAGTTATTCCTTCCAGAGGGAAAAGATTCCCACTGCCTACGCTACAGCCAGGTGCATAATGGGTAGGTGGGTAACAGGAGAGTGCCCACAGGCAGATGTGTAATGAGTGCATGTATATTGGGTGGGTGTGTAATGGGCAGGAGTAAAACAGGTAGGTGTATAATAGGGAAGTGTGTTGTGGGCAGCTGTGTAGTGGGCAGGTGTGTTGTGGGCAGATATGCAACGGTCTGGTGTATTACAGGCGGGTGTGCCGTGGGCAGGTATGTAATGGTCTGGTGTGTTACAGGCAAGTACGCAATGGTGTGGTATGTAACCAGCAGGTGTATAATGGTTGGGTATGTAATAGATGGGTGTACAAAAGATGGGTGTGTAGTGGCCACATGTGTAATAAGTGGGCGTCTAATGGTGGGTGGGTAATCTGGTGAGATATGTAATAGCTAGTTGTTTAATGGATGGGTGTGTAATGGGTGTGTGTAACAGGCAGGTGTATAAACAGTGGGTGTGTAATGGGGGGTTTATATTTGTGGGATATATAGCAGGTGGGCATTTAATGTAACAGGTGGGTGTGTAATGAGTATGATGGGCCTGTGCAAAACAGGCTCATATGTAATAGGTGGGTGTGTAATGCATGGGTGTGTAATGGGTAGGTGTGTAATGGCAGGAATGCAATGGCGGCAGTGTAACAAGCAGCAGATCAGGCTTCTATCCATTCTGGGCCTCCCCCAGTTTTCACCCTTAATCCTACGAGTTCAATGAATCGGCACAATGAGGACCAAGGGAGAAAGCTGGGTGTAATAAATAGTGCGCCTATCACACTCACCAGTCTCCACACAATGCAGCAATGGAATTAGGAAAAAACCAAATAAAATGTTGAGATTGATAGCCTGAAAAATAGAGTACAATCTTACTGAAGTTGTTCTAAAATCGTACCATGCTCTCATTAAATCATATTTTAAATAATGCTTAGCTCTGGCCATCATAGGATTGAAATAAGGCATCTAAACACCAGTGATGATAGAGAGGCGGGCAGCAAGATGGTTCCTTCATTAAAAGGGGATGAGTACTGAGGAAAGGGTTGAAGAGATTCAAGCCCAAAAGGCGGCTATTGAGAGAAATTAATTGCCTCGTGAAATATTAAACGGTTTAGATCTTCCAGCTACAATGTGGGTAATATTTCACATCGAACTCACAAGTTACAACCAAAGAACAGAAACTCAAATCAATGAAACGGAATACTAGGAAAACTTTTATTCAGAGTGATAAATACTTGGTGACTTTTGCCAAATAAGATGGCTGTAAAAGCGTGTAGGTTATCCAGAGGACAGCTCGATGTTGAGATGGGAGAAGTCAGATTCCAGGGGGATGAACATTAACAAACCGATGGCCCTTTCTCACGCTTGACTTTTCCAATGTTCATCGCAAAAACAAGATTATTAGTCATCTGACTGGTGCAGTGGGTTGTAAGATGCAGGTTAACATTTTCTGCAGCAAATTAGCTGCCTATTCATTAAGTGTAGGATCTGCCCACCTTTTATAAACATGAGAGGGGGTAATTTCCTGAGGAAGTTCTAATGTTGCAGAATCCTCAGAGCCGACAGCAGTGATCAGTAAATCACAACAGACTGCTGGCAATTTTCTGAGGTGTGCTTATTACCAGGGAGGCTTCCTGACATGTACCCTTGAAATTAGCCCGTCAACACGAACCATCTCCTCACAACACTAGAATACACAGTGCAATCTTCCACCATATCCTGTTCTTTTTCCAAAAAGAATTTGGGAGTGAGGTGACTGGATTTGAAAACAGCAATGTTTATTTATTTCACACGGTTCAATAAAACACACCGCCCTTTGGTCTTTAGCTGTTAAAAATAGGGCCAATATGACACTTTGAAGGTTGCAAAGACTGTCACCATTTACATCAAATAATAAAGTTGGATAGAATCGTGAGGAAAACTAATGGATATCTTGAGATTTGTAATATTGTAATATGTACACTGTCCATTAGATGCTGTTATCGAATATGATATCGAAACCTACAATTTTAAATAAATAAAAGTTGGATTCAACAAATGCAAAAGATTGCATAAGAATGAAAAATGCTATGGAGAGAATTAAGTGAAGTCCAATAACCCTCCCAGGAAGTTAGTTAAAACAAAGACATTTTATATCTAATTATTATCGGCAGAGATTTAGCAAAAATACAGAAGTATATAAATTGTAACACAAGCAGGATGATCGGCAGAATATTGGCACAATAGTGTATCTAGAGTTGGGGCAATTCCAGAATTCTGATATCAAACAAAACTGAAAGATGTGAGGATAATGCGTCCTTCTTCTGCCCCTCACCCTACACTGGCTCCAGTTATGGAACAGCAGGCAGTGACTAAGCGTTTGTGGTCCAATGGCATGGCAAAATGATATCACCAGTCCCAAGAGTGAAGTGAGGCCAATTTTAATCTCCACAATTGAAATAATAAAAAAAACTTTCATTTAAGTAGCATCTTTCAAGACCATAGGACCATCTCAAAGTGAATTACAGCCCAATTAAATACTTTTCATCATTGTAATGCAGGAAATACCGCAACCAATTTACACACAGGAAACTCTCACAAACAACAATGTGACAAATGATCAGATAATTAGTTTCACTGATGTTGGTTGATGGATAGATATTGGCCAGGACACTGGGAAAGAACTCTCTTGCTCTTCTTCGAGATAGTTCCATGTGCGCTATTATGGCCATCTGTATTGTCAGGGCCTGCCTTTGGTTTAACATCTCATCCAAAAGATAGCATCTCAGACAGTGCAGCATTTTCTTGGTGCTGCACTGGGAGCATCAGCTTTAACTTTTTGCGCTCAAATCCCGAAGGAGGACTCAAACCTGGCTCTCAGGCAAGGCTGCTACCCACCAAACCCTGGCTGACACCACAGCCATTATTTTACATAATGACTTGTTTCAGAGCAATTATCAGACTGTCCTGGAAGTTGAGTATCGAAACATGCCATGACTTAATTTTCTCGGGTGGATGGAGCTATTACAAGGGGGCATAACTATAGGGTTCATGGTGGGAGATATAGGAAGGATATCAGAGGTAGGTTCTTTAAGCAGAGAGTGGTTGGGGTGTGGAATGGACTGCCTGCAGTGATAGTGGAGTCAGACACTTTAGGGACATTTAAGCGGTTATTGGATAGGCACATGGAGCACACCAGGATGATAGGGAGTGGGATAGCTTGATCTTGGTTTCAGATAAAGCTCGGCACAACATCGTGGGCCGAAGGGCCTGTTCTGTGCTGTACTGTTCTATGTTCTATAACCCATTACTCAATGTTGTCTATTGAGACATATGTGGCCAATTTCGCATTGATGTTTTAGCTGTCATTATTAGGAAAGATTTGATGACATTAAGCGAGAGAGTGCAGAAAAGATTCCAAGGGATGGTTCCGAGGGATGAGGGACTTCAGTTAAATAGCTAGATTGGAGAAGATTGAATTGTTCTCCTACAAGAAGACAAGGATAGAGGTATTTAAGAATCCTGGAGAGTCTGGACAGGGCAGACAGGAAGAAACTGTTCTCACTGGAGGATGGATCAAAAACAGACAACACCAATTGAAGGTGAGTGGCAAAACAGTGACATGAGGGAAGTTTTTTTTAACTCAGTAACTGGTTAGTGTCTGGAACACAGATGTGGTGGAGGCACATGTTTACAGGGGTGAGGGGTAAGGCAGGGCAGTGGCAGTCGGTGAGCTGTTTTTATAGAACATCAGACATGTCTGCGTGGGTTTCCTCCAGGTGCTCCGGTTTCTTCCCACACAAGATGTGTGGGTTAGGTTGATTGGCCGTGATAACTTGACCCTAGCATCAGGGAGATAAGCAGGGTAAATGCGTGGGGTTGTGGGAATAGGGTCTAGGTGGGATTGCGGTTGGTGCAGACTCGATGGGCCGAATGGCCTCCTTCTGTACTGCAGGGATTCTATGACATCCTTCTGTAATGTGACCAGTCTATGATTTTTGGATACCACTTGATAGCCCACTTCAGCTACTCAGCAACATCAACTTGCATTTACGTATGACATGTAACATCTTGAGTTGCCTCACAGGGCATAATCAGACAAAAAATGGCATTGATTTCAAAATAAGAGACCATCAGAACAGGTCTAAAACTGAAAGAATGGTTCCACAGAGTTGGATAAGGAACGTCTCGAGTGTTACAAGAGAAACAGAGAGCCTTGGGGAAGGGATTCTGGTGCTTGGGACATCGGCAACCGAAGGCAGCCATCCCTAGTGGGGAGATGGAGATTGCGGAGGCCAGTGTTGGAGGAGTGTAGATATCGTCCAGTGTTATAGGATTGGATAGAGATAGGAAAGGCTGAAACCGTGCAGAGATTGAACTAGGATGCGACTTTGAAATTTGAGGTGTTGTTGGATTGAGGAGTCAATGCAGGTCAGTGCGCACAAGGATGATGGGAGAAGGGGACAGCAAGATCCATAAAATCATTGAATAATGCAACAATGAAGGAGACCATTCAGCCCATTGTGCCTGTGCTGGCTCCTTCAAAGATCTATCCAGTTAATCCCTCTCTCCCTTCTCCTTCCCCATAGCCCTGCAAATATTCCCTCTTCAAATATTGATACAATCTCCTTTTGAAAATGACGATTAATCTGCTTTCACTACGGTTACAGGCAGCGCCTTCCAGATCACAACTCACTGTAAACAATCATTTTCATCTAGCCCTTTGGTTCTCCTGCCAATTAGTTTCAATTGTTGTCCCTCTGGTTGCCGCCTCTTCATTTCTCCTGATTTACTCTATATGAACCCCCCATAATTCGGATGAGGCAATGCAAAAAGGTGAATTTCCACGGGGCAATTTCCTGGTTAACTGTTGTAACTGTTCAGAATCTCAGGAAAGTGTTGATGCCATTTTCTAGGATTCTCTTGGTTCCTCCAATGAGATTCAGGCTGACGATTTCACCAGAATTCACTCCCAGGATCTTTAGGGTTGTTACAGACACAAGAGAGTCAGATTTGGTGGAGTTTGAATTTCCAAAAAACTTCAAGAGTAAAGTTCAGATAATTTACCAGTATCATCTCAATCTTGAAATATGATGCATAGAAATTACTACTAAGGGGAAACTGGCTAAACACATGAGGGGGGAAAGGAATAGAGGATATGTTAATAGGCTGAGATAGGGGTGACACGGTGGCACAGTGGTTAGCGTTGCTGCCTCACAGTGCCAGGGACCCGGGTTCGATTCCTGGTTTCGGTCACCGTCTGTGTAGAGATTGCACGTTGTCCCCACGTCTGCGTGGGTTTCCTCCGGGTGCTCCGGTTTCCTCTCACACTCCAAAGATATGCAGGTTAGGTGGATTGACCATGATAAATTGCTCCATAGTGTCCCAGACGTGTAGGTTAGATGGATTAGCCAGGGCAATGTGTGTGGTTACGGGGATAGGGCAGGGGAGAGGGCCTAGGTAAGATACCGTAAGATGCTCTGTCAGAGAGTCGGGGCAGACTCGATGGGCCAAACTGCCTCCTTCTGCGTTGCATCGATTCTATGATTTTTATGATGTGTGAGGAGGCTCATGTGATGAGCCAACATAGACCAGTTGGGTTGAATTGCCTGCTTCTGTAAATATTGTGTAATCAGGAGTAAAGAATGGTAAACCCTGCAGCTCAGTGGATTTATTCAATCAAGAACTGCAAGGAGCAGGAAATTGTCAAGTTTAATTCCGAGTCTGAACTAGCTGAAGTTAACAGGGGTGTTGTTAGAGACGTTACAATTGACTTCAACATCCCTGAGTCAGAGATGGCAAAATCAATCATTGTGTGTCAAATCCAATCCCACTGCGAGAATCTGAAATCAGCTCAAAATAAATCTGGAAATGTCGAAAAGCAAGATGCAGTAAAAGTGGCCGTGATGTTGGTGAATTATTGTAAAAACCAACTGGCGTCGCCAATGGAAGTGAGACTTTCCTTGCTTACCTGGTCTGGGCATATATGTGACTCCAGTTCCACATCAGTGACTCTTTATTATTCTCTGGAGAGGTCTAGTTGTTATGTACTATTTGCTATCTAGTGGTCCCCACCTTCTCAGAACATCTCGAGGTGTACAATAAATGTCAGCCTTGCCAACAGGATTCACACGGTCAGAATGGTTGGTTATCTTGTTTAAATTATCATCTTACCAATTGAAATGGGCATTGCATTATCATGATTGAATATACCCGGATATGGGCCATGCTATGACCAGAGGTGGTATTGTCCAGGGTTGTATATCTCAGCAGATTGGTAAAAGTTGTCAATATAACACAGGACTGTATCAATTTAGAGTCAGTAATACGATCGACTGCTCTTGAAAGCATTGCAACCCACACCGAATGATCACAAAAGTTTTCTTTCTTCACAAAATCATAGGATTACTATGGTGCAGAAGGAGGCCATTTGGCCCATCGTGTCAGCACCGGCTCTCCAAACCGGCATCATGCTTTAGTGCCATCCCCCTGCCTTTTCCCCGTACCCCTGCTCATTGTTTCCATTCAAATGATCATCCAATGCCCTCTCGAATGCCTCGATTGAACTTGCCTCCACCACACTTCCAGGCAGCGCATTCTTTATGCTCCGGTGGGATCTTTCCTACATCGAAGGTGCTATAAAAATGTACACGCTTGTTGTTTAGAGACATGAGCAGGACTCTGAAGTTGAATTACAGAATTTAAATCATGACTAATCTCTCAAAATAATTTCCATTCTCTGTTGCTCTACTGTTATGTAGCCATTGAAATCCTGTAATATAGAAGGCAGTGAATGAAGCTGAAAGCTGGAGACACAATGCCATTGTGTTTGAGGGCACGTCTTTTTAACTGTTTACTCAGTGAGCAGGATATAAATGATAAAAGTATAATACATCTACGTTTCCTAATTCAAGGAGCTATTGCACGGCTAACAACTCTTGTTTGGAAATAACAAACCATACTGAATAATAGGTTTTCCAGTAACTAGCAAGTTCTACATGTGGTTTGATTAGAATTCGATGATAGTGTCTGAAGATACATATCTGAGCACACTGTCAGATGGTCAGTTAACCTACACTGAATTCCATTCACTTTATAGACCAGAGAAATATGTAACACTTGTACAGGAAGGAGGCTGTGATTAAAAGCAGCCAAATCAATTCTACAACACATCCTTGAAAACATCACAGGCAAGCCACTCAAACAGGGCAACGGGAGAATTCTGATTTGACACCCTAGCTCACAGTGTCCAAGCTACCAATACTGAATTTCTGCATTAACTCCTGCTCGTTAACCCCTTGTGAGTCAGTGTCAATATTTATCCAGTTTTTTAAATTAAAAAATCCATACCAGTTAATTCTGAGAAAACCTCTTCTGTTTGAAAATTAGATCTGAGTGAGATTAAACAAAAGGGTCTCCCAACACAGCCGGCAGATCAATGGGTTACATTTAAAACATATATCTGTTTATAAGGACAGAACGATGACACATTCTTCCCACAGAAAGCACAAACTTCATGCCCCACACTGTCACCTATTTCCAGATCTTTAATCTTCCATTAATCGCGAGGTTGGTATTTCTAATGTTGTGGAGATGCCGGCGTTGGACTGGGGTAAATTTCTAATGTTGACAGGAAATCAACCTGTGTTATTATTAAATCTTTGCAACATTTTTTTTGAGGTTATTTGATGCCTGCTTTACCTCGAGCCGGCAATTCTGCCAGATCCGATGCTGTGAGCAAGGTTTATACACTAGCAGTACCAGGGCTTGCTCTGAAGTTTCTATTTTACAACACATGTTAAGTAACCGAAGCTGCCACTCAGTGTCTCCATGCGGGAACTATCTGGGAATTTAAACAGGCTGATTGGACTCAGATTCTGGGCAATGAGACGGGTTTCAAGCGATGCAGAGATGTTAAACAATGCATTTCCACAGATTAAAAAGCTCATTAAAGAGAACAAAAATATTAAAATGTTGATAACTCCCCGGGTGGTTTGAGCTAAGGTCCAAACTCGATTCTGATGTAAGAGGAGAATATTATTTCTCCACTGCCCGGTTAAAGTAGAATTTGCTAAAACTCTATCGATGCTCGCGTTCACTCTCCTTCACTGGTCATTTTTATCTGAAGCGGCGTGCCTAGGCTGGGATAATGAAGCGTGGCTTTGTATTAATGCGAGGTGTTGGATTGAGTTCCTCTCTCCTGAATGTGTAAAACCTCAGCCTGATAGCAGCAACAATCCTGAGCACCACAAACACACACCGAGAGACAAAACACACACACACACACTGAGAGACAAACACATACACACTGAGAGAGAGACACACACCCACCGAGACAAACACAAACACACACCGAGAGACAAACATACACACACACACCGAGCGACAAACACATACACACTGAGAGAGAGACACACACCCACCGAGACAAACACACACACCGAGAGACAAACACACACACACCGAGCGACAAACACATACACACTGAGAGAGAGACACACACACACCGAGACAAACACAAACACACACCGAGAGACAAACATACACACACACACCGAGCGACAAACACATACACACTGAGAGAGAGACACACACCCACCGAGACAAACACACACACCGAGAGACAAACACACACACACCGAGCGACAAACACATACACACCGAGAGACACACACACACCGAGACAAACACACACACACACCAAGAGACAAACACACACACACACGAGACAAACACATACACACCGAGAGACATACAGACACATGCAGACACACTCATACACACACACGCACACACACATGCAAGCACCCACACATAGATACACACACAGCCACACCCACGATCACACACAAAGACAGACACACATACTCACATACACACACATACTGTCACACAGAGAGAGACACACACACACATTCATATACACACACATATTGACACACACAGACAGAGACACACACACACAGACGCACACACATACACACAAATACTGACACATACACATAGACAGAGAGAGAGAGATGGACGCACACACATACACACACACACACACTCAATGGCTGCTGTTTGGGGGTGTAATGATGAGTGGACGCACCCATTGCTGGCAAAGCACAAAAGCTGGGAGACTTGAAGAATCAGTTTCCCCCGCTGACAATGTCACTCTCCCCCCACGACAACTGGTGTCTGGATTGGATTGGGAATTATTGTGGGGGATTGCTGCTTTTACAGTAATGATACTGAGGGGGGTGGGGCGGGGGGGGGGGGGTGAGGAGCCCTGAACTAATCGCCATTGGAAGTTTAATTAAGAGGAATGTGTGAGCAGTGCTTATTCCATAGAACACTTCAACATTCCCTCCCTGGCAATCTACATTCGCCTCTATTTCTCATTTATCTGAAACTTTGAACTTGAGGCAAGCTTTGTAATTTGCTCCGTTGCTGTGGTCTAGGCGGGATTGGTGATTTAGATGGGTGTCCATTTATTGTGTGATTTGTAGACGCTTTGTTCTGCCTTCCTGTTTATTTGTCACCTTTCCAGTGTCTGAGAATGGAAATGGGGCGAGGGGCTGTCAGAGGGATAGGCTATCTCCAAAATCTTCACCCAGGTGACTGTGTTAAAGAATGTTTTCACATTGGAACAGGATGATGTGTTCAGAGCAGGCAGCTCGGATACAAACAGAACACCAGGAAAGCAACGTATATACAGTTTACCTGGGCCATCCATAAAATAACTGAGGCTTCATAATGGAAAGCGGGGATGTATTTCCCAGAAAATAGCATTTGCTATCCGTGTGGATTTCTGCTCTGTAACCCCTTTCGGTACATTTTTAATAGAATAATGTTCGGTTCCACATTGCTAGATTAGAATTTGAATGACAAGGATTTACCCTCGGATTTCCCAGCCAGTTGAGTTAAGGGGAAAGGTGGAGATTATAAATCATTAAAGATTAAGTTGGGCGGTTGTAGCTTACTGTCACACTGCCTTCGCCCAGAAACAGCTCCTGCACCGCCGGGAGGCCGGATTAAGATCCAGTTTGAAATGTGGTGAGTGGCAGAGAGAGAGAATACTTCTCTCCCCACTCCCCTCCAATCTGAGATTCTCTTTCTCTCTCTCTCTGACCCCCGCTCAGATGAACCAAACTCCTGCACACTTTCTCAAAGCTCCGAATGCCATTGCTGTCTACAATATATCCCCGACTCAATCCAGTTCAGTTGCAGCAACCTGGACCCACTCTCCACATTCATTCAGGGAGAAATTCCAGCACAATACAGCACATTGCAAATCATTCACAGGCAATTTCTACGCGTATGTTTATCTGTCCAAAAGTGGGGGGTGGGAGGCGGAAGAGGTTATTAATTTAAAATGTAAAACGCAAACCTGGTCTCCTTAATCTTCGCTTCTTCATCCCAAAGATGCGGACTTTGGAAAAGATATCCACCAGATTGCCATTGCAAATTCCTTTGTTTTTGTGAGGATTACTAATGCGTTTGGTGACCATAGGTCTGTCCAGGTGATGTTCGCGTGCCTGCCGCTTCTGCCGGATCAGGGAGCTGGCGATTGCGGCTGCCATGCTTCAGGGTTTAGCGCTGGGAACTGGACAAGAAAAAGCCCCGAAAAGAGCCGCGATCCAGCAGCGTCCCCGTCTCAGCACAGCAACTCCTTCATGGAGAGACAGGGGCTTTTATTGGGGAATACTGTCCGCTGCCTCACAGTTGCCGTGTGTTTAGGAGCGGTGAGCCACTGGACTCTCTCACTGTTAAGCACAGAACATCTTTCACCCTCAGCAGCGACCCGGTGAGACCCTCATCCTTCACCAACCCTTCCATTCTCCTCCAGCTCGATCCGGAGCAAAGCCCAGCGATTCTCCAGTCGGGAATGATCCTCTTGTGCTCAAGCTTCATCACATTCTCTATTCCCGGGATTTACTCAACTATCTCCCAACAGGAACCAGGCGGAATCTGTCTCTTGCTCCTGACACCAAGAACCACCTTTACTGTCAGCGGCGTCACATTGGCAAGTAGGAGCGGCTCCTTACAACTGCTCGTCCCCCCCCCCCCCCGCCGGACAAACCGGCTCAAATCCCCCCACACCCCGCCCCAAAATCAGATTAACCCCCTCTACAAACACACCTCCCAACAAACACAACTCCCCCCACAAACACAACCCCCCCTCTACAAACACCCCCACTACAAACACACTCCACTCTACAAACACAACCCCCCCCCACGACAAACACACTCCCCTCTACAAACCCAACCTCCCTCTACAAACACCCCCCCCACGACAAACACACTCCCCTCTACAAACCCAACCTCCCTCTACAAACACAACCCCCTCTACAAACACAACCCCCCACAAACACAACCTCCCCCACAAAGACAACCCCTCTCTACAAACACAACCCCCCTCTACAAACACCCCCTCACGACAAACATAACCCCCCTGTACAAACACAACCCCCCTCTACAAACTCAACCCCCCTCTACAAACACCCCCCCACGACAAACACAACCCCCCCTGTACAAACACAACCCCCCTCTACAAACTCAACCCCCCTCTACAAACACTCCCCCCCACAAACACAACCCCCCCACAAACACAACTCCCCTCTACAAACACAACCCCCCTCCCTACAAACACCCCCCCCACTACAAACCCAACCCCAATACAAACACAACCCCCCTCCCTACCAACACCCTCCCCCCCAATACAAACACAACCCCCCGCTATAAATCGGGTCAATGCCCGCTCTCCACTCCGGCTCAGTCTCTCTCTCTGTCTCTCTCAGTCTCTCTCTGTCTCTCAGTCTCTCTGTCTCAGTCTCTTTCTCTCTCTGTCTCTCAGTCTCTCTGTCTCTGTCTTTCTGTCTCTCAGTCTTTCTGTCTCTCAGTCTATATGTCTCTCTCTCTGTCTCTCACTCTCTTTCTCTCTGTCACTCTTTCTCTGTCTCTCTCGCTCTGTCTCTCAGTCTCTGACTCTGTCTCTCTCTCTCAGTCTCTCTCTGTCTCTCTCTCTCTGTCTCTCTCTCTCTGTCGCTCATTCTATCTGTTTCTCTCTGTCTGTCTCTCTCTTTCTGTCTCTCTCTCTCTGTCTCTCGGTCCCTGTCTCTCTCTTTCTCTGTCTCTCTCGGTCCCTGTCTCTCTGTATCTCTCTCTCTCTCTCCCTCAGTCTCTCTCTCTCTCTCAGTCTCTGTCTGTCTCTCTCTCCGTCTACACTGAGTGGCCAGTCTGAGGTTCTACCCGTCACAACAAGAGGAATTTTTGCTGGAAGTTCCAGCTGGCGTCTGCTCCGAGTGACAGCTGCGCCCAGGCAAAGTTTCGCAGCTTCACGGGGCTGGGAGATTCGGCAGCAACTTGTCAGATACACCAGCCGCACCTCACCCTCTGTGGAGTGGGGGGCGGGGTGGGGGGGGGGGGAGGAATGGGGGCGGGGGTGGACTCCAATCCATCATTGGATTGCCTGTTATTTAGAGCCTGTTCCGCTGGGAGTTGGGTCAGATTGGCTCAGAGACAGAGAGAGGGAGCTGAGGGTCAGCAGCCCCCCCCAAACACAGCCCACCCCCCTCCCCACCCCCACTCCCCACCCCCTCACTCCCCACCCCCTCTCTCCACCCCCTCTCCCCACCCCCTCTCTCCCCACCCCCTCTCTCCCCACCCCCTCTCCCCACCCCCTCACTCCCCACCCCCTCTCTCTCCACCCCCTCTCCCCACCCCCTCACTCCCCACCCCCACTCCCTCACACCACCCCCTTTCCCCAGCCCCTCACCCCCAACACCTCACTCCCCACCCCCTCACTCGCCGCCCCCTCTCCCCACCCCCTCTCCCCACCCCCTCACCCCAGCCCCTCTCTCCCCACCCACTCTCTCCCCACCCCCTCTCCCCACCCCCTCACTCCCCACCCCCTCTCTCCCCACCCCCTCTCCCCACCCTCTCACTCCCCACCCCCTCTCTCCCCACCCCCTCACTCCCCACCCCCTCTCCCACTCCCTCACTACCCACCCCCACTCCCTCACGCCACCCCCTTTCCCCAGTCCCTCACCCCCAACACCTCTCTCCCCACCCCCTCACTCCCCACCCCCTCTCCCCACCCTCTCACTCCCCACCCCCTCTCCCCACCCCCTCTCCTCACTCCCCACCCCCTCTCCCACTCCCTCACTCCCCACCCCCACTCCCTCACGCCACCCCCTTTCCCCAGCCCCTCACCCTCAACACCTCACTCCCCACCCCCTCACTCGCCGCTCCCTCTCCCCACCCCCTCACTCCCCACCCCCTCTTCCACCCCCTCTCCCCACCCCCTCTCCCCACCCCCTCACTCCCCACCACCCCTCACTCCCCACCCCCTCCCCACCCCCTCACTCCCCACCCCCTCACTCCGCACCCCCTCTCCCCACCTCTCACTCCCCATTCCCTCTCCCCACCCCCACCCCGTCACTCCCCATCCCCTCACTTTCCACCCCTCTCTCTCCACCCCCTCAGTCCGCACCCTCCCAGCGCTCTGCACACTCCCTCCCTCCCTCAGCTCCCCCAAACACTCGAGCAAACGCCCTCAGCAAAACCTCCCCGCGGAGCTGCCTTTCTCTCAGTGTGGGGAGGGGGGGGGGGGCGGTGTGGGGAGGGGTGGGGGAGGGTGGGAGGATGGGGGTTGGGTGGGGGTTTGGAGATGGTTTGGAGGGGTCTGGAGGTGATTTCCAGTCGATTAGAGTTTCAGCACCGCGGACAGCGGCAGGCGGATTCTCCCCAGCAGTGAATGTGGAAGCCGGGGAATCCACACAGCATCGTCAGCCTGAGACTGAGAGACAGTGAGACAGGGACACAGTGAGACAGAGACACGGTGAGACAGGGACACAGTGAGACAGGGACATAGTGAGACAGGGACACGGTGAGACAGAGACACGGTGAGACAGGGACACAGTGAGACAGGGACACGGTGAGACAGAGACACGGTGAGACAGAGACACAGTGAGACAGGGACACAGTGAGACAGAGAGACAGAGACACAGTGAGACAGGGACATAGTGAGACAGGGACACAGTGAGACAGAGACACAGTGAGACAGAGACACAGTGAGACAGGGACATAGTGAGGCAGGGACACAGTGAGACAGAGACACAGTGAGACAGAGAGACAGAGACAGGGACAGAGTGAGACGGGGACACAGTGAGATTGGAACACAGTGAGACAAAGAGACAGAGACAGAGACACAGTGAGACAGGGACACAGTGAGACAGGGAGACAGACAGGGACACAGTGAGACAGAGAGACAAGGACACAGTGAGACATGGACACAGTGAGACATGGACACAGTGAGACAGAGAGACAAAGCCACAGTGAGACAGGGACACAGTGAGATACGAACATAGTGAGACAGAGAGACAGAGATAGTGAGACATGGACACAGTGAGACAGAGAGACAGAGATAGTGAGACATGGACACAGTGAGACAGAGAGACAGAGACACAGTGAGACAGAGACAGTGAGACTGGGACGCAGTGAGACGGAGACAGAGACAGGGAGACAGTGAGACAGGGAGACAGTGAGACAGAGAGACAGTGAGACAAGGACACAGTGAGACAAGGACATAGTGAGTCAGAGAGACAGAGAGAGACAGAGAGACAGGGACACAGGGAGACAGGGACACAGGGAGACAGTGAGACAGAGAGACAGAGACACAGTGACACAGAGAGACAGAGACACAGGGAGACAGGAATACAGAGACAAGGGACATAGTGAAACAGGGACACAGGGATACAGGGACACAGTCCATTGCAGCATCTCCCTCCCCAGGAGCGGGGCAGAAGGTTGGAGGGATTTTCCCAAGCTGGGAGTGATACGTGTTTGCAGGAATTCCTGTCTGTGTCTGCACTGCACCCGCCCCCTTTCCTCACCCACTCTCTGTTTCACTGCAAAGGCAGCATTCTGCCGCAATCCCTCAGACTGGCAACCAGCAAGAGAGAGAGAGAGAGAGAGGCTTCCAGGCAGCTGCAGGGATATTGCTCCTGTCTGTATATTGCTGCTGCCTTACTGATGGATTTCAGGCTCCTCGCTGATAACTGCTCCAGGTGTTAACCACTCACACATCCTGCATTACACTCCCCAAAGAGGCTGCCTGCATTGCCAGCGACCCCCCAAACCTGCCCCCGAGCCCCTCCTGCCGGGTCTCCCCCAGGGTCCCCCCACCCCCCCCCCCCCCCCGCCGCCCGGGATTTCCTGCTCACCGCCGGCCAGGAGACTCGAGGGAGCCCCCTGCTGCCCCAGGCCGAGCGCTGCAACCTGAGCCCCGCGCTCGGTCACTGCGGAAATCTGCCTCCAAGAATAATGGCAAAGGGTGCCAGACACTGCCAACCCTCCAGGATTTGCATAGAATCACAGAATCACACAGTGCAGAAGAGGCCCTTCCGCCCTTCGAGCCCTCACTTGACCCCATCTCCCAGCACTTGGCCCATAGCCCTGAATGTTATGATGTGCCAAGTGCTCATCCAGATGCTTTTTAAAGGATGTGAGGCATCCCACCTCCACCAACCACCCTCCCAGGCAGCGCATTCCAATTCGTCACCACCCTCTGGGTAAAAACAGTTTTTCCTCACATCTCCCCCTAAACCTCCTGCCCCTCATCTTGAACCTATGTCCCCTCCTGACTGACCCTTCAACTAAGGGGAACAGCTGCTCCTTATCCACTCTGTCCATGTCCCTCATAATCTTGTACACTTCGATCAGGTCGCCTCTCAGTATTCTCTGCTTTTTGGCATCTCCAGGAATTAAAGATCAAATTTCCTGTGTGCAACCCTGGAGAAAAACCAGGATTCACAGGATCATTGAATCTACGGCAGGGAGATAGGCCCTTTGGCCCAAACTGGTCCATGCCAACTACACTTGGCCCATATCCCTCTAAATGTTTCCTATCCATGTATCTGTCCAAATGCCGTTTAAATGTTGTCAATGTCCCTGCCTCAACCACTTCCTCCGGCAGCTCATTCCACACTTGTACCACCCTCTGTGTAAAAAAGCTGCTCCTCAGGTTCCCATTAATTCTTTCCCCTCTTAACTTTAACCTATGTCCTCTAGTTCTCGATTCCCCAACCCTGGGAAAAAGGCTGAGTTCATTCACCCTATCCATGCCTCTCATGATCTTATACAACTCTATAAGATCACCCCTCAGTCTCCTATGCTCCAAAGAAAAAGGTCCTAGCCTGTCCAATCTAAGTTAAAGTTAAAGTTTATTTATTAGTCACAAGTAGGCTTACATTAACACTGCAATGAAGTTGCTGTGAATAAATCAGTCTCTTGAGTCCTGACAACATTCTTGTAAATCTCTTCTGCACTCTCTCCAGTTTAATAACATCTTTCCTATAGCAAGGCGACCAAAAACTGAACACAGTACTCCAGATGCGGCCTCACCAACGTCCTGTACAACTGCAACATAACTTCCCATCCTCTATACTCAGTGCCCTGACTGATGCCAAAAGCCTCCTTCACTGCCCTATCTACCTGTAACTCCACCTTTAGAGAACTGTGCACCTGAACTCCAAGATCCTTCTGTTCCACAATACTCCCTAAGGTCCTACCATTCACCGTGTAAGTCCTACGTTGATTTGACTTTCCAAAATGCAACACCTCACATCTATCTGTATGGAACTCCATTTGCCATTTCTCAGCCCACTTCCCCAGCTGATCAAGATACTGCTGCAATTTTTGATCATCTTCCTCACTGTCTACAACACCACCTATTTTGGTATCATCTCACTATTAATGGGGCTGGAAGATCCCACCGGGTGAAAAAGGGCTGGAAAGTTTTGGCTAAGGTTTTGACCCAGCGGCAGTGTGGCTTGGAGGAGAAATTGCAGCTGGTGGGTGTTGCCATGTATCTGATGCCTTTGTCTTTCTAGGTGGTCGAGGTCATGGGCATGGAAGGTGCTGTCGAAGGAGCTTTATAACTGGCACATGCTACTTTCCATGTGCACTTGTGATGGAGGGAGTTAATGTTGAAGGTGGTGGAAGATGTAGCAATGAAGTGGGCTGCTTTGTCCTGGATGGTGTCAAGCTTCTTGAGTGTTGTTGGAGCCGCACTCATCCAGGCAAGTGCAGAGTATTCTATTACACTTGTGCCTTGCAGATGGTGGACAGGCTTTGGGACTCAGGATGTGAGTTAGTCACCGTAGGATTCCCAGCTTCTGACCTTCTCTTGTAGCCACAGTATTTACATGGCTCGTCCAGTTCAGCTTCTGGTTAATGATAACCCCCCAGGATGTTGATAGTGGGGGATTCAGTGATGGTAATTGCATTGTATGTCAAGGGGCAATGGTTGGTTCCTCTGTTGTTGGAGATGGTCATTGCCTGACATTTGTGTGGCACTAATGTTACATGGTGTTTGTCAGTCCAAGCCTGGATATTGTTCAGGTCATGCAACATGGAGCATGAACTGCTTCAGTATCTGAGGAGTCACAAATGGTGTAGAATGTTGTGTGATCATTAGTAAACATCCCCACTTCTGATTTTATATTTGAGGGAAGGTCATTGATGAAGCAGTAGGAGATGGTTCAGCCATGTTATAATCATGAAGTTTATAAGATTAAGTTTATAAGATTAAGATGTTTTGGGACTACGCCTTAAAACTAAAATAAAGGGGGTCATGTGACCTGTTCTGAGGTCTGCTGACAGCAAACCTGGGTGATTTGATTGTCAAAGATGAAAGGGGGTCCAGATTGTTTTACCCGTGAAGAAGATGCAAGGTGGAGGAAGTGACAGCAGCCTGTGAGCTGACAGTGAATAGACTGTGAGTCTCCACAGAACATTGAGAATGTTGGGTTGTAAACTGTTAATGGTTTTACTTCCAAGACAGAAGAGTTGATGTCTCAAGGTTGGCTAATAAACATTTCTATTTGTAAGCAAGGCCCATGTTGCCCTGGAGATTGGCTGGGTGGGTGTGGGTCTAAGATATTTCTGAAAGCTCACGGACCACGTTAGTCTGCCAGGATCTGGGAGAGGGAGAGCAGCTATAGGCAGCAAGGCGCAGTGCTTCACTGCTCCGGGATGCGAGTGAGAGCCTGCACTCAGATTGAATAAAGACCAAATTCATGAGGAGTTAAAATGAGGCTGAAAGATTCACCTCGCTAGCGTTAGAGGAAGAAAATCTCCAGGGGGGAAAAAAAACTCATTGTGAAAGACAGTTCTGAGATTTAAAGTTCCCAGGCTGAGAAAGGGAAAGAACAGAAGTAAAACATCAGCAGAAATCAATCACCTTGGACTGACTGTTTCAGGAAGAATTGAATGTCTACTTAAACCATGTAAAGTGTGTCTGTGAAGCTTCTGTTGTTTTGGTTGGTTGGGATTTACAGTATAAGGTGGCTACAATGAAGGTACTTAGTCAATGATGCTTTTCTACAAACAAATGAGCAAACAAACATACAATTTAGGAGTCTAAGTGGGCCATTCAGCCCCTCGAGCCTGCTCCTCCATTCTGTAAGATCATGGCTGATTTGTTTGTGTTTTGAATTCCACTTTCTCATCGACCCCCGATAACCTTTGATTTCCTTGTCTACCAAGAATCCTTCTACCTCTGCCTTAAAAATATCCAATGACCCTGCCTCCACCTTCTGAGAATTCATCCCCATCCTGAAAGGGTGACTCCTAATTTTACAACAGTGCCTCTGGGGGCATCCACAAGAGGAAACATCCTTCCCACATCCACCTTATCATGACCATTCAGGATCTTACATACGCCAGTCAAGTCACCCCTCACTCTCCAAAACTCCAGCAGATACAAGCGTAGCTTGTCCAACCTTTCTTCATAAGACAACCCACTCCTTCCAGGTATCAATCCCGCAACCCTCCTCTGAACCATCTCCAATGCATTTACATTCTCCCTCAAACAAGGAGACCAAAACTGCCCACAGTATTTAACATGCAATCTCACCGATGCCCTGTATAACTAAGACAGACCATCCTTACTTTTATGTTCAATTCCTCCAGTAATAAAGGATAGCATTCCATTAACCAACTTAATTATTTTCTGTACCTGCATACTAATGTTTTGTGACTCAACACCCGGATTCCTCTGCACCTCAGCATTCTGCAGTCATTCTGCATTTCAGTAATACTCTGCTTTTAATTCTTCCTGCCAAAGTGAACATCTTCATATTTTCCCACATTATACTCCATCTGCCAGATTTTTGTCCACTCATTCAACTTATCAATATCTGCCCACAACCTCCTTATGTTCTCTTCACAATATACTTTCCTACCTATTTTTGTGTCATCTGCAAATTTAGCAACCGTGCCTTCGCTCCCCTCATCTAAGTCATTGATATAAACTGTAAAAAGTTTACAGACACCATTCATGTGGGCTCCATTCATCACATCCTGCCAATCAGAAAAAGACCCATTTTTGCACACTTTCTGTGAGTCAGTCAATTTTCTATCCACGCTAATATGATAGCCAGTACACCATGCGCTCCTACTCTGTGCAATCAACACTGATGCGACACTTTTTCAAGTGTGTTCCGGAACTCCTAGTACAGTACATCTACAGGTTCCCCTTTATCCACAGCACATGTTACAAAGAGGTGGAATGTTATCAGCAGTAGGAAGGAATGTGAAGTTACAGTCAGATCATCCATGATCTTACTGAATGGCGGAGCAGGCTCGAGGGGCTGCGTAGCTGACTCCTGCTCCGAATACATATATGACTCCTTCAAAGAGGCGGCACGGTAGCGGCACGGTAGCACAGTGGTTAGCACTGCTGCTTCACAGCTCCAGGGACCTGGGTTCGATTCCCGGCTTGGGTCACTGTCTGTGTGGAGTTTGCACATTCTCCTCGTGTCTGCGTGGGTTTCCTCCGGGTGCTCCGGTTTCCTTCCACAGTCCAAAAATGTGCGGGTTAGGTTGATTGGCCATGCTAAAAATTGCCCCTTAGGTGTCCTGAGATGCGTAGGTTAGAGGGATTAGTGGGTAAATGTGCAGGGATATGGGGGTAGGTCCTGGGTGGGATTGTGGTTGGTGCAGACTCGATGGGCCAAATGGCCTCTTTCTGCTCTGTAGGGTATCTATCTATCTATCTATCTATCTATCTATCTATCTATCTATCTATCTATCTATCTATCTATCTATCTATCTATCTATCTATCTATCTATCTATCTATCTATCAATCTAACTCCAATAAATTGGTTAAACATGATTTCTCTTTCACAAACACATGTTGACTCTTCTCAATTACCTTGAGATTGTCTAAATGGACAGCTATAACCTCCCTAATCATTGATTTTGGCACCTTTCCCACGACAGGCATCAAGCTAACCAGCCGAGAGTTTCCTGTTTTCTGCCTCCCTCCCTTCCTGAGTTGTAGGGTCACATTTTCGACTTTCCAGTCTGACGGAATCTTTACTGAATCTAGCAAATTTTGGAAAATTAACATCTATGCATATACTCCCTCATTATAGAATCCCTACAGTACAGAAGGAGGCCATTCGGCCCATCGAGTCTGTACCCACCACAATCCCATCCAGGCCCTATTCCCACAACCCGTATCCCCATCACCTTACTTATTAACCTTACTAACCCCCTGATACTGAGAGGCAATTTAGCACGGTCAATCAACCTAACCCGCACGTCTTTCAGACTGTGGGAGGAAACCGGAGCACCCGGAGGAAACCCACGCAGACACGGGGAGAACGTGGAAACTCCACACAGACAGTGATCCGAGGCCGGGAATCGAATCCGGGTCCCTGGCGGCTGTGAGGCAGCAGTGCTAACCACTGTGCCACTGTGTCTTAGACACCACTTTTAGGACCCTAGAATGAAGTCCATCAGGACCTGGAGACTTGTCAACCTGCAGCTCCATCAGTTTGGTCAGTGCCATTTCCCTAGTGACTGTAATTTCACCAAGCTCCCCTTGCCCACCTCCTGATGTACAATGGATAAAAGCAAATTACTACAGGTGCTGGAATCTGAAACCAAAAGAGAAAATGCTGGAAAATCTCAGCAGGTCTGGCAGCATCTGTAAGGAGAGAAAAGGGCTGACGTTCCAAGTCCAGACGCTCTTTGTCAAAGGTAAAAGGCAGAGAAAGGAACGTGAAGGCATTTCTATGCCTTTTAGCTTTGACAAAGGGTCGGCTGGACTGGAAATGTCAGCTCTTTTCTCTCCTTACAGATGCTGCCAGACCTGCTGTGATTTTCCAGCATTTTCCCTTTTGGTTCCTGACTTATAGTGATTACTAGAATGGTTTTAGCATCTTCTACAGAGAAGACAGAAACAAAATATTTGTTCATTGCATCCACCATTTCCTGATTATCTGTTATTCACTCCCCATTCTCACTCTCTGGAAAACCAACACTCACTTTACCCCTCTCTTCCTTTTTAAATACCTGCAGAAATTCTTGCCGTCTATTCTTTAAAAATGAAAACATCAGAAAATGGGACAATGAGACTGACAATATCATTGCTGGGCCAGAGAGATAAGTAAGCAGCTCTCTTGTTAACTGTCTGGTGGAAGCACCTTCGCCGGACAAACTGCAGCAATTCAAGGAATTGAATCATCATCACCTTCTCGAGGGGAACTGGAAACAGGTCAGGAATGCCGGCCTCTTCCGAAATGCTCACATTCTAAAGATTATTTGTTTAAATTTATGTACCGCTGTGAAATGAAGTTTCAGGTTGATCCCTGGGATGGCAGGTCTGTCATTTGAGGGGAGACTAAGTCGGTTAGGATTATATTCACTGGAGTTTAGAAGAGTGAGAGGGGATCCGATAGAAACTTATAAAATTCTAACAGGGTTAGACAGGGTAGATTCAGAAAGAATGTTCCCGATGGTGGGGGTGTCCAGAACTAGGGGTCATAGTTTGAGGATAAGGGGTAAACCTTTTAGAACTGAGGTGAGGAGAAATTTCTTCACCCAGAGGGTGGTGAATGTGTGGGATTCACTACCACAGAAAGTAGTTGAGGCCAAAGCATTGTCTGATTTCAAGAAGAAATTAGATATAGCTCTTGGGGCTAAAGGGATCAAGAGATATGGGAGGAAGGGGGATCAGAATATTGGTTTGATTTGATTTATTATTGTCACATGTATTAGTATACAGTGAAAAGTGTATACAGACAAAGCATACCGTACATAGGGGGTTCTTGGGGCTAAAGGGATCGAGGGATATGGAGGGAAGGGGGGATCAGAATATTGAATTTGATGATCAGCCATGATCACAATGAATGGCGGAGCAGGCTCGAAGGGCCGAATGGCCTTCTGCTTCTAGTTTCTCTGTTTCTATAAAGCTGTAAGTTCATTTGTTGATGAATTGGACACGGTGTCCAGATAGCCGAAACTTGCCACAGGTGCTGCACAGAGGGAAGCCTCCCCTGTGGTGGTTTTACAATAGATTGGGAATTCTAAACCAAATTTGCAGCTTAAAGTAAGAAAGACTTGCACTTGTACAAAATCCTTCACGACCTCAGAATGTCCCAAAACACTTTATAACCAATGAGATACTTTGTGAATTGTAGTTACTGCTGTAATATTAAAAAAAACAATTTTGTTCAGAACAAGATCCCACAAACAGTCATCGTTGGTTGTCTCAAGATTCCAGGATGACGTCCAATCAGGGTTGGGTCTTCATGTGACTGATCAGGCTGATTCCCGACCAACAGATCTGTGGCATGAGGAACAGGATGTCCCACAAGGTAGTGGGATCTGAATGACAGGATTTGCTTCCTTTTCCTTCTCCACCTCATCATTAAGATGTTGGGACTGAAAGGCCGTAACCTTACCATCTCGCCCGCCACAGAATCAGTCCAAGCAAGGCCGTAAAAACCCACCCAAAGTGTGATGCAGCTTGATGGACAAGTTGCCACCATTTTGAACAATTGGTAACAAGTTCCTCTCAGACATTAGCATCCATGCTGCTGTACTTCAAGGAGAGCCTCAGAATATCTCTGAGATGTTTTCTCTGTCCTTCCCTGAAAACCTCTCCATTGGAGAGTTGCAATAACAGGATCTGACGGGGAGATGTTTTCGGCTATCTGGACACATAGTCCAATTCATCAACTTTGCAGGTGTTTTGCCTGAATGTTTGTGGAGTTGGCTTCATAAGGGACACTAATGTCTGTTCAACTGTCCTCCCATTGAGTCTGGAAGATGGCCGGGGGCATTGCTGATGGATTTTCTCTGGCACTGTTGCATGTTGTTGATGTACAGTCCAGGTCTCACTGCTGTACAGGAGTGTGATGACTACTGCCCTGTACGCTTTTTAAAATATTTTTTACTTCATCCTTAAAGTTACTAAGCGTAATGACTTCAATCAGGCCATTGAGGTTGGCCTATTGGAGTATGAACTCCCTGATTAAGGAGTCAATTGATGGGCCAACCAGGGAGTCTTTTCCTTGTATTTAACCAGGAGTGTCAGTTCCTCTGGCGCTCCCGAAGGTAGACTGCTGCCTGATCGCACTCTGTGTACTGCTGCTGGGCTTGTAAATAAAGGGATTTTGGTGAAGGGACTTCTGCCTCTGAAGTCAATGCTCAGAGTGGAGTGGGCAAAACAAATCCAGTCCTCGCTAGCTTCAAAAACCAAATTCAACATCCAATTGAATCCAATTCATTGTCCCCACAAACAAGATCCAAGCTGACAAAGTAAGGCATCGCATCCCACCTTGGGCTTGATCTGACGCTTGACCTTAGCCAAAAGGCCGAGGACTTTTGTTGACTTGCGGGGGATCTCTGTTGTCCATCTCTCACTGCCTCAGGAAGGCTGAGCCTGTGCAGGTGATCTGATGGTGACCTTTTGAGAGAGGATACTGCCAAGGTATGGGAAGTGCTCAATATATTCCAGAGTCTCCTCTTTGAACAGTAATGTGATCATTGCCGGAAAGCCTGTTTCTTTAGGGCTGGAGGTTAAAGATTGAACACTGGCTGGGAAAAACTCCCCTGCTCTTCTTTAGATAGTGCTGTTTGATCTTTTACACCCACTTCAGACAGCAGGTAGGGCTTCACTTTAATATCTCACTCAGTGCTGCATTAGCATTATGAGCATAAGCTGTGTCCTTGTGTTTCTGGAGAAGGCTCTGAATCCAAAATCTTCAGAAGTTAAATTTTAACTCTAAAATACAGCCAGGTCTGCTTTGTAATCTTCTGCACTGAAATAATAGCTCAGAAAATACAGCACTCGGACTGTGTAAAATATTAATAACTGTGAAATTCAGAAGGAATTAATTAGGAATCATGCGATAAATGAAATCTCAACTGGCTCATTAGGTCTTCCAGTTTTATGATTATCTGAATGGATTGAGAGAGTTGTTATTTAGCAAACAAAACAAGAAACAATGCCATTGATAATGAAGATCTTTATTAATCTGTGATCAGCACAGAGAGATAACAATTAGAAAGATGTACAGAATCCTAACAAAAGAGTTCATTAGATTGCACTCATAGCTCCTGAAG
The DNA here is from genome assembly GCF_964213995.1 of Mustelus asterias. NCBI lineage: Eukaryota > Metazoa > Chordata > Chondrichthyes > Carcharhiniformes > Triakidae > Mustelus > Mustelus asterias. The sequence goes on along the minus strand of NC_135810.1, from coordinate 2,592,337 downwards.
ATCTTATTATTTTAGTGTTAAGAGTAAGAAAATGACCTCTGCTGCAGATTAGCGATGCCAACTTGGTTACAACGTAACATTTGTGCCACACAAGTGCCAGGGAATGACCATCTCCAACAGCAGAAGATCTAACCATCCAACCTTGGCATTCAATGACATTATCATCTCTGAATCTCCCACTATCAACGTCCCAGGCGTTACATTTGACCAGAAACTGAACTGGATCAGCCATATAAACACTGCAGCTACAAGAGCAGGTCAGAGGCTAGGAATTCTGCAGCGAGTAACTCACCTCCTGACTCCCCAAAGCCTGTCCGCCATCTACAAGGCACAAGTCAGGAGTGTGATGGAATATTCCCCACTTGCCTGGATGGGTGCAGCTCCAACAACACTCAAGAAGTTCAACACCACCCAGGACAAAGCAGCCTACAAGAGTGGCCACCCCATGTTCAGCATCCACTGCTTCCACTATTGATGCACAGTGACAGCAGTGTGTGCCATCTACAAGATGCACTGCAGAAACTCACCAAGGTTCCTTCAATAACACCCTCCAATGCACAACCTCTATCACCTAGACGAACAAGAGCAACAGATAAATGGGAACACCACCACCTAGAAGTTCCCCTCCAAGCCACACACTATCCTGACTTTGAAATATATCGGCCGTTCCTTCACTGTCGCTGGGTCAAAATCCTGGAACTCCTTCTCTAACAGCACTGTGGGTGTACCCACACCACACAGACTGCAGCGGCTCAAGAAGATGGCTCAGCATCACCTTCCCAAGGGGCAATTAGTGATAGGCAACACACCTGGCTTTGTCAGTGTTGATAACATCTAATAAAATAATATGAACTACTCGACAGGTTCCCCAGGATCAAGTGTCTCTCAGTCCAGTTCAACGTTATTTTCCACCTTCACCCCTTATCCTGCCCCAACCCCTATCCTGCCCTCAATCCCTATCCTGCCCCCAACCCCCATCCTGCCCCCATCCTGCCCCCAACCCCCATCTTTCCCCCAGCCCCAATCCTGCCCCAGCTCCTATCCTGCCCCAACCCCCAGCCCCTATCCTGCCCCAAACCCTATCCTGCCCCAAACCCTATCCTTCCCCCAGCCCCAATCCTGCTCCAACACCCATCCTGCCCCCAACCCCCAGCCCCCATCCTGCCCCCAGCCCCCATCCTGCCCCCAACCCCCATCCTGCCCCCAACCCCCATCCTTCCCCCAGCCCCAATCCTGCCCCTATACCCATCCTGCCCCCAACCCCCAGCCCCTATCCTGCCCCCAACCCCCAGCCCCTATCCTGCCCCCAACCCCAATCCTGCCCAAATGCCCATCCTGCCCCCCAACCCCCATCCTTCCCCCAACCCCAATCCTACCCCTGTCCCCATCCTGCCCCAACCTGCCCCCAGCCTGCCCCCAATCCCCATCCTCCAGCCTGCCCCCAACCCCCATCCAGCCCTCAACTCCCACCCTGGCCCCAACCCCCATCCTACACCCCAAGCCCCCAGTCCCCATCCAGCCCCTCAGCCCCCATCCCAACCCCAGCCCACCATCCTGCCCCCAAACCCCATCCTGCCCCCAGCTCCCATCCAGCCCCCAACCCCCATCTAGCCCCCAAATCGACCCCTGTCCCCAGCCTCCATCCCGACCCCAACAGTTTCAGCCGGCTACTCTTTGAAGGAATACACCATTGGACGTTTGATCCTGGACTCATGATTTACACGAAATCTTAACTCTTATTTTTATCGTGGTATTGCCCTGTACCCTAAAGCAATGAAATAATGGTTTTTTATTTGATCCAAAGCAAGGTTTATACTCCGGCATTCATCTGAATGGTGATTTCAGACTGTAATGAATTACATTTCATTGCACTGATACCCAATCAAACAGTGAGTTAAAGGGAGAATTCTCCCCTGTCGGGTGTTGCTGAACAGGAGAATGTCACATCAGTCACCTATTCCACAGAGGTTGAACTGGCTGTTGCTCTTCTCTCTAATGAGGAAGGACAGCGGACCTGGAAATTATGACATTTTTCAACCGGGTAGATGTAGAGAAGGTGTTTCCACTGTAGGTCATAAATATAAAAGAGTCACTCAGAAATGTAGCAGAGAATTCAGGAGAGACTTTATTACCCAGGGAGTGGTGAGAATGCGGAACTCACTAGGTGTGGCTGAGGTGATACATTTGAGGGGAAACTGGATAAACACATGAGGGAGAAAGGAACAGAAGGATATCCTGATAGGGTGGGAATAGGATTGTGTGGAGCAGAAATACCAGCATGGAGCAGATGGGCTGAGTGGTCTGTTCCTGTGCTGTCCACCATCTACAAGGCAAAGTGACCAAAGTGACTACAAGGTGACCAAAGAGGTGGATGAGGGTAAAGCAGTTGATGTGGTGTATATGGATTTCAGTAAAGCGTTTGATAAGGTTCCCCACGGTAAGCTATTGCAGAAAATACGGAGGCATGGGATTGAGGGTGATTTGGCGGTTTGGATCAGAAATTGGCTAGCTGTAAGAACAGTAAGAGTTTTAACAACACCAGGTTAAAGTCCAACAGGTTTATTTGGTAGCAAATGCCATTAGCTTTCGGAGCACTGCTCTTTCATCAGATGCAGCGCTCCGAAAGCGAATGGTATTTGCTACCAAATAAACCTGTTGGACTTTAACCTGGTGTTGTTAAAACTCTTACTGTGTTTACCCCAGTCCAACGTCGACATCTCCACATCATAGCTGTAAGAAGACAGAGGGTGGTGGTTGATGGGAAATGTTCATCCTGGAGTTCAGTTACTAGTGGTGTACCGCAAGGATCTGTTTTGGGGCCACTGCTGTTTGTCATTTTTATAAATGACCTGGATGAGGGCGTAGAAGGATGGGTTAGTAAATTTGCAGATGACACTAAAGTCGGTGGAGTTGTGGACAGTGTGGCAGATGTTGCAGGTTACAGAGGGACATAGATAAGCTGCAGAGCTGGGCTGAGAGGTGGCAAATGGAGTTTAATGCGGAAAAGTGTGAGGTGATTCACTTTGGAAGGAGTAACAGGAATACAGAGTACTGGGCTAATGGTAAGATAACTTGGTAGTGTGGATGAGCAGAGAGATCTCGGTGTCCATGTGCATAGATCCCTGAAAGTTGGCACCCAGGTTGATAGAGTTGTTAAGAAGGCGTACGGGGTGTGTTAGCTTTTATTGGTAGAGGGATTGAGTTTCAGAGCCATGAGATCATGTTGCAGCTGTACAAAACTCTGGTGCGTCCGCATTTGGAGTATTGCGTACAGTTCTGGTCGCCGCATTATAGGAAGGATGTGGGAGCATTGGAAAGGGTGCAGAGGAGATTTACCAGGATGTTGCCTGGTATGGTGGGAAGGTCTTATGAGGAAAGGCTGAGGGACTTGAGGCTGTTTTCGTTAGAGAGAAGAAGGTTAAGAGGTGACTTAATAGAGGCATACAAGATGATCAGAGGATTAAATAGTGTGGACAGTGAGAGCCTTTTTCCCCGGATGGTGATGGCTAGCATGAGGGGACATAGCTTTAAAATGAGAGGTGATAGATATAGGGCAGATGTCAGAGGTAGGTTTTTTACTCAGAGAGTAGTAAGGGAGTGGAATGCCCTGCCTGCAACAGTAGTGGACTCGCCAACATTAAGAGCATTTAAATGGTCATTGGATAAACATATGGATGATATTGGAATAGTGTAGGTTAGATGGGCTTTAGATTGGTTTCACAGGTCGGCGCAACATTGAGGGCCGAAGGGCCTGTACTGCGCTGTAATGTTCTATGTTCTATAAGGCAAGGTCAGGAGTATGATTGAAACTCTTCACTTGCCTGGATGAATGCAACTCCAACAACACTCAAGAAACTTGATACCATCTAGGACAAAGCAGCCCCGCTTGATTGGCATCCCTTCCACAAACATTCACTCCCTCCACCATCAATGCACGGTGACAGCTGTGTGTACCATCCATAAGATGCAACACACCAAGATTCCTTCAGCAGCACATTCCAAACTCACGACCTCTGCCACTGAGAAGGACGATGGCAGCAGACACATGGGAACACCACCACCTGCAGGTGCCACTCCAAATCACACACCATTCTGACTTGGAAATATATCGGCCATTCCTTCACTGTCACTGGGTCAAAGTCCTGGAATTCCCTCCCTAACAGCACTGTGGGTGTACCTACATCACATGGACTGCAGCGGGTTCAAGAAAGGCACCGTCTTCTCAAGGGGCAATTAAGGGTGGGCAATAAATGTTAACCTTGCCAGCGAAGCCCACGTTGTGAATGAATAAGTAAACCGAAAAGTTCAATGTCATTTTGTAGAGTACAGCAGCCCCAATGGAAAGATCTCCATTACTGTTTGAGGTTGATGATTAAAGTTGGTCAGGTAGTTACTAAGTCTGATGAATATCCCTTCTTGAATACCAAGGATGCAGTTTTACAAAACACTTTTGCAGTTCCCCCTCAGAGCAATCCAAACTGCCAATCTAGCACTAGATTTAAGCTCTGCCAAGTGAACAAAGAACAAAGAACAATACAGCACAGGAACAGGCCCTTCGGCCCTCCAAGCCCGTGCCGCTCCCTGGTCCAAACTAGACCATTCTTTTGTATCCCTCCATTCCCACTCCGTTCATCTAGATAAGTCTTAAACATTCCCAGTGTGTCCACCTCCACCACCTTGCCTGGCAGCGCATTCCAGGCCCCCACCGCCCTCTGTGTAAAATATGTCCTTCTGATATCTGTGTTAAACCTCCCCCCCTTCACCTTGAACCTATGACCCCTCATGAACGTCACCACCGACCTGGGGAAAAGCTTCCCACCGTTCACCCTATCTATGTCTTTCATAATTTTATACACCTCTATTAAGTCTCCCCTCATCCTCCGTCTTTCCAGGGAGAACAACCCCAGTTTACCCAATATCTCCTCATAACTAAGCCCCTCCATATCAGGCAACATCCTGGTAAACCTCCTCTGTACTCTCTCCAAAGCCTCCACGTCCTTCTGGTAGTGTGGCGACCAGAACTGGACACAGTATTCCAAATGCGGCCGAACCAACGTTCTATACATCTGCAACATCAGACCCCAACTTTTATACTCTCTGCCCCGTCCTATAAAGGCAAGCATGCCATATGCCTTCTTCACCACCTTCTCCACCTGTGACGTCACCTTCAAGGATCTGTGGACTTGCACACCCAGGTCCCTCTGCGTATCTATACCCTTTATGGTTCTGCCATTTATCGTATAGCTCCTCCCTACATTATTTCTACCAAAATGCATCACTTCGCATTTATCAGGATTGAACTCCATCTGCCATTTCTTTGCCCAAATTTCCAGCCTATCTATATCCTTCTGTAGCTTCTGACAATGCTCCTCACTATCTGCAAGTCCTGCCAATTTTGTGTCGTCCGCAAACTTACTGATCACCCCAGTTACACCTTCTTCCAGATCGTTTATATAAATCACAAACAGCAGAGGTCCCAATACAGAGCCCTGCGGAACACCACTAGTCACAGGCCTCCAGCCGGAAAAAGACCCTTCCACTACCACCCTCTGTCTTCTGTGACCAAGCCAGTTCTCCACCCATCTAGCCACCTCCCCCTTTATCCCATGAGATCCAACCTTTTTCACCAGCCTACCATGAGGGACTTTGTCAAACGCTTTACTAAAGTCCATATAGACGACATCCACGGCCCTTCCCTCGTCAACCATTCTGGTCACTTCTTCAAAAAACTCCACCAGGTTAGTGAGGCATGACCTCCCTCTCACAAAACCATGCTGACTATCGTTAATGAGTTTATTCCTTTCTAAATGCGCATACATCCTATCTCTAAGAATCTTCTCCAACAACTTCCCCACCACGGACGTCAAGCTCACCGGCCTATAATTTCCCGGGTTATCCTTCCTACCCTTCTTAAATAACGGGACCACATTAGCTATCCTCCAATCCTCTGGGACCTCACCTGCGTCCAGTGACGAGACAAAGATTTGCGTCAGAGGCCCAGCGATTTCATCTCTCATCTCTCTGAGCAGCCTTGGATAGATTCCATCAGGCCCTGGGGATTTGTCAGTCTTTATATTCTCTAACAAACCTAACACTTCCTCCCTTGTAATGGAGATTTTCTCCAACAGTTCAACACTCCCCTCCGAGACACTCCCAGTCAACACATCCCTCTCCTTTGTGAATACCGACGCAAAGTATTCATTTAGGGATCTCCCCTACTTCTTTGGGCTCCAAGCATAATTCCCCACTTTTGTCCCTGAGAGGTCCGATTTTTTCCCTGACAACCCTTTTGTTCCTAACGTATGAATAAAATGCCTTGGGATTCTCCTTAATCCTGTCTGCCAAGAACATTTCGTGACCCCTTTTTGCCCTTCTAATTCCCCGTTTGAGTTCTTTCCTACTTTCTTTGTACTCCTCCAGAGCTCCCTCCGTTTTTAGCTGCCTGGACCTAACATACGCCTCTCTTTTCTTTTTGACCAGTCCCTCAATTTCCCTGGTTATCCACGGTTCTCGAATCCTACCCTTCCTATCCTTCTTTTTTACAGGCACATGCCTGTCCTGTAGCCCTAACAACAGTTTCTTAAAATACTCCCACATGCCAGATGTGGATTTACCCTCAACCAGCCTCTCCCAATCAAGAGCTGCCAATTTCTGCCTAATCCCACTAAAGTTAGCCTTCCCCCAATCCAACACTTTACCCTTGGGACACCACTCATCCTTTTCCATCACTATCCTAAAACTAACAGAATTGTGGTCACTATTTGCCACTTGTTCCCCAACCGAAACTTTGAAGACCTGACCAGGCTCATTCCCCAGTAATAGGTCCAGTATAGCCCCCTCTCTAGTTGGGCTATCTACATATTGTTCCAAAGAACCCTCCTGTACGCATTTGACAAATTCCTCCCCATTCAGAGTCCCAGCTCTCAGCGATTTCCAGTCTATACCAGGGAAATTGAAGTCTCCCACTACCACAACCCTATTTTTCCTGCACCTATCCAGTATCTCCTGACATATCCATTCTTCCACTTCCCTTGGGCTGTTGGGGGGCCTGTAGTACACCCCCAACATAGTGACTGCGCCCTTCTTGTTTCTAAGCTCCACCCAGAGTGACTCGTTACACGACCCCTCTGAATTGTCCTCCCTCTGCACCGCTGTAATATGCTCTCCAACTAATACTGCTACTCCCCCACCTCTTTTGGCCCCTCCTCTGTCTCGCCTAAAACACTTGTACCCCGGAATATTCAGCTGCCAGTCCTGTCCCTCTTTCAACCAAGTCTCTGTCACCGCAACCACATCCAAATTCCTCGTGAGCATTAAGGCCCTAAGTTCGTCTGTCTTACCTGCTACACTCCTTGCATTGAAGCAATATGATGTCCCTGTACAAGGCAATCACACCCTTTGGATTTGATGCTATGTGGGGAAAGCAGACAAAAGGCCACAAAGTGCTCAAAGGTCCATTGGAGCTCCGGACACGTTATTAAACTAAAGCAGGGCCGCTTTAGATGTTTCCAGAGTGTGAATACAGCCGCCAGTGATTGCCCAACAATTACAACCCACCATCCGTAAGGAAAACTCTACCAATAAACATTCACTGCAGTCATGGTTCAGTGAGTAGAACGTCTACCTTTGAGGCAGAACGCTCTGCCTTTAGGCTCCACAGCAGACACTTTAGCACCAAATTTAGGATGATACTTCTGGCGCAGTACTTAGGAAATACAGCACAGTCGGAGGTGCCGTCTCCCAGGTAAGATGTATTGTTAAACTGGGGTGTCCGCCAGATCCCGTGGGTTGATGTATACGATCCCAGGGGGCTATTTTGAAGAAGAGCATGAGGGTTCTCCCCAGTGTGCTGGCCAATATTTGTCCCTCAACCAACATCGCTGAAAGTTGATGATCTGGTCAGTATTGCATTGCTGATTGTGGGATCTTGCTGTGCGTAAATTAGCTGTTGCACCTGCATTACAACAGCGACGACACCTCAAAGAGGATTTAAATGTTTGTGATGTGTTTTGGGACATCCTGAAGTCACGACAGGTGCGACAAAAATGCAAGTCTTTCTTCTTTTTATCTGAGCGTTTCATCTGTCGTCACGCTTCATCAACAAAGTGCTGTTTAATATTAGAAGCTCGCACATTTTTGTGATTAGAGTTTACTACATCACACAAAGTACTTTCATTTCATATTGCTGCAGCATCTAAACATCCCCTTAAAAACTTCCACAATTTGGAAATATTACTGATGACATTCTGCACAAAAACATTCCACTTCCGCAACAGTCAAATCCAGCTACCCAGAGAGTAAGGGCAGGGAGGGGCATTACATGAGGTTAAAGGCTTATTCATCAATTAGGACTGCCTTGTCTGTATTCTGCAGACTGTCGGCACAAACACAACTTTAAAACTTATCCAGTTCAGACTGGTAACAAGGGATACAAATATTATTTGCTGAGGGAGGTACAAGAATTGTAACTCAGACACTTGTTAGAACACAGGAAACAGGAACAGGAGGAGACCACTTGGCCCATCGAGCCTGCTCTCGATCATGGCTGATCCTGGAATCCAACTCCCTTTTTCCGCTCGCTCCCCATATCCCCGAAACCAAAAACCTGTCTATCCCAGTCTGAAATGTACGATGGAACATCCACAATCCTCTGGGGGAGAGAATTCCAAATATTCACAACCCTTTGAGTGAGGAAATTTCTCCTCATCATGATCCTAAATGATCGGTCCCTTATCCTGAGACTGCGCCCTCTCTGTTTTAGATTCCCTGACCAGCTTCCCATCCGTTGACTCTGTCTACACTTCCCGCTGCCTCGGCAAAGCAGCCAGCATAATCAAGGACCCCACGCACACCGGACATTCTCTCTTCCACCTTCTTCCTTCGGGAAAAAGATACAAAGGTCTGAGGTCATGTACCAACCGACTCAAGAACAGCTTCTTCCCTGCTGCCGTCAGACTTTTGAATGGACTTATCTCGCACTAAGTTCATCTTTCTCTACCCCCTAGCTATGACTGTAACACTACATTCTGCACTCTCTTGTTTCTTTCTCTATGAACGGTATGCCTTGTCTGTATAGCACACAAGAAACAATACTTTTCACTGTATCCCAATACATGTGACAATAATAAATCAAATCAAATCAAAAATCCAATCAGTAGAAACAATCTCTCAGTGTCCACCTTATCAAGCCTCTTCAGAATCTTGTAGGTTTCAATGAGATCGCCTCTCATTCTTCTGAACTCCAGAGAGTATAAACCCATATTATTTAACCTCTCATCACAGGGCAGCCCCCTTATTAGAACATGAACTGCTTCATCGCAAGTCATTAAAATCGAGAGTTACAGCATTTAAAGGGCAGTCAGATAAGTATTTGAAAATGTACACCCTAATACAGTCTAGGTTAGGGTGGCCAATGCAGCAAATTCCAAGCAATTATAATATAAAACAAGGAATCCAATAAAGGAAAGGAAAGGTCTTGTGAAAAATTACAGGCTTAAAAGGATCATTAAATACACCTTGCGGAAGGTTGCCTTGCATGAATAATATGTCGCCTCCTTTTGAGAAGTTCCGTTTACTAATTATTGTTATTCACAAGCAGAGCTTTTTTTGTTAGCCAAGGCGTCAGACATTGGCTCATGGAACCCTGATGAAAACCTGACTCCGGCAGCCAGCAATATTGCAAGCATCCACCAGTGGGCACTATGGCCACAGCAATGAGTTCTCCAAACCCAGCGGAGAACCTTGCTGATCATAGACACATCAAAGGATGATTTGCATTAAGCTTGTGCAGCCAGCAGCTTGGTGTTGCACTCTTCACCGTTCCAGAGGAAGACTGTCCCCTGCACCATCTGCATGGATTGTACAGCTCTATAAACAACCGATATGGGAACAATTTCTCTTTTGGTGACAGATATGGGAGTACAGGTGCACACGTGTTCAAAGCAGGCAAGGCAATTTGACCAAGCTGTTGAAAGAAAAGGTTCAAAGGCTTAATTGTCAGATGATATGGAGATGCCGGCATTGGACTGGGGTAAGCACAGTAAGAAGTCTCACAACACCAGGTTAAAGTCCAACAGGTTTGTTTGGTAGCCCAAGCCACAAGTTTTCGGAGTGCTGCCCCTTCATCAGGTGAGTGGGAGTTCTGTTCACAAACAGGGCATATAAAGACACAAACTCAATTTACAAAATTGCTGCAGGAAAGGATGTCCCGAGGCATGGTACATTGGGGAAACCAGGCAGACACTACGACAACGGATGAATGAACACCGCTCGACAATCACCAGGCAAGAGTGTTCTCTTCCTGTGGGGGAGCACTTCAGCGGTCACGGGCATTCGGCCTCTGATCTTCGGGTAAGCGTTCTCCAAGGCGGCCTTCACGACACACAACAACGCAGAGTCGCTGAGCAGAGACTGATAGCCAAGTTCCGCACACATGAGGACGGCCTCAACCGGGATATTGGGTTCATGTCACACTATCTGTAACCCCCACGACTTGCCTGGGCTTGCAAAATCTCAAACTGTCCTGGCTGGAGACAATACAACCTGTGCTTAACCCTCTCTCCACTTACATTGTCTGTACCTTAAAGACTTGATTACCTGTAAAGACTCGCATTCCAACCATTATCTTGTAAATTGAGTTTGTGTCTCTATCTGCCCTGTTTGTGAACAGAACTCCCACTTACCTAATGAAGGAGCAGCGCTCCGAAAGCTTGTGGCTTGTGCTACCAAATAAACCTGTTGGACTTTAACCTGGTGTTGTGAGACTTCTTACTGTACTTAAGTATCAGAAGCAGAGTGTATAAAAGCAAGGATAATACTCTAAACCTTTCTGCATCATGGGTTGGCTGGAGTACTGTCTTCAGGACAACATACTCTAGGAAGGATGTCAGTTGGAGACGTTGCAGGAATCATAGAAACCCTATAGTGCAGAAGGAGGCCATTCGGCCCATCAGGTCTGCACCAACCACAATCCCACCTAGACTCCATTTCCCTGCTTAGTTACCCTGCAAATCCCTCTAACCTATCACATCCCGGGACACTAAGGGTTAATTTAGCATGTCCAATCAATCTAACCTACACATCTTTGGACTGTGGGAGGAAACTGGAGCACCCGAAGGAAACCCACACAGACACGGAGAGAATGCGCAGACTCCACACAGACAGTGACCTAAGTTGGGACTCGAACCCAGGTCGCTGGGGCTGTGAGGCAGCAGTGCTAACCACTGTGCCACTGTGCCGCCCTTAAAGGAAAGATTTACCAGAATGGTACCTGGAATGAGGGGAATTTGTCATGCCCAGTAAAGCCTTGCTGAATTGATTTGATTTATTCTTGTCACATCTATTGGGATACAGTGAAAAGTATTGTTTCTTATGCGCTATACAGATAAAGCATACTGATCATAGAGTACATAGGGGAGAAGGAAAGGAGAGGGTGCAGAATATAGGGTTGGACTTACAGATAGGGTGAAGAGCAAGATCAACTTAATATATGATACGTCCATTCAAAGGTCTGATGGCTGCAGGGAAGAAGCTGTTCTTGAGTCGGATCATAACTTTGAAACATAAACTGTAGAATCTTCTGGAATTGACTTTTTATTTCAAAACAAACACTGTTGGGCTATGCAAGATGGCCACCAGGAGTCAGCTGACTGGGTCTGTGGTCAGCTGCATTGTCTCAAAAGGACAAAAGGACACGTGCCAGGCTGGAGGTGTCAATCTCCATCTGCTGAAACCATCCAAAAAGGTCATTGCTGACTTGAATGGGTCATTCTCAAGCCAAGACAGTGATTGTTTCAAACCCCAAGGATGAACATCTGACACCCATAGTCCAGGTTATGGTTGATCAACATAATCCCCGCACTTTATTTGGATGCAAGCTATGAGAAGCCACGTTGGTCTCCCTATTTATTCTTTAAGCAGAAACACCACAAGGAACAGCAGCAACCGGAAAGACAGCAAATGCTATGCCTCAAGACCTGGAGACAACAACATCCCTAAGGTCTCCAAGCCGGTTCTTTTTCCAAGTTCACCAATACAGAAAACTGTCTTCCTGGTAACAAGACTACAAGGAACTAACTGTGTGATCTCCAGAGAGTCCACCTCTCTGAGAGAATCCCGGAATACCTCCAGCTATTGAATTCATCTCAACTATAATTCAGGAGTGAAACCGCCCTCTTCATTAGGCCTCCACCGTGTACTTTTCAAAATGAACCAATCACGTGAATTATTAACTGTTCTTTTTGCCCCTAACCTGTAACAGTGCGCTATTCCCTTTCACGGTATTTTACTTGAGTGTGTTTGTACCTGCGACCGGGGCGACCGTGTAAATAAACAATCCTTTTATTTAAACCCAAGAAAGGCTTGCTGCTGGTTATTCAAATTGTCCATGCACTCGGGGGTTTTAGAAACACACATCTTCCTTTCCAAGAACAGGTTGACTACAGACAGTAAAGGAAGGGAAGAGGGGTTTCCGTTCTCTCTCATCCCAGTCCGTAACAAGTTGCCTGGAGAGACTGGAGAAGCTGGGCTTGTTACCCTCATGACAGAGGAGGTTAAAGGGAAATTTAATAGCAGCATTTAAAATTCTGAAGGTTTTGTTGTCACTGGCAAGAAGATTGATAAGGAAAAGTTTTAATGTAATTGGCAAAGGAACCAGACCAGAAGATGAGGACGTTCTATTTGAGGTAGTGAGTTGTGATCTGGAAGGTGTTGCCTGGAAGGGTGGTGGAAGCAGAATTGATAAAATTGAATGAATAGGTGAAGGGGGAGTATGTACGTGCCTATGGGGAAAGATCATTTGGACCAATTTGATACAGTGAACCGAATGGTCTCCTTCTGTACTTTATTGTTGTCTGATATATATTTACCACTTTTATCAAAACATACTTTGTCTCTGTTTTTTTCAAACATATCCGAACATATAAGTTAGGAGGAGTAGGCCACTCGGCCCTTCGAGCCTGATCCCCCATTCAGTAAGACCATAGCTGATCTGATTGTGACCTCAACCCTGCATTCCTGCCTGCCCCTGATAACCTTTCACCCCCTTGTTGATCAAGAACCTATCTGGCTCTGCCGTACTGATATTTGAAAACTCTACTTCCATTTAATCATCTCCAAGGTGATGAGGTTGGGGTGCTGGGAAGTGTGAGCAGAAATGATCGTTCTCGGAGGTAACAACAAAAAAGCAGTTATTGACTGGAGATCTTCAAACTATTTATGATTATACTTCAGCGTTCTGTGTCTCTGTCATTGTTCACTCAGGCTGGGCTATTTCCCAGCTGCTGCTTTACCACTGCCTATTACTCAGGGGCAGAGAGAGGAGACATATATCCACTCTACCTCAGCTGGGACAGGAATTGAACATGCGCTGTTTGCATTACTCGGAACTACTTGCTAGCTACCTAGCCAACTGAGCAAACCCTCACACACCCCCACCCCACACAAACCTCAGGCTGTCCATCACTTCCTCAGGACATCTTTATGCACTTTAAAGCCAATGAAGTCCACTTCAGGTGGGCTCACTGCTGTAACATAGAGTCAGAGATAGAGTCGTAGAGGTTTACAGCATGGAAACAGGCCCTTCGGCCCAACTTGTTCGTACCACCCAGTTTTTACTACTAAGCTAGTCCCATTGCCCGCATTTGGCCCATATCCCTCTATACTCATCTTACCCTTGTAATTGTCTAAAAGCTTTTTAAAAGACAAAATTGTACCCGCCTCTACTACTGCCTCTGGCAGCTTGTTCCAGACACTCACCACCCTCAGCGTGGAAAAATTGCCCCTCTGGACCTTTTTGTATCTCTCCCCTCTCACATTAAACGTATGCCTTCTAGGTTTAGACTCCCCTCCCTTTGGGAAAAGATGTTGGCTATCTAGCTATGTTATCTGTGCCCCTCATTATTTTATAGACCTCTATAAGATCACCCCTCGGCTCCTACGCTCCAGGGAAAAAGTCCCAGTCTATCCAGCCTCTCCTTATAGCTCAAACCATCAAGTCCCGGTAGCATCCTAGTAAATCTTTTCTGCACTCTTTCTAGTTTAATAATATCCTTTCTATAATAGGGTGACCAGAACTGTACACAATATTCCAAGTGTGGCCTTACCAATGTCTCGTACAACTTCAACAAGACACCCCAACTCCTGTATTCAATGTTCTGACCAATGAAGCCAAGCATGCTGAATGCCTTCTTTACCACCCTGTCCACCTGTGACTCAAAGAGCTATGAACCTGTACCCCGAGTTCTCTTTGTTCTACAACTCTCCCCAACGCTCTACCATTAACTGAATAAGTCCTGCTGTGGTTCGATCTTCCAAAATGCATCACATCGTATTTATCTAAATTAAACTCCATCTGCCATTCATCAGCCCACTGGCCCAACTTACCAATATCCCGTTGCAATCCTAGATAACCTTCTTCACTGTCCACTATGCCACCAAACGTGGTGTCATTGATTCTTTAAATACATTGGCTCCACCAGGTCAGAGGCTGGGAATCCTGCAGCGAGTCATTCACCTCCTGACTCCCCAAATCCTGTCCACCATCTACAAGGCTCAAGTCAGGAGTGTGATGGAATACTCCCCACTTGCCTGGATGGGTGCGGCTCCAACAACACTCAAGAAGCTCAACACCGTCCAGGACAAAGCAGCCCCGCTTGATTGGCACCCCATCCACCACCTTCAACATCCACTCCCTCCACCACCAACAGACAGTGGCTTTTGTGTGTACCATCTACAAGATGCGCTGTAGGAACACATCAAGATTTCTTCAACATTACCTTCCAAACCTGCTATAATCTACCATCTAAAAGAACATTGGCAGCAGATGCATGGGGAACATCACTATCTGCAAGTTCCCCTCTAAGTCACTCACCATCCTGACCTGAAAGTATATTGGCCGTTCCTTTACTGTCACTGAGTGAAAATGCTGGAACTCTCTCCCTAACAGCGCTATGGGTGTACCCTCAAACATGGACTGCAATGGTTCAAGAAGGCAGCCCACCACTACCTTCACAAGGGCAATAAGGGATGGGCAATAAATCCTGGCTTAGCCAGCGACATCCACTACTGGAATAAATAAAACATAACTCCAGGACAATCCTGGAAAGTTGGCAGCCCCAATGATGGATTATATCTGGAGGGAATCTGCTATTAAATCAGGCCCTGCTACCAAGTTAAATGCTGCTATTAAATTAGCCACTTGCTACTAAATTAAAGCTTGACTTCCTTCTCCTGACTAAAAGGCAGTGTGAGGGAGGGCCTCCCCAGGGAAATGTCTCAGGATGGATTTATTTGACAGTGCACTACAGACCATCTCAAACTGCGAGGCTCTACGTAACGCAGTTTCCTGATACTCCAATATCAATTCCAGTCTTGGCTGCAAAAGGTTTCAGAGAAAGACAAGCGGTGAAGAAGGCAGAGCGGAAAAGGCAACGTGCAGTTTAGAAGGTGAGCGCGAGGTTGCTCTGGCAAGGCCCGTTGCCACGGTAACTGGTCCAGTTGCTCAGTTAGACCTGAAAATCTCGCCTGTCAGAAAGTCCGCCAGCCACCTCTGCTGCAATCAGATTTATTAGCTGCTCTTGGAGCTGATGATAACACACTTGGTTACCCACGAGTGACCCAGCCAACATCTCCTGGGATGTAAATCAGGTTTGATGGCTTTTCTCTGCTGCCTAATTTACTTTTCCAAATTGGCTCTGGTTCCTTTCTTAATTTAATTAAATGTCCGAATGTTCTGATTCCATTACAGTCAAGACATAATCAGGGAAGTGACCAGTCTTTGACATAGCGAATTAAAATGTGACTCAAAAGTTCCGGTCCAGCCTCAGATTTAAACAGTTATGTGTGTTGATTTTAAAAATTCCAAAGTAGACCAGGAACATTTTATCAAATAAATCATCTGCCTCTGCTCGTGCTTATCTCACAGTCACTCTTTTTTGTATGTCCCACCACAACTGAGAAACATTCAAATAAAAGCAAAATACTGTGGGTGCTGAATATCTGAAATACAAATGGAAAATTCTGGAAAAACTCAGCAGGTCTGTATGCCAAATCTGTACAGCAAGAAACAATATTTTTCACTGTCTATCAATACATGTAACAATAATAAATCAAATCAAATCAAAAGCATCTGCAGAGCGAGGGGGAGGCGATGGCCTAGTGGGTATTATCGCTAGACTATTAATCCAGAAACTCAGCTAATGTTCTGGGGACCCGGGTTTGAATCCCGCCACGGCAGATGGTGGAATTTGAATTCAATGAAAAATATCTGGAATTAAGAATCTACTGATGACCATGAACCCATTGTCAATTGTTAGAAAAACCTATCTGGTTCACTAATGCCCGTCAGGGAAGGAAATCATAGAATTATAGAAACCCTACAGTGCAGAAGGACGCCATTCGGCCCATCGAGTCTGCACCGACCACAATCCCACCCAGGCCCTATCCCCACATATTCACCCGCTAATCCCTCTAACCTACACATCCCAGGACTCTTAGGGGCAATTTTTAAACCTGGCCAATCAACCTAACCCGCACATCTTTGGACTGTGGGAGGAAACCGGAGCACCCGGAGGAAACCCACACAGACACGAGGAGAATGTGCAAACTCCACACAGACAGTGCTAACCACTGTGCTACCGTGCCGCCCCCATCTGCTGTCCTCACCTTGACTGGCCTACATGTGACTCCAGAGCCACAGCAATGTGGTTGACTCTCAAATGCCCTTGCATTTGTAGGATGGACAATAAGTGCTGGCCAGCCAGCGACGCCCATGTCCCATAAATGAGTAAATAAAAAAAAACAGAGTTAATGGGTGAGATTTTATGGCCTCGCTCATCCCTGGATCATAAATTCCATCTACGCTCAACGGACCTTTCCATGGTCTGTCTCTCGCCCGCTCCGATTCCCGTGGCAAGTGAGGCCAGTAAAATTCCGGCAAACATTTCTAATCCGCACGACTCTTCTTTAGCTCTGAAGTAATATTAAATGAAGTAATAATTTTGTGTAATATATTTCCAACTCTGGTTAGTTGCCTAAAAGACTCTGTTAAAAAAGATTTAAGGAGAACACTGGAGTGGCAGAGAGAAGCAGAATGTTCTCTTATTCCAGTGATATTGATGGCTTATTAAACTGCAAGTATCTGAGCCAAACAGCAACATATTCACACTAACTCTTACACAGATTGCAGGCCCATTCAGCTTCTTAGGCCCGTTCTGTGTTCCAGTTAGTTCATGACTGATCTGTATTTTATCCCATCTACACTCCTTGGTTCCATAGGGGCAGCACGGTGACACAGTGGCTAGCACTGCTGCCTCACAGCGCCAGGGACCTGGGTTCAATTCCCAGCTTGGTTCACTGTCTGTGTCGAGTTTGCATGTTCTCCCAGTGTCTGCGTGGGTTTCCTCTGGGTGCTCCGGTTTCCTCCCATAGTCCAAAAATGTGTGGGTCAGGTTGATTGGCCATGATAAATTGATCCTTAGCGTCAGGGGGATTAGGACTGTAAATGTGTGGAGTTATGGGGATGGGACTTGGGTGGGAATGTTGTTGGTGTAAGCTTGATGGGCCGAATGGCCTCCTTCTGCACTGTAGATTCTATGATTCTAACTCCTAATCTCCTTACCCAATAAGGATCAATCTTGGTTTTAAAACTAATTAATTTAAAATCAATTGACCCCTCTCCCCCCACCCATTCCCCCACTTCAACAGTGATTTGGGGTGAGGGGGGTGTGGTGGAGAGTTCCACTCCCCTTTGCGTGAGGAAGTGCTTCCTAATGTTCTCTCCACCTCCCCCCCCCCCACCCCCTCCCTCCCCCCACCCCCCCCCCCCCCCCACCCCCCCCCGGATGGCCTGACATGAACTGTAAGGTTCTGCCCCCTTGTTCTAGACTCCCCTCACCCACCAGAGGGGCTAGTTTGCATGCAAACACGTGAATCAAGAGCAGGAGTAGGCCATTCAGCCCCTCAAGCCTGCTCCCTCATTCAATAAGCTCACAGTTGATCTGATTGTAATCTCAACCCCACATTCATAGAGTCATCGAGTCATACAGTACAGGAGAGGCCCTTCGGCCCATTGTGGCTGCACTAGCAAAGCTGTACTAAATCTACCGCATTCTCACTTTCCAGCACTTGGCCCATAGCTTTGAATGTTACAACATTTAAAGTGCTCATCCATGTACTTTTAAATGTTGTAAGGTTTCCCGCCTCTATCACCCTCCCAGGGAGCGCATTCCAGACTCCCACCATCCTCTGGGTGAAAAGATTTTTCCTCAAGTCCCCTCCAAACCTCCTGCCCCTCGTTATTGACCCTTCAACCCAAGGGTAACAGCTGCCATCTGACCAACTCATCTATATCTTTCTGCAACCTAAGGCCTTCTTCCTCATGATTAACCAGCCTGCCAATCTATGTGCCATTCGCAAACTTACTCATCATCTCCCCACATTCTTATTTATATTGTTTATTTATATCACGAACAATAAGGGGACCTCGGACTGATCCCTGTGGTACACTACTGGACACTGGCCTCCAGTCACACAAGCAGTCTTCTACCACCACCCTCTGTCTCCTATCATTAAGTGGAGATGCCTCTCCTAATATCTCCTTATGTGACTTAATGTCAAATTCTCTTTGCTAACAAGCAACTTGAAATGTTTCGCCATGTTAAAGATGCTATATAAATGCAAGTTATTGTTGCTGAACAGAACATTTATTCATATATACTGTATGTAATACAGTATAACACCTGGAATGAGCAGCTTGTCATATGAGGAAAGATTGGATAGGTTAGGCTTGCATCTGCTGAACTTTAGAAGAGTAAGAGACATCTTGATTGAAAAATATAGGGCCGGTACAGTGGCACAGTGGTTAGCACTGCTGCCTCACAACACCAGGGACCCGGGTTCGATTCCTGGCTTGGGTCACTATGTGTGGAGTTTGCACATTCTCCCCATGTCTGCGTGGGTTTCCTCCGGGTGCTCCAGTTTCCTCCCACAGTCTGAAACTCGTGCTAGTTAGGTGCACTGACCCGAACAGGCGCCGGAGTGTGGCGACCAGGAGAATTTCACAGTAACTTCATTGCAGTGTTAATGTCAGCCTTACTTGTGACTAATAAATAAATAAACTTTAAAATGTAGGTCAAGATTTTCCGATCCCACCCACCATGAGGAATGTTGTGGACAGGACAGAAATCTTGATGGACCAGCAAAGGATCCATTGACTTTGGGCAGGAGTTCTTGTTCCCACAGTGGGTGGGAGTGGAAAACCCCTACTCATAAGATCCTGAGGGGTCTTGACAGGGTGGGTGTGGAGAGCATGGTTCCTCTTGTGAGAGAATCTAGAACTAGGGAGTCACTGTTTAAAAATAAGGGGTCACATATTTAAGATAGAGATGAGGAGAAATGTTTCTCTCAGAGGATAGTGAGTGCCTTCCTCAAAAGGCAGTGGAAGCAGAGTCTTTGAATATTTTTATGGCAGAACTAGATAGATTCTTGATAAGCCAGGGGATGAAAGGTTATGGGGGTCAGCAGGAATGTGGAGTTGAGGTTACAGACAGAGAAGCATGGTCTAATGATCATAGGCTGGAATTCTCCCATCCCATCCACCACTAGAATTCTAGCAGCCGGGGCGGGGGGGGGGGGGTGGATCATGTAAAGGTCCATTGAAGTCGGGTGGGAATCTCTGGTTTTCAGGCGAGTGCGGCCGGAGAATCCTGCCCATAGAGCCATAGAGCAATACAGCACAGAAACCAGGCCCTTCGGCCCAACCGGTCCATGCCGAGGGCCATGGTGCCCTCCCAGCTAGTCCTAATTGCCCGTGTTTGGCCTATATCCCTCTAATCCTTTCCCATCCGTGTACTTATCCAAATGTTGCTATTGATCCTGCCTCAACCATTTTCTCTGGCAGCTCCCTATTTCATATCCGCACCATCCTCTGCGTGAAGAAGTTGCCCCTCTGGTCGCTTTTAAATCTTTCCCCTCTCGCCTTAAACCTCTGCCCTCTAGTTTTCAATTCCCCTTCCCTGGGGAAAGGACTATGTGCGTTCATCCTATCGATGCCCCTCATGGTTTTATACACCTCAATAAGGTCACCCCTCATTCTCCTACATTCCAAGGAATAAAGTCCTAGTCTGGCCAACCTCTCCCTATAACTCAGGCCCACTACTGAATTGGGGGGGGTGGGGTGGGGCGGGAGGGGGGGAGGTGGGGGGGTGGGGTGGGGGGGAGGGGGGCAGGCTTGAAGAGCCAAGTGGCCTAATCCTGCTCCTAATTCATATGTTGATATGTTTTGGGAAAGGGTGGAAAGGGGAATTATTTGTTTGGGCCTAAGTATAGATGAATGATGAATGCACACTCTACAAATTTTATTAATCGTAAAGCACAAAGGAAGTCATCCTTCTCTGAAATTCAAGAGTCCCAATTTATTCCCACCGGAGCTCCCTCCAGCTTTGCAATCTGTGCTCTTCATTGGCTTGCTTTCTCTATTCAGACGTCCTGTGGATAATACTGTCACACAGGTAGGAGGGACTTTCACCAGAATTAGAAGGAAACCAGGACTATCTGGGCGCTGAATATTATTTCATGTTTTTGCATCAGTGCTGATGCCAATATTGAGGGGAAACTTGTGGCACCGCTGTGGGATGCAAAACAATTTTGTTTGGTGCACATTACAGCTCAGCACAGATAAACTGATATCAATGTTCCCGTTTAATTGCATTTCCACAGCACTTTCATGCCAGAACTGTCAGAATTAAGGGATAATATTCGAGAGAAATATTCCCCAGCAACACAGACTCACTCCGTTCATTTCCTCACACACTCCTCGGAATATTTTACAGGGTAGGCATGCCCCAGAACGACACAAATTCTGACATTGCGGGAATGTAATGAATTAATTGGACTCCTAATTGCCTTTGTATAAAATAAAGGTGGTGAGACAAGTTTCTAAGAACATTGATTTCATCTTCCTGTTTGAGCACAGGTGGTGATGGCGACGGGCTGATCCATTACAGAGGCATCACTGCTGGGTCTGATCCAAAGGCGCTATATAAATGTAATCACAGAATCAGTCAAGACAGATTCAAGTTAATGGGCTGAAAGCCTCGAGAAAGATGAGGTGATTTATTTTTACGCGGTTAGTTGTTGTGATCTGGAAGGCGCTGCCTGAAAGGGCAGTGGAAGCAGATTCAATTATAACTTTCAAAAGGGAACTTGATAAACAGTTGAAAAGGAAGGAGGGAATGGAATGAACTGGACCGCTCTTTCAATGGGCTGACACAGGCACAATGAACTGAATGGACTCCTTTAGTGCCGTGAGGTTCTACACCAGGTGAGGAAATGGCAGTTTGGGGGCAATTCAGGCCCTAACACTGAATCTATACTCCAAGCATTTAGCGCCTTTCTGAAGCCAGAGTTGCTTCATATACACAGGGGGCGATTCTCCCATCCTGCTGTGCTAATTGCCCATGAGCGTTCGCACCCCGCTAGCATCTCCCAGCGCCGGATTTCCAGCGCGGTCTGCTCTGTGTTGGAAATCGGCGGGGTTAGCATTTAAATTATATTTTAAGTACCATTTAAGTGCTATTAGCGGGCCGGAGCTTCAGTCCTGGGCCCACTAACCTCTTCCACCCCTCCAGAGTGTTCCACTCCAGCAGGGATTACACTAACTCCCCACTTTCGGGGACCTAGCAGCCCGACCCTGCTGGACTGAAGGGGAAGGCAATTGGGGGCCCCCAGGGGGTCGGGCAGCAGGAGGTGGTTGGTGGCCCTTGCCAGCTGTTCCCCCAGCACTGCCAAAGGGCCAAAGTGCCCAAGCCCAGGGAGCACCTTAGCACTGCCCATTGATTCCAGTGTGAACTCCCACTGAAAAAAACAGCGTGAATTAGTAAAGTGTATTTATTAGTCACAAGTAAGGCTTACATTAACACTGTAATGAAGTTACTGTGAAATTCCCCTAGTCGCCACAGTCCAGCGCCTGTTCGGGTCAATGCACCTAACCAGCACAGCTTTCAGACTGTAGGAGGAAACCGGAGCACCAGTTTCACGCGCACGCACCCACACACACAGAGAACTTGCAAACTCCACACAGAGAGTGACCCAAGCGGGAATCGAACCCGGGTCCCTGGCGCTGTGAAGCAGCAGTGCTAACCACTGTGCTACCGTGCCACCGCAGCTTTCCCGTGAATTCAACACTTAGAATTCTTTTTGGGAGAATTAATTCTGCCCATACTGTAAGTCAAACAATGCTCGAGAGCTGGTCGGGGTGAGAGGTCATACAGTGGGAACGCCATCAATGGGAACGTCGCAGCCGTGTTGTTGACACTGGTGCAGCTGCAAGGCTGCTTACCTGCATTCAGATTCTCCGATAGTGTGAGGTAATTGGCTGTGGTCGGGGGGGCTGCGTTTCAATGGCTGAGTGAAGATTACACACACTGAGTCCTGGTAGACAGAACAAATTTTCAATTGGTTCTGGGGATCACGGATATTGCTGAAAAGGCCGGAATTCATTGCCCATCCCTAATTGCCCCTGAGAAGATGACGGCGAGTCGCCTTCTTGACCGCAGCTGTTGTGGTCTTACAACTTCAGGACATCCCAAAGCACTCAGCAGCCAGGGAAGGGGATTTTCACAGTAACTTCATTGCAGTGTTAATGTAAGACTACTTGTGACTAATAAATTAACTAAGTAACTAAGTAACTAAGTACTTGTGAAGCACAGTGTTGTAATGTAGCAAACACTGCACCCAAAATGCGCACAGCAAGGTCCCAAAATCAGCAACAAGACGATGACCGGATTATTGATTTTTAATGATGTTTCTTGAAGGATCAACATGGGCGAGGGCATCAGGAGGGGCTCCCCCTGCCATGAGATCTTTTACACCCATATGAGAGGGCAGGCGGGGCCTCAATCTAATGTCTCGCCCAAAAGATGTCACTTCTGAAGGTGCAGCACCCCTTCAGTACTGTGCTGTGGGCTTCAGTTTAGGATACAGGCTCAGGTTTCTGAATGGGATTCGAACCCACATTCTTCTGACTCACTATATAATAGCTTCCTTCTGCAAAGGCAGTGAGGGAACATTTGCAGGCTGCCGAGTGTTAATGAGCGCATCTAGTGAGATCAGTGCTATTTAAAAAAACGATCATTAACTCCACACCCAGGCTGAATCAGCGCAACAGACACACTGTTTATTTTAAATAGTTCCATGCACACGCTACGTTGCAGATTGTCAATTGTTCTGTTTCCTTCTCTATATTGTTCCATTCCTGCCAAAAAAACTGACTCGAGATTTCATCAGATTTTCACAATGTTTTCATAGAATCCCTACAGTGCAGAAGGAGGCCATTCGGCCCATCGAGTCTGCGCCAACCACAATCCCATCCAGGCCCTATTCCCATAACCCCGTGTATTTATCCTGCTAATCCCCCTGACACTGAGGGGCAATTTAACATGGCCAATCCACCTAACTCACACATCTTTGGACAGTGGGAGGAATCCTATGTAGACACGGAGAGAACATGCAAACTCCACACAGGCAGTGACCCCAGGCCCGAATTGAGGGGCATGGACAGAGTGGATAGTCAGAAGCTTTTTCCCAGGTTTGAAGTGTCAATTACTAGGGGGCAGAGGTTTAAGGTGTGAGGGGCAAGGTTTAAAGGAGATGTACGAGGCAAGGTTTTTACACAGAGGGTGATGGGTGCCTGGAACTCGCTGCCGGGGGAGGTAGTGGAAGCAGATACGATAGTGACTATTAAGGGGCGTCTGGAGGGATATGGTCCCCGGAAGATTGGGGGGTTTTAGTTCAGTTGGGCAGCATGGTCGGTGCAGGCTTGGAGGGCCAAAGGGTCTGTTCCTGTGCTGTAATTTTCTTTATTGTTTTGAACCTGGGTCCCTGGCGCTGTGAGGCAGCAATGCTAACCACTGTGCCACCATGCCAACGTTTTTGTGTTCAATGTAGAATTTTCCCAATCAGTAACAAACAAAGCGATGGTCTCGTAGGGGGAGGTGATGGCCGAGTGGTATTATCGCTCGATTATTAATCCAGAAACTCAGTTCATGTTCTGGGGACCTGGGTTCGAATCCCGCCACGGTGGATAGTGGAATTTGAATTCAATAAAAAATATCTGGAATTAAGAATCTACTGATGACCATGAAACCATTGTCGATTGTCGGAAAAACCCATCTGGTTCACTAACGTCCTTTAGAGAAGGAAATCTGCCATCCTTACCCGGTCTGGCCTACACGTGACTCCAGAGCCACAGCAATGTGGTTGACTCTCAACTGCCCTTGGGTATCTAGGGATGGACAATAAATGCTGGCCCAGCCAGCGACACCCATGTCCCATGAATGAATTTTTAAAAATGAAGTTACTGTGAAGTTTTCCGGCACCTGCTCGGGTCAATGTACCTAATCAGCACATCTTTCAGACTGTAGGAAACTGGAGCACCCGGAGGAAACCCATGCAGACACGGGGAGAATGTGCAAACTCCACACAGACAGTGACCCAAGCCGAGAATCAAACCCGGGTTCCTGGCGCGGTGAGGCAGCAGTGCTAACCACTGTGCCGCCGTGCCACCCAGTTTAACATGCTGTTTATAATTGGTTATTTTTAATCTAATGACATGCAACTGTCAATCATACTACCACTTCCAGGTCAGAGAATAACTTCCTGTCATTGACTGGCTGCAAAGTGATACAATGGTGTGCACTCAACAACAACAACTTGCATTTATGTAGCACCATTAATCTGGTAACTTGGTCCAAGGAGTATCACAGGGGCATTATCAGACAAAATTTGACACCAAACCAAAAAAGAAGATCTAATGGCAAATGACCAAAATCTTGGTCAAAGAGGTAGGTTTTGAGGATCGTCTTAAAGGAGATAAGTGAGATAAAGACGTCAGGGAGGAATTCCAGAGCTTAAGGCTGAAATGGCAGAAGTGGTGATTAAAACCCGGGAGAGGCAAGAGATCAGAATTTGATTTGATTTATTATTGTCACATGTATTAGTATACAGTGAAAAGTATTGTTTCTTGCGCGCTATGCAGACAAAGCATACCGTTCATAGAGAAGGAAACGAGAGAGTGCAGAATGTAGTGTTACAGTCATAGCTAGGGTGTAGAGAAAGATCAATTTAATGAGAGATAGGTCCATTCAAAAGTCTGACAGCAGCAGGGAAGAAGCTGTTCTTGAGTCGGTTGGTACGTGACCTCAGATTTTTGTATCTTTTTCGCGACGGAAGAAGGTGGAAGAGAGAATGTCCGGGTTGCGTGGGGTCTTTAATTATGCTGGTTCTTTTCCGAGGCAACGGGAAGTGGACCGCCCATTTCCACCTCATCACCCTTGATGTAGACAGGGGCATGTCCTCCACTATGCTTCCTGACTATCTCCTTCGTTTTACTGACACTGAGGGAGAGATTGGAGGAGCACCAATATCCCAGTGGGCAATGGGGCTGGAGGATATTACGGCGATAAAGAGGGACAAGGCTTCTGGAAACAAGGATGAGAATTTAAAATTTAAGGTGATGCCAGACTGGAAGACAATGTAGTCAACATGCAACGGGGATGGTGAATGGACAGGGAAGGATCGGACTGGAATGATTGCTTATCAGTCTCTCTTTGTACTGACAAAGGGACCTAATGGGGCAAGCAACTGAGTATCAGATAAAAGCAAATTACTGCGGGTTGCTCTGACAAAAGGTCATCCAGACTCGAAATGTTGGCTTTATTCTCTCTCCAGAGATACTGTCATACCTGCAGAGATTTTCCAGCATTTTCTCTTTTTATCCCCTTAATCAATCTGGGTGAGTTAAAGAGCCCATGACCATGCTGGATAATTCATGTAACTAAAGGATTGACAAACTGATAGAGCGAGGACTTGAGAAAAAATTGTAACGTTGGGTGAGTTCCTTGTAGATAGGGAGAAACTGCTGCCATTGGCAGAAATCACAAGAACCAGCATACTCTGGTTTGAGGTAATTGACAGAAGAACCCAAAGCGAGAGTGAGGAAACATTCTCTTTACACAGCGAGTGGTTAGGATCTGCATTGCACTGCCTGTGACTGTGGTGGAGGTAGGTTCAATCGAGTCATTGAAGAGGGAATTGGATTGTTATCTGGAAAGGAAGGACGTGCAGGGTTACAGGGAACAGCCCAAGGTGCATTCCTTCCACACAGAGTTGGCACAAATTGTGCCGTGACAATCCTGTGAGATGTTTGTATGATTTGAGGAAGTGTCTCCACCTTGAGGTGTACTCATCATCTCCTACCTGCTTCAGCAGTATCTACCTCACCTGGTAGGATTGCCTGCCACCCACACAGCGCCAGCTCCTCTGATTGGTGCCCCCTGTCGTTAATAGAGCAGTGAGCACAGAGCCGACCTCTTCACTGTACCCTTCCGATAAGATCACGGTGCCATGTCACCCTGCCCATAGGGGTTGGGATCAGCCTCAAATAAAGGCAGAGATTATTTTCAAGGTGGTAAGATTCTACCTAAAGAGTTGGAAAGGGGATTTGGATGGGTTAAGTGAATGGGCAGGAGGGTGGTAGATGGAATACAATGTGGGGAAACTCCAGGCTCGGAAAATACAAGAGTGGCAATTTGTTTTTACATGAAGATGAGAAGCTGGTAAGTGCTGATGTTGACAGGGATCTGGATATCCTTGTACACGAATCACTGAAGATTAACAACAAGCCGCAATTTGCTGCACCATTCACACATAAATAACAGCGAGGAGTTAAAGCTGTGACTTTTTCCCAGCGTGGGCCTTAAGATGATAATAAGTTTGGTTTCTTTGTGCGTGTGGCTCCCTGTGCAATACCGTTCAACCTGTACCAGTGAACACCTCCCTTCCGGTGCGTTAATTAAAAGCAGAAGTGTTTCACTCAATTAGAATCTCAACTGAATTTGAACATCAGTAATTAATGAGGGACAGGTAGCTCACGGCAGAAACACAATGGGGTTTAGCATTGTACTGAGACAACAAGTCAGGTATCAAAGGACAACTTTCAGCATCAAGCAGGCAACATCCATCATAAATTCATATCCATATATTATCTACTCTGTCGTTTCTAAATAAAAGTGATGGAGAAGTCTGTTTACAGAGTTTCCCACACAGCTCTGTACCTGTATCACACTGCCAAAAGACAACACATTGTCTTCACAGAGTCTCCAATGTGGTTAGGTTCCCTTTAGAGACTGGTCACAGACTGGCTGTGGAATTCTTTTAATAGAATCATCATTCAGAAGCAGGCCATTTGGCCCGCTGTGTCTGTACTGGTCCTATGAAAGAGCTGCCAGCTACACAGGTCACTGAAAGTGGCAATGCAGGTGGAGAAGTTAGTCAAGAAGGCATACGGCATGCTTGCCTTCATCGGCCGGGGCACTGAGTTTAAAAATTGGCAAGTCATGTTGCAGCTTTATAGAACCTTAGTTAGACCGCACTTGGAATATAGTGTTCAATTCTGGTCGCCACACTACCAGAAGGATGTGGAGGCTTTGGAGATGGTACAGAAAAGATTTATCAGGATGGTATGGAGGGAATTAGCTAAGAGGAGAGGTTGGAGAAACTTGGTTTGTTCTCACTGGAATGACAGAGGTTGAGGGACGACCTGATAGAAGTCTACAAGATTATGAGGGGCATGGACAGAGTGGCTAGTCAGAAGCTTTTTCCCAGGGCGGAAGAGTTAATTACTAGGGGGCATAGGTTTAAGGTGCGAGGGGCAAGGTTTAAAGGAGATGTACGAGGCAAGCTTTTTACACAGAGGGTGGTGGGTGCCTGGAACTTGCTGCCGGGGGAGATAGTGGAAGCAAATACAGTAGCGATTTTTAAGGCGAGTCTGGACAAATACATGAATAGGATGGGAATAGAGGGATATGGTCCCCGGAAGGGTAGGGGGTTTTAGTTCACACAGGCAGCATGGTCGGTGCAGGCTTGGAGGGCCGAAGGGCCTGTTCCTGTGCTGTAATTTTCTTTGTTCTTTGTTCTCAGTCTCCCTCCCTCATGCTCTTCCCCCTTAATCCTGCAAAGTTCCCTCCTTTGAGTATTTATCCAATTCCCTGTTGAAAGTTGCCACTGAATTTGTGTCCAGCACCCTTTCGGAATTCTTTAAGAGAAAATAATTCCCCTCTTATCACCCTCTGCTGCTTTTCACCTTGAGTTTCTGTCCTCTCTAACACATCCATCTGGCAGAGCTCGATCCAGAGCTGCAACCTCGCTGACCTCAGCTTCATTCAGCAAGACAACTTTGGAAGGAGCAAACTTGATGCTAATAACTTTTTAAAAAAATAGCAAAAGTGCAAAATTGTGGATGGATGTCTCACCTTTGTCAGCTGTTATACTGGCAATGGCAATAATCAGGCTTGTTTTGCGTGGGGTTGGTTAACTCTCCTGGCTAGAATCTGGCATGTAGAGCAAGGGTTCGATCCCTGGCTGTGGTAATCTATGGAAATCTTTCTTCTTGTGCCACACTTGTTGTGGAGTGGTGAAAATATAGAACCAATTGTTTCCCTCTCCAAGAGAGAGAAAACCTTGCAGTGCGACCGATAGCATCATTGCCTCTGAGCCAGAGCTTCAAGTCTGGGACACAGTGGTCTCTTTATTCGTTCCCAGGCTCTGAGCATCTCTGGCAAGGCCAGCATTTGTTACCCATCCCTAATTGCCCTTGAAGCAGAGTGGATTGGGGGGTCATTTCAGGGAGGTTAAAAGTCAACCACATGGCTGTGGATCGAGAGTCACATGTAGACCAGATTGGATAAAGGCGGCAGCTTTCAGAATGAAACCAAAAGAGAGAACGCTGGAAAATCTCAGCAGGCCTGACAGCTTTTGACAAAAGGGTCATCTGGACTCGAAACGTCAGCTCTTTTCTCTCCTCACAGATGCTGCCAGACCTGCTGAGATTTTCCATCGTTTTCTCTTTTGGTTTCAGATTCCAGCATCCGCAGTAATTTGCTTTTATCCAGCTTTCCGAATGAACTGCATCACTTCCAAACTTAATGTAAAATTCTATCATGTTGTGTTCATTTTTTCCTTCAGGTTCCTTTACAGGAAGGTTATTAATTAGCCAGTTTGTGTTACATAATTCTAAATCGAAAATAGCCCAATCCTGCGGTTCTCCAATGTACCGTTCCAGAAATTCATCCTCCATAACATTAGTGCTAATTAGGTTTACCCACTCTGAATGTGCATTGAAGTCACTCATTATTATTCTATTACCCATATTATATGCAGATCTAATTTCCCAATTCACACTGTGCCCAAGTTTACCATTGCAGTTTGGTGGCCTGTAAACAACTCCCACCAATATTTTCTGCCCCTTGCTGTTCCTTAGCTCCACCCAATTCTTTATCCTTTGACCTAAGATCGTCTCTCACTGATGTCCTGATCACTTCCCTTATTAACCTCCCTACCTCTTTTTTCTTTTTGCCTGTTCTTCCCAAATGATCAACATCCTGCAATATCCATTAATCAAAACAGAAAATGCTGGATAAACTCAGCGGGTCTGGCAGAATCTGTGGAAATAGAAACAGAGTTAACATTTCGAATCCACCTTGTAGCCATGTCTCTGTGATGGTAATCACAGATTGCCTCCCAGCTTCAGGGACCCAGGTTTGATTCCGGCCTTGGGTCACTATCTGTGTGGAGTCTGCACGTTCTCTCTGTGTCTGCGTGGGTTTCCTCCGGGTGCTCCGGTTTGGTACCAATTGGTACCAAATAAGGACCAGATAATGTCCTGCAGCTGCTCTGTGACACCTTTCATCCTTACACCAAGGAGACAGCACACTATCCTGGACATAGAGCCACCTGTCTGTTCCCCTAACTAACCCATTCCCTCTCACTCTTCCAATCTTCTTTTTCCCCTCCTGTGTAGCTGGGCCACCCATGATGCCACAGACTTGGCTTACTACACTCCACTGAGGAAGCATTGCCCTCATAGAATCATAGAATCCCTACAGTGCAGAAGGAGGCCATTCAGCCCATCAAGTCTGCACCAACTTAACATTTCACTCAGGCCCACCCCTGCCTTATTCCTGAAACCCCATGTATTTACCCTGCTAATCCCCCTCACCTACACATCTTGGACCACTAAGGGGCAATTTAGCATGGCCAATCCACCTAACCTGCACATCATTGAACTGTGGGGGGAAACCGGGACACCCGGAGGAAACCCACACAGACAAGGGGCGGCATGGTGGCACAGTGGCTGGCACCGCTGCCTCACAGCGCCAGGGACCCGGGTTCGATTCCTGGCTTGGGTCTGTGTGGAGTTTGCACATTCTCCCCGTGTCTGCGTGGGTTTCCTCCGGGTGCTCCGGTTTCCTCCCACAGTCCAAAGATGTGCGAGTTAGGTTGATTGGCCATGCTAAATTGCCACTTAGTGTCAGGGGGACTAACAGGGTAAATACGTGGGGCTACGGGGATAGGGGCTGGGTGGGATTGTGGTTGGTGCAGACTCGATGGGCCGAATGGCCTCCTTCTGCACTGTAGGGATTCTATGATTCTATGAACATGCAAACTCCACACAGACAGTCACTCAAAGCTGGAATTGAACCCGGGTCCCTGGCGCTGTGAGGCAGCAGTGCTAACCACTGTGCCACCGTGCTGCACCCTCACCAGTATCCAAAATGGAAGACAAGTTAGCCTACATGTGACTCCAGATCCACAGTCATGTGGTTGACTCTCAGCTGCCCTTTGAATGGCCGAGCGAGGCATTTCAAGTTTCAGTTCCAGGGCACTAAGGGGCGGGTAACAAACGCTGGCCTTGCCAGCGATGCTCACATCCTGTGAAGGACTAAGAAAGGTGTGGTCAAATGTTAAATAGTGTTTTCTAACGTTGCTGTGAAGCAGCCTGTGATGTTGAAGACATTGTTATATAACTGCAATGTGTTGTTCTTGTTCAACATGTAAAACCTCTTTTGCGTGATCTTGGAATGATTATTGGATGAGCGCAAGCTTCATGAGTTCCAGCTATCAAGCTCAGGCAATGTGCTGTAACACAACAACTGAGGTGTTAGCAAGGTAAGTATGAAAATTAAATGGGAAAGTTAATTGTTCAATACACAATAGATTAAATGAATACAGTGGAACCAACATCTGTGTTGTTGTACAATGATTGTTACTCAGAGTAAATTAAAGGTTTATAATATCTCCATAATGCCAGCAGGTTTACAATAATTTAAACAAATTATACAGAAATAGATATCAGACATGGACTTCCTGCTTTTTGAGGCATGTTCATCGTATCATAGAATCCCTACAGTGCAGGAGGAGGCCATTCGGCCCATCAGTCTGTACCGACCACAATCCCACCCAGGCCCCATTCTTGTAACCCCACACATTTACCCTGCTAATCCCCCTGACACTAGGAGCAATTTACAATGGCCAATCAACCTAACCCCCACATCTTTGGACTGTGGGAGGAAACCGGAGTACCCAGAGGAAACCCACGCAGACACGGGGAGAACGTGCAGACTCCACACAGACAGTGACTGGAGGCCGGAATTAAATCTGGGACCCCGTGCCGCTCTGGAGTTTCACTGGCTGAGAAGGCTCATGGGGCAGATCCTACATTTTTATTGCATAGAATTACATAGAACACCCGGCACAGAAACAGGCCATTCGGCCCAACTACTCTGTGCTGGCGTTTATGCTCCACCTGGGCCTCCTCCCACCCCCTCTTCATCACACCTTACAAGGATATCCTCCTATTCCTTTTTCCCAATGTTTTTATCCAGCTTCCCCTTAAATGCATCCATACTATTCACCTCAACGACATCTTTTGGTAGCAACTTCCACAACTCTCTGCAAGAAGACGTTTCCCCTGAAATCCCTATTGGATTTATTAGTCACTCCTCCACAAGAGAGAATGTCTTCTCCTTTGGGGTGCCATGGAGGCTCCATGGTTAGCACTGCTGCCACACAGCGCCAGGGACCCAGGTTCAATTCCTGACCTCGGGTGACTGTCTGTGTGGAGTTTGCACATTCTCCCCATGTATGCGTGGGTTTCCTCCGGGTGCTCCAGTTTCCTCCCGCAGTCCAAAGGTGTGTGGGTTAGATGGATTGGCCATGCTAAATTGCCCCTTAGTGTCCAAAGATGTGTAGATTAGAGGGATTAGCCATGGTAAATGTTTGGTGTTATGGGGATAGAGATAGGGCCCTTATAAGCTACTCTGTCAGAGAGTCAGTACAGACTCGATGGGCTGAATGGCCTCCTTCTGCACAGTCTGGATTCTATGATTCTATGTCTACACCATTGAACACTTTTAAGACTTCTATCAGATGACCCTCAGCCTTCTCTTTTCTGGAGGACTGAGCCTGTTACATCTCTCCTGCTAGTTATGATCTCTCAGTTCTGCTATCATACCTGTATTTATTCTTTATTTCCTGCCTATTGGCACATGAGGCAGACAAAACAAGTGCGATAGCAGAGTGGCAGCACTCAGCATCAAGCATGGCTGACCAGGACTCTCTCCCACTCTTACCATCAGCCATTGGAAGGGTTTTCAGACTGTTGGTCAATCTTTTTGGCCATGTTATGAATGCACCTTCCTTGACCATCAAGTCATGGAGCAGGACGTGAACCTTGAGTTTCTGGGTCAGAGGTAGGGCGGCACAGTAGCACAGTGGTTAGCACTGCTGCCTCACAGCGCCAGGGACCCGGGTCCAATTCCGGCCTTGGGTCGCTGTCTGTGTGGAGTTTGCACATCCTCCCCGTATCTGCGTGGGTTTCCTCCGGGTGCTCCAGTTTCCTCCCACAGTCCAAAGACGTGCGGGTTAGGTGGATGCTAAATTGAACCTAATGTCAGGGGAATTAGCAAGGGAGATACATGGGGTTATGGGAAAAGGGTCCTGGATGGGATTGTGGTCAGTGCAGGCTCGATGGGCCGAAAGGCCTCCTTCTGCACTGTAGGGATTCTCGGATTCTATGATACCCACTGCACCACAAGACCCCCGGTAATTATGAGTGGGGTAGGAGATATTTTGTAGCAGGAACATCAGACACATTTCTCCCTTCTTTTAAATCACTTCCTCTAAATTTCCTGGCTCTTCCTGTGATTACAGTAAGAAGTCTAACAACAGCAGGTTAAAGCCCAACAGGTTTATTTGGTAGCAAAACTCACGAGCTTTCGGAACAGCCTGTCCCTTCGTCAGGTGGGTGGGAGTTCCCACCCACCTGACGAAGGGACAGCCTGTTCCGAAAGCTCGTGGCTTTTGCTACCAAATAAACCTGTTGGACTTTAACCTGGTGTTGTTAGACTTCTTACAGTGTTTACCCCAGTCCAACGCCGGCATCTCCACATCTTCCTGTGATTACCCAGCCAGCCCCAAGCACCCTTAGCTCAATATACACAGACAGGGATGATCCCAATTTTATGCATTTACATCTGCAATTAAAAGTAATATAAAAATAATGAGCAAGATTAAAAGATGAAATGAAATATAATCAATGGAAATGGGGTGAAGGTGGAGGAGATGGTTCAAGCTCTGAAGTTGTTGAACTCAATGGCCGGAATTTTACCGGCAATCCCGCCCAAGGCTTGTAGGGTCCCGCCCGAGGCCAATGGAGAATGCCATTCTGCGAGCCTCACCCACCCCGATTCCAGGGCAAGTGTGCTGGTAAAACTTTGGCCAATGTTCAGGAATGAGCGTTGGCTCTGTTCTCTTCCCACAGATGCTGTCAGACCTGCTGAGATTTTCCAGCATTTTCTGTTTTTGTTTCAGATTCCAGCATCCGTGGTATTTTGCCTTTATCCTATTGGCTTACAAGGAGGTCAGAAAAAGTGGCAAGACTGAGGATTGGGAGCAATTTAGAATCCAGCGAAGGTGCGCCAGGAAACTGATAGAGAAAGAGAAAAGAGAATATGGTTGCAAGCTAGCAAAAACGTAAAGCTGGAAGGTAAAAGCTTCTTTAGGCATGTGAAAGGAAGAAATTAGCAAGGACAAATCTGAATCCATTACAGGTGGAGACAGGAGAATTTATCATGGACAAAAGGAAAGTGGCGAAGAAACTAAACAATTACTTTGTCTCTGTCTTCATGGAGAAAGATACAGGAAATCTCCCAGAAATAAGAGGGAACCAAGGGACTGTGAAAATGAGGAACTGAAGGAAATGGATATTAATAAAGAGGTAGTAGTTGAAAAAAATAATTGGATTGAAGGTTGTTAAATCCCCAGGACCTGAAGAGCTAGGCCCCAGAGTGTTGAAGCAGGTGGCTATAGTCTCTTGGTCACCATTACTGAGAATAGCTTTTGATTCTGGATTTTATTAATTAAACTTGAATTTCACCAGCTGCCGTGGTGGGATTTGAACCTGCGTCTCCAGAGCATTGGCCTGGGCCTCTGCGCTACTAGCCCAGTGACATCGCCACTATGTCTCCCCCATAAATAGCAATCAAGGCAGGTGAGTGAAAGCATGGTCTAATAGGGAGGCTCTAGGGGGGTGTCCTAAAGGAGGTACAGAGTCAGAGAGGTTCGAGGAGAGAATTCCAGAGCTTAGGACCCAGGTGAATGAAGGCTCGGCCTTCATGGATTAAGCCTGAGAACCTTCAATGTACCTGAATTGGGGGGATACAGATATCTCAGAGGATTGAGTGGTGTTCAGACTGCGTGCATCCATCATAAGCAGTACGCAGACCAAGTAGGGTTACAAACTCATCCAGGATTGGCCTGGACACTCCAGGAATTGAAGCTTAATCTCCAAGACTCTGCAGCAAACCAAACCCAAGAAGAAAATCATCCAGACACTAGACATATGCATTGCCAAAGCGACCACATGAATCACATGTCCCTTTATTTCTTTGTCGAGTCTCATTTATTAATTATGAAGATATTGACGATGGGAAATAACTCTGTTTTGGCTGGCAGTCAAGAATGTTCCAATCAGCTGCCAGTTTGCATGTGGAGGCAAACCTCTGCGATGATGGGGGTGGGGGAGGTGGAGGGGTGGGGGGAGTGGGGTGTTGGAGGAAGGTGGGGGGGTGGGGGGCGTGGGGTGTTGGGGGGAGGTGGGGGGGGGGTGTGGTGCAGTTGACGTTAGGAGATCATGCGATGAAATCTCCAGGAATACATTCCATCAAAGTTGGCAACCCAGCCCCCTGCACAGTTGCTGTTCTTTTACACATGTAAACAACACTTCTACCAAGCTAGAGACAAGTGCTGAGGAAAGTCACCCGCAATATTTATCACATAGAATTTACAGCAGTGAAAATGGTCAGTCAAACATCTCAAAGCCACTGTTCATGTTCCATGAGCCTTCTCTCATCCAAACATACAAAATTCTTACAGGGCTCCACAGTGGAGGCACAGGAAGGATGTTTCTCCCAGGCTGGATTTTGGGGGGAGAGGTTCTAGAACCCGGGGACATAATAAGGGACCGGCCCTTTTAGGACTGAGATAAGGAGGAATTTCTTCATTCAGAGGTTGGTGAATCTTTGGAATTCTCTACCCCTGAGGGCTGTGGAGGGCATTGGCTGTCACAGTGTCATAGAGGTTTACAGCATGGAAACAGGCCCTTCGGCCCAACTTGTCCATGCCGCCCCTTTTTTATAACCACCAAGCTAGTCCCAATTGCCCGCGTTTGGCCCATATCCCTCTATACCCATCTTACCCTTGTAACTGTCTAAAAGCTTTTTAAAAGATGAAATTGTACCCGCCTCTACTACTACCTCCGGCAGCTCGTTCCAGACACTCGCCACCCTCTGTGCGAAGAAATTGCTCCTCTGGACTATTTTGTATCTCTCCCTCTCACCTTAAACCTATGTCCTCTAGTTTTAGACTCCCTTACCTTTGGGAAAAGATATTGACTATCTAGCTGATCTATGCCCCTCATTACTTTATAGACCTCTATAAGGTCATCCCTAAGCCTCCTACGCTCCAGAGAAAAAATTCCCAGTCTATCCAGCCTCTCTTTATCATCAAGTTCCGGTAGCATCCTAGTAAATCTTTTCTGCACTCTTTCTAGTTTAATAATATCCTTTCTATAATAGGGTGACCAGAACTGTACACAGTATTCCAAGTGTGGCCTTACCAATGTCTTGTACAACTTCAACAAGACATCCCAACTCCTGTATTCAATATTCTGACCAATGAAACCAAGCATGCCGAATACCTTCTTCACCACTCTGTCCACCTGTGACTCCACTTTCAAGGAGCTATGAACCTCTACCCCTAGATCTCTTTGCTCTTTAACTCTCCCCAACACCCTACCATTAACTGAGTAAGTCCTGCCCAGGCTAGATCTACCAAAATGAATCACCTCGCATTTATCTATATTAAACTCCATCTGCTATTCATCAGCCCACTGGCCCAATTGATCAAGATCCGATTGCAATCCTAAATAACCTTCTTCACTGTCCACTGTACCACCAATCTTGGTGTCATCTGCAAACTTACTAACTATGCCTCCTAAATTCTCATCCAAATTATTAATATTAATGACAAATAACAGTGGACCCAGCACCAATCCCTGAAGCACACCGCTGGTCACAGGCCTCCAGTTTGAAAGTCAACCCTCTGCAACCACCCTTTGTCTTCTGTCATCAAGCCAATTTTGTATCTATTTGGCTACGTCACCCTGGATCCTGTGAGACAGCGATCAGTAGATTTCTACACAGCAAAGATATCGAGGATATGGAGACAGTGAGGGAAATGATATTGAGGTAGATGTTCAGCCATGATCGAGTTGAGTGGTGGAGCAGGCTCAAGGGGCTGAATGGCCTGTTCTTGTCATATTTCTGATGTTCCTCTTCATCACATCCTGTCAACATATCCTTCTATTTCTTTTTCCTTCATGTGTTTATCCAATTTCCCCTTAATGTATCCAAACCATTCTCCTCCACATGGGAGCGGGTTCCACATTCTCACCGCTTTCTGGGTGAAGAGGTTTCTCCTGAATTCCCCATTGGATTTATTGGTGATTATCTTATTTTCATGCTCCCTAACTTTGGTCTCCCCCAACAAGTGGGAACATCTTCTCTGTGTCTGTCCAATTAAAGCCTTTCATAATCTTGAAGACCTCATCAGGTCACTCTTCAGCCTTGTCTTGTGTGGAGCAAAAAACCCGGGTTTGTCTCCCCCGATACTTCTGAAGCTAAATAAATTATAAAGCAATCTAATTGTGGTGCTGTGGATAGCAGGGGAAGTTCTCTGCCCTCCCAACTGTGTGTTTCTTGGTGGCGGGAGGTGTCGTGCTGTTCACTAGTGGTGGGATCCTCTGGTCCCTGCATTGTCAATGGGATTTCACCTCACGTGAAACCCGTGGGAGGGTGTGTGTTGCCAGTGGGATCGGAGAATACCACCAGTATGAACGGCCAGAGGATTCGCTCCAGCGTCCCTACCTCTGGGCCAAAAGCTCCGGGTTCAAGTCCCACTTCTGGCACTTGATGGACGTGGAAGATGTCTTCACAACTCGGCCAAACAGGTTAATTATCACCCTGCAAATCCTTTCAATGTGCCTGATGGCTGGAGGTGAGAGCGGGAGAGTTCCCTGGTCAGCCAAGGCAAACCACTGCCGGACTTTACCAAGCAATCATGGACCAATCCAATGGAAGTAAAAGTAAAACTAAAATTTATTTATTAGTCATAACTAAGGCTTACATTAACACTGCAATGAAGTTACTGTGAAATTCCCCTAGTCACCACATTGCAGCACCTGTTTGGGTCAATGCACCTAACCAGCACATCTTTCAGACTGTGGGAGGAAACCGGAGCATAGAATCATAGAAAGAAGAATCATAGAAACCCTACAGTACAGAAAGAGGCCATTCGGCCCATCGAGTCTGCACCGACCACAATCCCACCCAGGCCCTACCGCCATATCCCTACATATTTACCCACGAATCCCTCTAACCTACACATCTCAGGACACTAAGGGCAATTTTCTTTTAGCATGGCCAATCAACCTAACCCACACATCTTTGGACTGTGGGAGGAAACCGGAGCACCCGGAGGAAACCCACGCAGACACGAGGAGAATGTGCAAACTCCACACAGACAGTGACCCGAGCCGGGAATCGAACCCGGGACCCTGGAGCTGTGAAGCAGCAGTGCTAACCACTGCGCTATCGTGCCGCACCCGGAGGAAACCCACGCAGACACGGGGAGAACGTGTAAATTCCACACAGACATTGACCCAAGCCGGGAATCAAACCCGGGTCCCTGGCACTGTGCCAGTGGTCCCTGACAGTGTAGCACTGTCCCTGGCACTGTGCTTGCCCCCTGGACTTGCAGAATCTCACTAGCTGTTCTGTCTGGAGACAATACACATCTCTTTAACCTGTGTTGAATGCTCCCTCCACCCACATTGTCTGTACCTTTAAGGCCTGGCTGGCTGTAGGGATTCGCATTCTAATTAGTATTCTGTAACTTGATTTCTGTGTCTCTGTGCACTGTTTGAGAGCACATTTCCACTCCATCTGATGAAGGAGCAGCACTCCGAAAGCCTATGGTATTTGCTACCAAATAAACCTGTTGGACTTTAACCTGGTGTTGTGAGACTTCTTACTGTGAGGCAGCAGTGCTAACCACTGTGCCACCCATGAAGTCCATGGTCACCAATGTCCTCTTGTTTTTGAATACGTGAGCTTGTATTTTATTGATTTGAGTTTTGAGTCAGTGATGAGGGACAGAGCCTGATAGGCCCAGTTTACTGATATCTCATACAGGAAGCTGATGGGTTAAAAGACACAAGAGTCTGAGCCCATTTGCAAACAAACCACTAGCAGTGCTCTGAAAAAACATGTTGACTTGTTAGAAAGGGGTGGTTTGCGTGTGTGCCGATTCCTGCATTAGTAGTTAACCAAAGGGCTGGTTTAGTAAATTGAATTGAAGTCCAACTGTAGCGGATTGTGAATTTGAACTTTACTTTAACAAGTTTGCAAATAAAAGGCTGGTCTCAGTAACCGTGACAATGAGGGAGTCGGATTCTTGTAAAAACCTCTGAGTGAGGGAGGAATTCTGCCATCCTTACCCAGCACAGGCCTACGTGTAACCCCGATCCCACACCCCTGAGGCTGACAGCTGGCTGAGCTTTGAAGTGGTCGAGTCAGCCACTGAATTGTAACAAAACTGCTGCCGGCTGTTCAAGAGAAAGGCTCACCACCACCCACCCCACCCACCCCGCCCCACAAACACCCCCCCCCCCCCCCGCCCTGCCCCACACACCCCCACCCCGCCCCACCCCCCGCCCACCCCGCCCCACACCAACCCCCCGCCCCCCCCCCCCCCGCCCCCCCCCCCCCCCCCCCCCCCCCCCCCGCCCGCCCTGCGGAGTTACTCCCATTTTTACACAAATTCAACACTTAGAATGTCTTTGGGAAAATCGCCCCCAGTGTTTAAGCTGCTGAATGGGGTGCCAATCAAACACGTTTAGTTCCTTCAGGAAATGAGTGGCTGGAGATTCTGCTGGGCCCAATCTACAGGAAAGCTCAAAGTATTAAGTTTTATTATTTTGTTTCAAAGCCGGACCTTCACTCAACCATTTCAGAGAAAAGTCAAAGAAATCATTCGAAAGTTGTACATGTGATCATGTTGGGGGGTTATTTAGGCTTCAATTCTCACAATGTCTAATCTATTTTAAATGCAACAGTTCTCACCCCATTCACCCCACTGACACCTCCATTATAGACTCATTCTGACATGTCAGGTGTTTAATCCTGGTGTATTGTTCTCACTGCTGGCTTGCAACATGAGTAATATTTGAGATTTTTCCCTACTCAAAGGCTACAGCTGTCTACTCAATCTCACATTTATCATTCGCGTGCCTTTTAAAGTTTATTTATTAGTCACAAGTCAGGCTTACATTAACACTGCAATGAAGTTACTGTGAAAATTCCCAAGTCGCCACAGTCCGGCACCTGTTCGGGTCAATGCACCCTAACCAACACGTCTTTCAGAATGTGGGAGGAAACCCACGTAGGCACGGGGAGAATGTGCAAACTCCACACAGTCAGTCACCCAAGGCCGGAATTGAACCCGGGTCCCCGGCACTGTGAGGTGGCAGTGCTACCCGCTGTGCCACCGTACTGCCACGGAAATAAGGAAGGGCCACTTAACTAATGGAAGAGAGGTGTTGGAGGTGGGTGGTGTGGCCAAGCGCATCAAAGGTTACAGACAGGTTGAGAAGGATGATGAATGATAACGCTTCAGTCATTGTGGATTGTTACAAGATACTTGGTCGGAGAGGTTCAAACACAGATTAGTGGCACTCGAGTTCTGCACATTTCATTTACATGAGAATGACTGTGAACCAACTGTGCATCTAACTTCCTCCTCAGTTCATAGAATCCCTACAGTGCAGAGATTCCGCCAACAATTAATTTTAAAATCACTTCAGCAGTTGTAATGTGCCCTGCAACATCCTGAGGTTGTGAAAGGCGCTTTATAGGACCCTGGTTAGACCCCACTTGGAGTACTGCGCGCAGTTCTGGTCACCTCATTACAGGAAAGATGTTGAAGCCATTGAAAGGGTGCAGAGGAGATTTACAAGGATGTTGCCTGGATTGGGGGGCATGCCTTATGAGGATAGGTTGAGGGAGCTTGGTCTCTTCTCCCTGGAGAGACGAAGGATGAGAGGTGACCTGATAGAGGTTTACAAGATGTTGAGGGGTCTGGATAGGGTGGACTCTCAGAGGCTATTTCCAAGGGCTGAAATGGTTGCTACGAGAGGACACAGGTTTAAGGTGCTGGGGGGTAGGTACAGGGGGGATGTCAGGGGTAAGTTTTTCACTCAGAGGGTGGTGGGTGAGTGGAATCGGCTGACGTCGGTGGTGGTGGAGGCAAACTCGTTGGGGTCTTTTAAGAGACTTCTGGATGAGTACATGGGATTTAATGGGATTGAGGGCTATAGATAGGCCTAGAGGTGGGGATGTGATCGGCGCAACTTGTGGGCCGAAGGGCCTGTTTGTGCTGTGGCTTTCTATGTTCTATGTTCTATATAAATGCAGGCTCCCTACCCCTACGAAGATGGGTTACTGGAACAGTCACACCCGCTTTTCTTGCAGTTCCTGCCCGCTCTGTCAGAGAGCTCCCCGCAGACGTGACAAGAAACTGCTTCATGGCTGTTATTCATAAACATCAGAGCCATATCTTCACAGTCATGTCAGATCACAGAATCATGACAGGGCA
This sequence comes from Mustelus asterias, assembly GCF_964213995.1. Lineage (NCBI taxonomy): Eukaryota > Metazoa > Chordata > Chondrichthyes > Carcharhiniformes > Triakidae > Mustelus > Mustelus asterias. Next base: position 2,551,231 of record NC_135810.1, on the reverse strand, counting down.
GAAAGAGGCCATTCGGCCCATCGAGTCTGCACCGACCACAATCCCACCCAGACCCTATCCCCACAACCCCATGTATTTACCCTAGCTGGTCCCCCCGACACTAAGAGATAATTTAGCATGGCCAATCCGCACATCTTTGGACTGCGGGAGAAAACCGGAGCACCCGGAGGAAACCCACGCAGACACGGGGAGAACGTACAAGTTCCACACAGACAGTGACCCAAGCCGGGAATCGAACCTGGGTTCCCTGGCACTGTGAGGCAGCAGTGCTAACCACTGTGCCACCGTGCTGCCCCAGATGTACCTGGCCAATGTATTTTCTAGGCTATAGTTGGAAGACAGAAATAAGCACCAAAGGATAATTGTCAAGGACAGAAGGAAAAGAACAGGAGATTTTTGATCTGAGCTAAAATAAAGTAAATCTAATGTCGAGATAAGCCTCAAATGTAAAGTTCTCAGCCTTGTTTTCAGAATTCCACCGAGATGTCACTCTGATGTAACCTCCTCCAGCCCCACAATCCTCCGAGATATTGCATTCTCCCCTCTTGTGCTTCGCTGATGATCATCGCTCCACTTTGCCTTCAACTGCTTCGCCCTTCAACTCCGGGACTGCTCTCCCGAAATCCCTCCGCTGACGAGGTTTCTTCGGCGATCGTGAAGCACCTTGGGGTGTTTCACTGTGTTAAACACACAACGGGGTCTTCCCGTTCTTCTCGCCGGCGGGATCTTCCAGTCCCAGGGACGGCGCCACCGCAGGATTCCTGACGACGGGAGAGTGGATTCAATGGGAGATGCCATTGACAGCGGCAGGACTAGAAGATCCCACCAGCGGCCAATGGCAAGCCACTGAGAACTCCGCTGTGGGGAGGGACCAGAAAACCGGACTCTCAGGTTAGACCACGGAGCGGAGATGACTCGTGTTAATTAGGTGTTCTCCCCTCTGAGGAACCAACTTGCTTAATTCAATGACCATGACACAGGATAGAAACATGTGAAACTAGAAGCAGGAGGAGGCCATTCAGCCCTTCGAGCCTGCAACGCCATTCATTTTGATCATGGCTGAATATCAACTTCCCAGTCCATCACTCAAACCAGCCTCCCATCCATTGACTCTGTCTACACTTCCCGCTGCCTGGGCAAAGCAGCCAGCATAATTAAGGACCCCACGCACCCCAGACATACTCTCTTCCATCTTATTCCATCGGGAAAAAGATACAAAAGTCTGAGGCCACGTGCCAACCGACTCAAGAACAACTTCTTCCCTGCTGCTGTCAGACTTTTGAATGGACCCACCTCACATTAAGTTAATCTTTCTCTACACCCTAGCTATGACTGTCACACTACATTCTGCATTCTCTTGTTTCCTTCTCTATGAATGGCATGCTTTGTCTGTATAGCGCACAAGAAACAATACTTTTCACTGTATACTAATACATGTGACAATAATAAATCAAATCAAACCAATATTCTGATCCCCCTTCCTCCCATATCCCTTTTGATCCCTTTAGCCCCAAGAGCTATACCTAATTTTTTCTTGAAATCAGACAATGTTTTGGCCTCAACTACTTTCTGTGGGAGTGAATTCCACACATTCACCACCCTCTGGGTGAAGAAATTTCTCCTCACCTCAGTTCTAAAAGGTTTACTCCTTATCCTCAAACTATGACCCCTAGTTCTGGACTCCCTCACCATTGAGAATATTCTTTCTGAATCTACCCTGTCTAACCCTGTTAGAATTTTATAAGTTTCTATGAGATCCCCTCTCACTCCTCTAAACTCCAGTGAATACAATCCTAACAGACTTAGTCTCTCCTCATATGACAGACCTGCCATCCCAGGAATCAGCCTGGTAAACTTTCACTGCACTCCCTCTATAGCAAGGACATCCTTCCTCAGTTCAGGACACCAAATGGGACTAGAGGTTTGAAGGCAGAGAAAATATTAAACAAGGAAGTTTGGGCAATTCAAGCATGCAACGTCTAAAATAAATGCAATGTGTAAATGGTTGCAACAAACAACAAAATCCTAAATGAGATCTTTTGAATTTGACATTCATCCTCTGTATTACTCAGTGCTGTTAGTCACAGCGTGCTGCAATATGTGATATCTACAATGACTCGCTGGCCCCATATTTATGGCCTATTTTATGTTTCCAATAGGCACCAGAGTTAATACAAAGTGGATTAAACAAGCATTCTAAACTCCACTCCTCTAATCATTCCCTATTTGCCCTCAAATTAACTACTTCAGGCGAGTTTGTCCCGTTTGGAAATGGGAAGATAATTTACAACGTGGATTGTAAAATGCTAAAATACAGGCTAGAACTCTCTGGAAGAACCACTTCCAACCACGCGCACATTTCAGGGATAAACATTCAAGCATGTACGACATCTTGGACATAAACAGTGATTTTCACCCCCTCTGCCATTACCCCCCCCCCCCCCCCCCACCCCCCCACACCCCCCCACTCCACTAAATAAATAATTCCACAATCCCACTAATATCCTTCGCAGAGCAGCACCCATACAAATAGGATACAAATAGGGGTGGCACGACGGCACAGTGGTTAGCACTGCTGCCTCACAGCGCCAGGGACCCGGGTTCAATTCCAGCCTCGGGTCACTGGCTGTGTGGAGTTTGCACTTTCTCCCCATGTCTGCGTGGGTTTCCTCTGGGTGCTCTGGTTTCCTCCCACAGTCCAAAGATGTGTGGGTTAGGTTGATTGGCCATGCTAAAGTTGAACCTAGTGTCAGGGGGATCAGCAGGGTAAATACATGGGTTATGGGGATAGGGCCTGGGTGGAATTGTGGTCGGTGCAGACTCGATGGGCCGAATGGCCTCCTTCTGCATTGTAGGGATTCTATGAAAAGGATAAGCAATGGCATCATTTCAAAATTGGACACCACATGAGTTTCAGTGAAAGTAAGATTGAGAGGTTAGATGAGTGTTTCAATTCACAGAATCCGATTATACCTTATAGTTCTGCTTAACAATAAGATTTTAATTGAATTCTAGACATTCTGGCTCTGTTCATTCCTGCACTGTAATTTTCTTAAAAGGATAATGTTCTTATCATCTTCACTGGGAGAAAATGCTCAAATCTTGCTCAAACACTGCTCCTTCCAGCATTTCAATCGTGACAATTCTTCAAACATACTTCATTGGCTGTTAAGTGCCTTGGGAGATCAGCAAGCAAGGTGCTACACAAATGCAAACAATTTCATTTTAATTCTGGGATCCACACTTTAGTAAGGATGTCAAGGTTTCGGAGGGAGCGTGGAGGAGGTTTACTCGAGTGGTGCGAGGGATGAGGGTCTTCGGTGAATGTGGAGAGATTGGAAAAGCTGGATTGTTCTCCTTGGAGCAGAGGCGGTTAAAATGGGAGATTCAACAGAGACGTTGGAAATGAGGTGGAGTTTTGATTGAGTAAATGAGGAGAAACTGTTTCCCCCATCAGGAGAATTTGAATCAAAGAGAAAGGATGAAAGGTAACACGCTTACATTACCAGCATATTATATATTATAATAATATAATAATATATTATCAGCTATGTGATCACAGGCAGTCATTCTGTCCTTGATCAAATTCTAATACAATACAGCAACCAACAAACAGTCGTAGAGTAAAAGCAAATTTCTGCGGATGCTGGAATCTGAAACCAAAAGAGAAAACCCTTTATCAAAGGGTCACCTGGACTCAAAACGTCAGCTCTTTTCTCTCCTTACAGGTGCCGCCAGGCCTGCTGAGATTTTCCAGCAATTTCTCTTTTGGAAACAGTCTTAGAGGTTTACAGCATGGAAACAGGCCCTTCGGCCCAACTTGTCTATGCCGCCCAGTTTTTACCATTAAGCGAGTCCCAATTGCCCGCATTTGGCCCATATCCCTCTATACCCATCTTACCCATGTAACTGACTAAATGCTTTTTAAAAGACAAATTTGTACCCGCCTCTACTACTACCTCTGGCAGCTTGTTCCAGACACTCACCACCCTCTGTGTGAACAAAATTGCCCCTCTGGACCCGTTTGTATCCCACCCCTCTCACCTTAAACCTCTGCCCTCTAGTTTGAGACTCCCCTACCTTTGGGAAAGGATGGGAAAACATAACTCTTTGCAACAGCAAACTCCAATGAGAAAACTCATTTTTTGCAATTTGCATCACTTTCTTGGGCTTAACAAATTGGAGGGTTTGAATCGATTTTCAGTATAAAAGTAAAGAGGTGTTGCTGCAACTGTACAAGGTACGAGTGAGGCCACATTCGGAATACTGTGTACAATCTTGTCCCCTTATTTAAGGAAAGATATACTATCATTGGAGGCAGTACATAGGAGATCTACTAGAATGATCCTGGGTGTGGATCCCGGGGTTAGACAGAGTAAATGTTGGGAGGATGTTTCCACTTATGGGAGAGTGTAGGACAGGAAGGCAAAGTCGCAGAATAAGACGGTGCTCATTTAAGATGGATTTGAGGGAGAATTTCTTCTCTCAAAGGGTTGGTGAATCTTTGGAATTCTTTACTCCAGGAAGCTGTGGAAGCCGAATCCACGAGCTTGTTCAAGGCTGAGACTGATACATTTTTAACCAGCAAGGGAATTAAGGGTTACAGAGGTAAGGCAAGAAAGTGGACTTAGTGTGTGTTAGATCAGCCATGATCTTATTAAATGGTGGCGCAGGCTCGAAGGGCCGAATAGCCTCCTCCTGTTCCTATCTTATGGGCTGATGGAAAATCTACTTGTTTCTTGAAGAATGCCGAAGTGCAGATTAGGTTTTGTTTCTTTGAAAGACAGAGTTTACAGCTCACCTGCTGCTTCTAGATCTCATTATCTTTGCTATCTTGGGGTGGTCAAACTGAACGATTAAACACTCCAACAACTGATCAGGCAACTGCCGAATTTTCAGCTTATTCTTCATTACCAGAATTTCACAATGAGCTGTGTCAGCTGGAGAGGTTTTCACTGATGTGGGAAATAGCTGAGTGCTCCATTAGAACCAGAATACCTGAAGGTATTAACCTTTGCACACTCTCTGTCATAAAACTCAAGGACAGGAGATTGTAGGAATGTGTATAGTGATACTGCCAATTCTGAGTCTGCAATATCACACAATCTCACTGCACGAAATGAGGCCGTTCGGCCCATCATGTCAGTGCTGGCTCTTCGATAGAGTTATCCTATGAGTCCCACTCCCCTGCTTGCTTTCCTTAGCCCCTGCAAAGATAGCACAGCTGGCTTTAAAAAGGCAGTCACCTTTTACCAGAAAGGTTCTACTCTGAGTGGCAGTCTATTTATAAGGTTGTAAGTAGAATGTAAAGGCTAAAACCTGTAATAGATATTTGAGTATCTCTGGCCCCTGAGACCTTTCAGTCAGGCCAATGTGTATGTAGTGAGTATGAAGTGATTGGGTAATTATTTGAAGAGGATTCTTTCACTCAGAATGTCATTAGTAAGATACTGCAGAAAGGTGACTTTTTAATAGAAATAAACCCTCTTTAGACTTTACACTGCCAAAGCTGAGACTTTGTACAATGCAGCTTGCTGGACTCTTGTATATTCCAGCAAAGAAGTGACTGCAGTTTGGCTGTTGTTCTCAGGCAGGGTGGAAGAATCTATCGACCTCCGCCTTAAACAATATTCAGTGACCCCGCTTCCTACTCTTTCCGAGGCAGGGAGTTCCAAAGTCACTTAGCCCTCTCAAAGAAAATAAATTCTTCTTGTCGCTGTGCGAGGCGGACATTGTGAATATGTGTGGCCTGCATCCTCAGGTCAGGGATTTCCTCCCTAAACCTCTTCACTGCTCTCCAGTGCTTGGTCAACTCTTTAGTTCTTATATCTCCTTACATGGCTCAGTATGAAATTTTGTTTGATGATGTTCTTCGGGACATTCTGCCGGGATTAAGGTGCTACATGAGTGTAATCTGTTGTAACCCGCTACAATTGCTGTTACGGTAAATATTAGGAGTTTACCAAAATTGTCAGCTTACTGTGGGATGTTCTGTCAAATAGTACAGGCAGTTAGATCCATTGGCAACCTCATCAATGAGGCCATCGGGTGACTATTGCAAGACTTCATAGATCATAGAATAGATTATAGAATCCTACAGTGCAGAAGGCGACCATTTGGCCCATCAGGTCTGCACCGACCGTAATCCCACCCAGGCCCTATCCCCATAATCCCATGTATTTACCCTAGCTAGTCACCCTGACACTAAGGGACAATTTAGTATTGTCAATCCACCTAACCCACTGTCTTCACAGTGGAAGACACAAATAATATGCCAAACATTGATGACAGGAAGGCTATGGCAGCTGAGGACCTAGAAACTATCATTATCACAAAAGAGGTAGTGTTGGGCAAGTTAATGGGGCTAAAGGTAGAGAAGTCTCCTGGTCCTGATGGAATGCATCCCAGGATACTAAAAGAAGAACCATAAAGGGTGTAGAGACGCAGAGGGACCTGGGTGTGCAAGTCCACAGATCTTTGAAGGTGACGTCACAGGTGGAGAAGGTGGTGAAGAAGGCATATGGCATGCTTGCCTTTATAGGACGGGGCATAGAGTATAAAAGTTGGGGTCTGATGTTGCAGATGTATAGAACGTTGGTTCGGCCGCATTTGGAATACTGCGTCCAGTTCTGGTCGCCACACTATCAGAAGGACGTGGAGGCTTTGGAGAGAGTACAGAGGAGGTTTACCAGGATGTTGCCTGGTATGGAGGGGCTTGGTTATGAGGAGAGATTGGGGAAACTGGGGTTGTTCTCCTTGGAAAGACGGAGGATGAGGGGAGACTTAATAGAGGTGTATAAAATTATGAAAGGCATAGATAGGGTGAACGGTGGGAAGCTTTTCCCCGGGTCGGTGGTGACGTTCACGAGGGGTCATAGGTTCAAGGTGAAGGGGGGGAGGTTTAACACAGATATCAGAAGGACATATTTTACACAGAGGGTCGTGGGGGCCTGGAATGTGTTGCCGGGCAAGGTGGTGGAGGCGGACACACTGGGAACGTTTAAGACTTATCTAGACAGCTATATGAACGGAGTGGGAATGGAGGGATACAAAAGAGTGGTTTAGTTTGGACCAGGGAGCGGCGCGGGCTAATTGTTCTTTGTTTCTCGTTTCAAGGCTTCATTCTATGATCAGCTTGCTGGTGCCAGTACAGAGCGAGACTGCGGATAGTTGGGAACCTGTCTCGGGGGCAGGGAATTCATATGGTGTTCGTGGAAGTGGAAATGAATAGGGTTGGGAAGCATTTTCCGATCAGGGCCAGTGTGATCTCCTGGACCCGTTTCGATCGCCTCAGGGGGTCGGAGAGGAATTTCCCAGATTTTTTTTTCCCCCATATTGGCCCTGGGGTTTTCACTCTGGGTTTTCGCCTCTCCCTGGAGATCACATGGTCTGGAATGGGGGGGTGGGGGTGAGCTAATAGGTTGTGATGAACAAAGCATCGTAGCTGTGAGGGACAGCTCGGTGGATAGGATATTAGTATGTAGATAGGCTGGAAAATTGGGCGGGGATCCTGGATTCAGGATTCAATCCTGGACCGGGGAGCGGCGTGGGCTTGGAGGGCCGAAGGGCCTGTTCCTGTGCTGTATTGTTCTTTGTTCTTTGTTTGTTTGAGATGGCGGGAGAAATAGCAAATGCACTAGTGGTAATTTACCAAAATTCGCTGGACTCTGGGTGGTTCCCGCAGATTGGAAAACAGCAAATGTGACACCGCTGTTTAAAAAAGGAGGTAGATAAAAGGCGGGTATCTATAGACCGGTTAGCTTAACTCCTGTAGTAGGGAAAATGCTTGAATCTACCATCAAGGAAGAAATAGCAAGACATCTGGATATAAATTGTCCCATTGGTAAGACGCAGCATGGGTTCATGAAGGGAAGGTCATGTTTGACTAATTTGGTGGAATTCTTTGAGAACATTACATGTGCAGTGGACAGTGGGGAACCTGTGGGTGTGGTGTATCTGGATTTCTAGAAGGCATTTGACAAGGTACCGCACCAAAGACTGCTGCATAAGATAAAGGTGCACAGTGTTACGGGTAATGTATTAGCATGGATAGAGGATTGGTTAACTGACAGAAAACAACGAATAGGGGTAAATGGGTGTTTTTCTGGTTGGCGATCAGTGACTAGTGGTGTGCCTCAGGGATCAGTGTTGGGACTGTAATTGTTTACGATTTACATAGATGATTTGTAATTGGGGACCAAGTGTGGTGTGTCAAAATTTGCAGATGACACTAAGATGAGTGGCAGAGCAAAGTGTGCAGAGGATGCTAAAAGTCTGCAAAGGGATATAGATGGTCTAAGTGAGTGGGCGAGGGTCTGGCAGATGGAGTACAATGTTGGTAAATGTGAGGTCATCCATTTTGGTAGGAATAACAGCAAAATGGACTATTACTTAAATGGTAAAAAATTGCAGCATGCTGCTGTGCAGAGGGAGCTGGGTGTCCTTGTGCAAGAATCTCAAGGAGTTGGTTTGCAGGTGCAGCAGGTAATTAAGAAGGCAAATGGAATTTTGTCCTTCATTGCTAGAGGGATGGAGTTTAAAAACAGCAAGGTTATGTTGCAGCTGTATAAGGTGCTGGTGAGGCCACATCTGTAATACTGTATACAGTTTTGATCTCCTGACTTGAGAAAGGATAACTGGCACTGGAGGGGATGCAGAGGAGGAAGATTCACTAGGTTGATTCCGGAGTTGAGAGGGTTGGCTTATGAGGAGAGACTGAGTAGACTGGGGCTATACTCATTGGAATTCAGAAGAATGAGGGGAGATCTTATCGAAACATATAAGATTATGAAGGGAATAGATAAAATAGAAGCAGGGAAGTTGTTTCCACTGGCGGGTGAAACTAGAACTAGGGGGCATAAGCCTCAAAATAAGGGGAAGCAGATTTAGGACTGAGTTGAGGAGGAACTTCTTCACACAAAGGGTTGTGAATCCTGTGGAATTCCCTGCCCAGTGAAGCAGTTGAGGCTACCTCATTGAATGTTTTTAAGGCAAGGATAGATAAACTTTTGAACAGTAAAGGAATTGAGGGTTATGGTGAGCGGGCGGGTAAGTGGAGCTGAGTCCACAAAATGATCAGCCATGATCTTATTGAATGGCGGAGCAGGCTCGAGGGGCCAGATGGCCTACTCCTGCTCCTAGTTCTTATGTTCTTATGTACATAGCAACTTTAACATTGTCGAAGTGAGGAGAAAGAGAGAGAGAGAGGAGTTTAGAGACGGAATCCTGGAGCCTAGGGCCCACATGACAGAGAGTGCGGTCACCAGTGCTGCTGTGATTAAAACTGGGGAGACTCAGAATTGGGGAAGTGGGGAGAAGTTGAAGGTTTTGAGGTCTGGTGGACATTGTCACAGAATCCCTACAGTACAGAAGGTGGCCATTCGGTCCATCAAGTCTGTACCAACTCTCTAAAAGAGCATCTTCCCCAGGCCCACTCCCCCCACCCTATCCCCGTAGCTCTTTGCTTTCGCCATTGCTAATCCACCTAACCTACACATCTTTATAGGAGGAAACCGGAGCACCCGGAGATATAGTGAGATGGATTCCCCGGCCTCCCAGCCGTGTGTTTCTCGATGGCACACTGTTTACTGGCAGCAGATTCTCCAGTCCCACCGCTGTCCAAGGATTCCCCATTGATGTCACCGTGTGCATCACTGCGAAACCTGTGGGAGGGGGTGCACTGCCAGTGCAACTGGAGAATCCTAACGCATGAACAGTTGGGGAATTCCGGCCACTGTCTGACCTGCTGAGGCTCACAGGCTCCCAGAATGGACACAGCATGGCAAGAGACCACTTAGCCCTTTCATGTGCTCTGGCTTTCTGAAGGAAAGTTCAATTGTTAATTTAACGCCACTCCCCCATCTTCTCTCCATGACCCAGCAGATTCTTCCTTTTCAGATTATGATCCAATTCCCTTTCGCAAACCTCGATCAAACCTGCCTCCAGACCCTAGCCACTCGCTGTGTGAAAAGGTTACTCCTTGTGTCTCCATTGCTTCTTTAGTCAATGACCAGAAATCTGTATCCTCAATCCTTCCACCACCAGTTTCTCCATATTGACTCTATTCAGACTTGTTAGGCGCCAACTTACCGGCTGTTCACACCACGCTCCCACTGCAACGAGGTCGGAGAATTTGGCACCCAGCCAAATCTCCGTTCACTGCAGTGGATTGGGAAAATCCTGTCGGCGTGAATGGTGATAAGATTCCGGTCCACGGGATTGATCAAATCTCCTCTCAGCTTTCTCTTCTCCAAGGGAAACAGCACCAACTTCTCCAGTCTATCCACGTCGCTAAAGTTCCTCATTCCCAGAACCATTCTGATGAATTTCCAGTATTTTCATTTTTCATTTCAAATTCCCTCCTTAGTTGCATTGTATCAAAACACAAGAGCTGATTGACGGGTATGCAAATCCCGTTATGCCGGTTAACTCCAGCGTGAGGGCCATACCTGGCTTTGTAATCTCATATAACTGTGTGTGAGGTCGTAGGAAGTTACTGGTTTTGGTAAATTAAAGCAGGATCTGACAATCTCTATCATGAACAATTAACAGGTCTTTATTCTTTTTAAACAAGTGACAACCTTATTAAAACAATTAACAAACTAAATAAAATCCCAATAGAATGCTGTTCAAATATTCCAAGACTCCTTCAGGAATAACGAAACAAAGTATGACAGAATTCAATCAATCACAGCTAATCTCCAAACAAGCATCTTTTGGAAGTATGAACCTTCTTCGGTGATGCTCTTGTCTAGATCACTTTCTGAGTTGGTATCTCTCTATTATTTGATTTGATTTATTATTGTCACATGTATTAAAATACAGTGAAAACTGTTGTTTCTTGCGCGCTATACAAACAAAACATACCGTTCATAGAGAAGGAAAGGAGAGAGTGCAGAATGTAGTGTTACAGTCATAGCTAGGGTGCAGAGAAAGATCAACTTAATGCGCGGTAAGTCCTTGTATTCAAAAGTCTGACAGCAGCCGGGAAGAAGCTGTTCTTGAGTCGGTCGGTACGTGGCCTCAGACGTTTGTATCTTTTTCCCGATGGAAAAAGGTGGAAGAGAGAATGTCCGGGATGCGTGGGGTCCTTAATAATGCTGGCTGCTTTGTCGAGGCAGCGGGAAGTGTAGACAGAGTCAATGGATGGGAGGCTGGTTTGCGTGATGGTTTGGGCTCCATTCACGACCTTTTGTAGCTCCTTGCGGTCTTGGGCAGAGCAGGAGCCCATACCAAGCTGTGATACAACCAGAAAGAATGCTTTCTATGGTGCATCTGTAAAGGTTGGTGAGAGTCGTAGCTGACATTCCAAATTTCCTTAGTCTTCTGAGAAAGTAGAGGCGTTGGTGGGCTTTCGTAACTATAGTGTCGGCATGGGGGGACCAGGACAGGTTGTATGTAGATGGTGATTTTATGAAGACATAAATGAAACTGCAAGATTTACAGAGAGCCTCGCCTTCCCTCCTTCTGACTCAAGGGATGACAAGCATACTCTGACAGTTAACCCCCCCACCCCTCCCTTGTCTGGCTTTATATACCTGGAATTACCTCACAGTATTCCTGCGATCTGAGTGGTTTGAGGCTGTGAAGAAACCTCACATTTGAATTCCATTGTTTCTGTGTCTCTGTGTGCTTGTTTTAAACTCATTGGTCCAATTCAAAAGCCTGTTTTGGTTAGGTTGGAACACTGACTACTCGGTTTTGATACAAATGTTGCAAAAACCTGTTTCTGCAGCTTGTTCTCTGCAATTTAAAATCCACGCATAAAGACACTTGTTTTTTAAAGAGACAATGCTATAGGATTTCTTCTTTTGGTTTCAGCATTTCTTTTCACTATTTACCAAACACCTCATTTTTAACCTTACATATGCAACTTCACAACACTCTGTTTCAGTCAGAACCTGACCCTTTAACTGGCATTCTCCACCCTTGCCCACAGCTGCGGTTCTCCTGTCCCGCCACAGTGAGTGGTGATTTGGCAGGGCGCCAAAATTCTCCGTTCTCGCTGTCAGCGCCGGCAGGGTGTGCGAGAGCAGAGAATCCTGACCTTTTCCACTTATTGGGAAAATTCTGCCAAGGATTGATTTTTCACTTTCGAGAGTTTCCAATTTTAAAATTAAAATTACAGGATACTTTATCATTGCAGAAATCTAGAAGATGTTAAACTAGTAACAGCTCTAACACCAGCTGTCGGGTACAATGTATTTCCAGATTAATTGTTTCCCAAGTCCCCTGGCAGGTATTCAGCCTTTTACAATGGGCTGCCTGTTAATTTGCCATGCCTCCCCAGGCTGAAGTAAAATTTCCTGCAAAATGCTATTCCAGAGTGCTTGATTTCCCCAGTGAATTGTCCAACTTCATCCGCATTGCCTGATTCCTCATGTCATCCACATCCCGCTAATACGCTGACAAAAATACCTGTCTGCTGACAGCATGGAATCACAGAATAGAATCCCTGCAGAGCAGAAGGAGACCAGTTGACCCATCGAGCCTGCATCGACAACAATCCCACCCAGGCCCTATCCCCATAACCCCACATTTACCCTGCTAATCCCCCTGATGTGGAGTTGCCAGCGTTGGACTGAGGTGGGCACAGTAAGTAGTCTCACAACAGCAGGTTAAAGTCTAACAGGTTTGTTTGGACTTGTTGGACTTTAACCTGGTGTTGTGAGACCACTTACTGTGCCTACCCCAGTCCAACGCCGGCAACTCCGCATCATGGCGACTACCGACACCGCAAACTGCCAGCTCCAAGTGGAGAGGATCTCCAAGCAGATCGCGCATATCGACACAGACATCAATTTTCTACAAAGTTGCAAGAAAGCAGACAAGATACCAAAAGGACTACAGATCACGAACCCACTCAGGTCAACCTATAACATAGACTACGCTGAGAGACTTTGCCGTCGCACCTCTCTCACCCTCCTCAACCACCTCATACACCAGCTCTACAGCAGACTGGCACTAAGGGGCAAATTAGCATGCCCGATCCACCTAACCCGCACACGTCTTTGGACTGTGGAGGAAACCGGAGTACCCGGAGGAAATCCACGCAGACACGGGGAGAATGTGCAAACTCCCCACAGACAGTGACCCGAGGCCGGAATCGAAGCCGGGTCCCTGGCGCTGTGTGGCAGCAGTGCTAACCACTGTGCCACCACCCTACTTTACTACATTTCCGAAGTTCAAGCTGAGCTTGAATCAGTATCAAGCTCAGCCTTTCACCTGTCAGTGTGTTAAGTCTGCTGCACACACTCACGTTGTGATGTGGACGGGGGAATTGATCTTGTTCCGAATCACCAGACACTGATCCAAACCCTGCCCAGAGCCCGCGCCAAGGAAAGCAAACCCTGCCCAGAAATCCACAAATCAGTCACTTTGCAAAGGGCACCCAGCGCGAACAAGGAGTTGACTCAACATGGAAAGAAAAAAGTAACACCGTCTTTGTATCAAACAAATCTTTCATATCAGCAGCAGGACTATAGAGCAAAGCCGAGGCTTTAGATTATTTACAGTTTCAACAACTATTTACTGGAAGACAGGGACCCTGCTTCCAAGCTGGATGACTAAGCCGTTATAATGATAGCACTGTCAATTATTTTCCCAAGATAGGAAAAGAATATTGCAGTCAAGAAATACAGTCCCCAGTGTGCACAGAGTGAGCTCCTAATAAACAGCGATGGGATAATGATCAGATAACATCTTCAATCCTGATGTTGGTTGAGGGACAAAAACTGGCCAGGACATTGCACAGAGCTTCCCTGCTCTTCTTCCACATCGTGTCTGTGGGTTATTTTCTATCCACGTGAGAGGACAGAGGACGCCCTCGGTTTAACTTCTCAGGCAATAGCTATCACACCCCCGGCAGTGCAGCACTCCCTCAGCGCGGCACCAGGAGGGTCAGCCTGGGTTTTATGCTCAAGTCTCTGGAGTGGGAGTTGAATAAGGAGTCGACTCAACATAGGGGTGGCACGGTGCCACAGTGGTTAGCACTGCTGCCTGACGGCACCAGAGACCCGGGTTTGATTCCCGGCTTGGGTCATTGTCTGTGTGGAGTTTGCACATTCTCCCCGTATCTGCGAGGGTTTCCTCCGGGTTCTCTAGTTTCCTCCCACACTCCAAAGATGTGCAGGTTAGGTGGATTGGCCATGTTAAATTATCCCTTAGTGTCAGGGGGACTAGCAGGATAAAAGGGCTTTACAGGATAGGGCCTGGGTGGGATTGTGGTCAGTGCAGGCTCGATGGGCCGATTGGTCTCCCTCTGCACTGCAGGGACTCTATGAACCCACGACCTTCTGTCTCAGGTGAGAGCAAAAACGGTGTTCCTGACCGGCTTTTCCCCAAGGGAGGTGGGCATTCAGAGGCGGGTGCGAGTCGGGGGTGGGGGGGGAGGGAGTCCCTGATGTTCTGGGCTAACATTATCACTCAGCTGACATCACAAAGAACAATTATCTCGTCATGATCACATTGCTGCTGGCGGGATCTTCCTGTGCACAGATTGACTGCCATTTTTCCTATATTACAACAGTAACTACATTTCAGAAAGGACTTTGAGGGCGGCACGGTGGCACAGTGGTTAGCACTGCTGCCTCACAGCGCCAGGAACCCGGGTTCAATCCCCGCCTCGGGTCACTGTCCGTGTGGAGTTTGCACGTTTTCCCTGTGTCTACGTGACTTTCCTCCGGGTGCTCCGGTTTCCTCCCACAGTCCAAGGATGTGCGGGTTAGGTTGATTGGCCATGCTAAATTGACCCTAGTGTCGTGGGGATTAACAGGTTAAATATGTGCGGTTACAGGAATAGGGCCTGGGTGGAATTGTGGTCGGTGCAGACTCGATGGACCGAATGGCCTCCTTCTGCATGTAGGGCTTCTCGGATTCTATGACTTTATTGGCTGGTTTGGGGCACTGAAAAATCCTGAAACGCACGACAGAACTGGGATAATTTCTTTTTGAGAACTGGTGCAATAGCATCAGAGAAAAGAGATTGGCAAAGGTAAGGATCGGGTCAGGACTAATGTGGACTGATTGTAATCAGGAACACATCCAGCTGCTAATGATAGTGACAGAGTAGTGAAATCACCAGTAGGAGACACTGTCCCCTTTATCTTGTTAAAAGATTCCGAGTGTGGCCACAGGAACAGCAAAGCACTGTGGATTCTGGCTCCTGAGAATACCAGGCTGTGCCAATACAGAGTTGGGTGCAGTCGCGGGTTGTAGCACACACTGGCAGAGCTTTGATGTTGCTCTTTGGCTGTAGGTTTTCAGACAGTGAAAGGGCACAATTTATTTCTGGTTTCATTGATGAGTCCTGCAGTGCTGCTGAGTCAGAGCGAAGGGCCACTCGCACCAACATCGGGAGTAGTGGTGGATTCCTCACGAGGTGATTAGCCCCTTCCTCTCTCCTCAATCGCGCTGAGCTTGGCTGCCTTAATCATGCTTCACAGAGTCAACAGCTGAGTCACTCATTTATGAGGTTCCACCCTCTGCTCTCTTGGATGTCTGTCTGCTCACTCGACTGCCTTGAAGGTGTGGGGGAGTCCAGAACCAGGGGCCACAGTCTGAGGATTCAGGGTAGACTATTTAGGACGGAGGTGAGGAGACATTTCCTCACCCAGAGAGTGGTGAGCCTGTGGAATTCATTACCACAGGAAGTAGTTGATTCCAAAACATTGAATGTATTCAAGAGGCGGCTGGATATAGCACTTGGGGCGAATGGGATCAAAGGTCACGGAGAGAAAGCAGGATTGGGCTATTGAGTTGGTTGATCAGCCATGATCGTGATGAATGGTGGAGCAGGCTCGAAGGGCCGAATGGCCTCCTCCTGCTCTTATTTCTAAGTTTCTATGTTTCTACGTAAGAACACAAAAAGTAAGGGCAGGCCACTCGGCCCCTCCAGCCTGCTCCCCCATTCAATAAGAACATGACTGATCTTCACTTCCCCATCCATATCCCTCCATTCCCTTTGTATCCAAACTCCATCGCTCACTGTCTTAAATACACTCAACAACTGGTGTGGAGAATTCCAAACATTTACAACACTCTCAGTGAAGAAATTTCTCTTCATTTCATTCCGGAATAGTCTACCCATATTCATTCATAAGGTGTGGCGTCATTGGCAGCCCAACTTTTATTGCACATCTGTGATCACCCTTCAGAAGATGGTGACGAGCTGCCGTCTTGAATACAACTGAGTGCCTTGCTCAACCATTTCAGAGGGCAGCTTTAATCACATTGTTCTGGGCCTGGAGTCACATAGATCCAAACTGGGCAAGGACGGCTGGTTTATTTCCCTCAAGGGCATTAGTGAACCAGGTTTATATTTACCGACAATCCAATAGCTTCGTTGTCACCATTACTGGTTCTGAGAACATAAGAGATAGGAGCGGGTGTGGGCCATTTGGCACTTTGAGCCTGCTGCCCCATCCAGTGAACTCATAGTCTATCTTTATTTTAAAATGGAGGAATGAAGAGGTCATGGGACCTGCTCTGAATTCTGCCCAACAAGCTTGGGCAGCTTGGCTGTTAAAGATTAAAGGGGGGCCTAGGCTGTCTTATTAGGAAGAAGGTGCAAGATATCTCCAATGGCCACAGCATCTGTGTTGACTGTGGGTGGATTGCTTTTAGTTTCCGAGGAAGGTGTTAAGGATATCAGTTTTTTAAAAAAGGTTGTATTAGAAACTGTCTATTTAATTCCAAGATAGGATCGGGTCAAGGGTCGCTAATTCGCACTTCTACCTGGATGCATGGCCAATGTGATTCACATCACCATGGGGATGGGCTTTCAGAGGAAATAGTCCACAGGAAGCCATTGTGGGATCGGGTTGTAGGTTTTTCTGAGATATTGCCGAACCTCCCAGACGTGGTCAGTCTGCAACAATCCCAGAGAGAGAGAGAGGGAGATAAAGGCAGCCAGTCTCTTGTTCACCACACAGAATGTGGCTGGGAGCTCACGCTCTGATCAAGTTTGTGAGTGTATGATTGACTGAAAGTCTGTGCTCCAGAACCAGTCGTGCCCCTAGCCAAGCTATTCTAGCACAGGACTGGCATTTACCCGGCACAGTGGTAAATTGCCCGGGTATGTTCTGTGCACAAAGAGCAGGACAATGCCAACCCATCAACTGCTGCCCCATCAGTCTCCTCTTGATCATCAGTAAAGTGATGGTAGATGTTATTGACAGTATCACAGATCTATGGAGAGGTGACAGTAATCTCTGTGACCAGGGTTTTACATGGCGCGACTGGATGTCCAGCCGACCTGAATGAGTGTGAAATCGCGCAAGATAATATTGGGTCAGCATCCTGATGTCATAGCAACAAGGCACCATGTCATAGTTAGCAGGAGCGCGTGGGAGTCAAATCCCCCAGCGACAATTAACATTAATTGACCAATTAAAGCCCCTATTTACTAAGAAATTTAGTGTGCTTTTATATTTGGCACATGGACCAATCAGCCAGGTGGCATCCACATTTTTGAACCATTCTCGATCTGGGGTGGGCTAAAAGTCCCAAATACATTTTGGGTGGCACAGTGGTTAGCTCTGCTGCCTCACAGTGCCAGGGACCCGGGTTAATTCCAGCCTTGGGTCACTGTCTGTGTGGATTTTGCACATTCTTCCCGTGCCTGCGTGGGCTTCCTCCGCATGCTCCGGTTTCCTCCCACAGTCCCAAGATGTGTAGATTAGGGGGATTAGTCATGCTAAATTGCCCCTTAGTGTCTCAAGATGTGTAGGTTAGGTGGATTGGACACGCTAAATTGCCTCTTAGTATCCAAAGATGTGCAGGTTAGGGGGATTAGTGGGGTAAATGTATGGGATTGTGCGGATGGGGCCTGGGTGGGATGCTCTGTCTGAAAGTCAGTGCAGACTTGATGGGCCAAATGGCCTCATTCTGCACAGGAGGGATTCTATGATTTTATTCTAGGTTTCTATTAAGGAGTATTGCAGTAGGTTGTTTGTTGTTTTATTGCAGATAGTTTGGGCAATCTTTGTGTGGAACTATCCTCTCAACAACACTGCGGCTCCCTGATGCATCTCCATATCAACATGCAGAAATTGCCCAAACTCTCTCCAGAGAGCCGCGTGACACCATTAGCCTCCATCTTCACTTGTCTTTCTGCCGGTCTTCTTTCTGCGCACACCCTGGCAGCACTGAGCCTCTCTCTGCTCGAGTTTCACTCAGGCAGCCTGTTAACTGTCCGGGCAACGTGAAATCAGGAGCCAATAGAAGGCAGGAATGGATTGCATATCCACTTCCAGTCCCACTGAGCTAAAACCTCAGGCCTATGTGTGTCACAGATATTATTCCCAATGCTTTAAGAAGTCTATTCCATGCTTCTCGCTGTGACTTTCTGCCGTATTGTTTACTTTTCTCTGAGTCCGCACCCAGACTGAAGAAGTCGAACACAGTGAGCATCAACGGGAAACAGACTCACATAATCAAACACAGAATAACTGAACAGGAGGACTCATCCTCCCCCCTTTCACTGTCTCTGTAAAACTTGTAGATTTTGTGGTGGAACTGACCCCACAGTATGCACCGTGCAGTTAGATTTTTCAGGTAAAAAGCATCTAAATTTTTCCAAACCGTTGACTAAACGCCAGCAGGAAGACTGTGTCCCATTCTCGGCCTCACTGCAGGGAGGGTGTCAAGGCCTTGGAGATGGTGCAGAAGAGGTTGACCAGAATGGCGCCGGCACTGAGGGACGTCAATTGACGTGGAGCAACTGGGGAAGCTGGGATTGTCCTCCTTAGAGCAGAGAAGGTTATTGGAAGATTGGCTGTTCAAAATCAGGAAGGGTTTCGACAGAATAAATAAGGAGAAACTATTTCCACTCCTGGCAGGTGGGTCGGCAATCAGAGCATTTAACTGACAAGAGAACCAGAGGAGGAGACAAAGAGAATTTTTAAAAATGCAGTAAATCGTTGTGATCTGGAACACGCTGCTTGAAAGGGCAATGGAAGCAGATTCAATAATGATTAGATAAGTATTTGAAAAGTACAAATTTCAAGGCCATGGGGAAAGAGAAAGGGAATGAGACTAATTAAATCACTCTACCAAAGAGCCAGCACAGGCAGGTTGGGCTGAATAGCCTCCAGCTATGTTGTAAGATAATCTGATTCCATGATTCAAACCTTTAAGACAATTACACTGGTGCCGTTTGATACAACCTTGTATGGTTCATAAGTTCATAAGATATAGGAGCAGAATTAGGCCATTCGATCCATCGAGTCCGCTCTGCCATTCGATCATGGCTGATATGCTCCTCATCCCCATTTTCCTGCCTTCTCCCCATAACCCTTCAACCCATTCCCAATTAAAAATCTGTCTAACTCCTCAAATTTACTCACTGTCCCAGCATCCACCGCACTTTGGGGCAGCGAATTCCACAGATTCACAACCCTTTGGGAGAAGTAGCTTCTCCTCAACTCTGTTTTAAATTTGCTGCCCCTTATCCTGAGACTATGACCTCTCATCCTAGAATGCCCCACAAGATGAAGCATCCGCTCCACGTCTACTTTATCCATACCTTTTATCATTTTGTATACCTCAATTTGATCTCCCCTCATTCTTCTCAATTCCAGAGAGTATCGGCCTAAACTGTTCAATCTCTCTTCATATGGCAAACCCCTCATCTCTGGAATCAATCTAGTGAACCTCCTCGGAACTGCCTCCAATGTCACTACATCTTTCCTCAAATACGGGGACCAAAACTGTGCACAATACTCCAGGTGCGGCCTTCACGGAGAAACCGTGGGTGATGTGGAAAGGACAAGGGTGAAGATCTTTGGAGAATGCTTACAGTGATACAACCAAAAGAGTTACTGAGGAACTTCATGGTGAGAAACACTGGAGCATCTTACTGAAGAACACAAATCAAGGCTGTTAAATATATACATAAAAGCAAATTACTGCGGATGCTGGAATCTGAAACAAAAGCAGAAATTGCTGGAAAATTTCAGCAGGTCTGACAACATCAGCGGAGAGACAACAGAGCAATGCTTCTCAAGTCTGGATGACCTGCTGAGATTTTCCAGCATGTTCTGTTTCTGCTAAATATTCAGGTCACTTCACATGTTGAAAATGTTTGTTCCTTATTCCAGCAATGGTGGTGAAGCAATGCTGGCACCTTTAAATATTTCTACGTCCATTATTAGGGAGAAATGATGGCCTATTGGAATGTCACTGGACTAATAATCCAGAGGCTCAGCCATTACCTGATTGAATGACGGAGCAGGCTCGAAGGGCTGAACTGCTTACTTCTCCTAATTCCTATGTTCCTGTGTAATGCTCTGGGGATGTGGGTTCAAATCCCAACATGATGGCATTTAAATTCAATTAATACTTTAAAAAGACCGGAATAAAAAGCTAGTGACCATGAAACATCATCGATTGTTTAATGTCTTATGGGGAAGGAAATCTGCCATCCTTATCTAGTCTTGGATCCTTACCTACATGTGACTCCAAATCTACAGCAATGTGGTTGACACTTAGCAAGCCATAAGACCATAAGATATAAGAGCAGAATTAGGCCATTCGACCCATCGAATCTGCTCCGCCATTCAATCGTGGCTGATATGTTTCTCATCCCCATTCTCCTGCCTTCTCCCCATAATCGATCCCCTTATTAATCAAGAACTTATCTATCTCTGTCTTAAAGACATTCAATGACCTGACCTCCACAGCCCTCTATGGCAGTGAGTTCCACAGATTCACCACCCTCTGGCTGAAGAAATTCCTCCTCATCTCAGTTTTAAAGGAGTATCCCTTTACTCTGAGGTTGTGCCCTCGAGTTCTAGTCTCTCCCACAAGTGGAAACATCCTCTCCATGTTCACTCTATCTAGGCCTCTTAGTATTCTGTAAATTTCAATTCGATCCCCCTCATCCTTCTAAACTCCATCGAATATAGACGCAGACTCCTCAACCGCTCCTCATATGATAAACGCTTCATTCCTGGGATCATTCTTGTGAACCTCCTCTGGACCCCCTCCAAGGCCAGCACATCCTTCCTTACGTATGGGGACCAAAACTGCTCACAATATTCCAAATGGGGTCTGACCAGAGCCTTATACAGCCTCAGCAGTACATCCCTGCTCTTGTATTCTAGCCCTCTCGAAATGAATGCTAATATTGAGCCATTCAGTTCAAGGGCAATTAGGGAAGAGCAACAAAAAATAGTCCTGTCAATGATGTCCATATTCCATTAGAGAATAAAGGAAAAAATTAACTTATCCAAAATTAATGAGTTAACTCCTGTATTGAAACAGTGAGAAAGCTTTCACTCAAATATACAAAACATGCTGATATCAGGAATTGTTCAATCATAGAAATATTCTGATACTATTGGCAGATAAGGCAAAGCAAGGCATCTTGAAATATTTCTACGTTCTTTACTAGATGGAGAGGATAGCTTGGTGAGTAGCATTTCTGCCTCTGTGTCAGACGTTTGTGGGTTCAGGGCCCACACTAGGGACTCAAACAAAAAAATGCAGACTGACACTCCAGAGAAGTGCTGCACTGTCATAGAGGATTAAAGCATGGAAACAGGCCCTTCGGCCCAACTTATTCATGCCGCCCTTTTTTTTAAACCTCTCAGCTAGTTCCAATTGCCTGCATTTGGGCCATATCCCTCTATGCCCATCTTACCCATGTAACTGCCTAAATGCTTTTTAAAAGACAAAATTGTACCCGCCTCTACTACTACCTCTGGCAGCTTGTTCTAGACACTCACCACCCTCTGTATGAAAAAATTGTTCCTCTGGACCCTTTTGTATCTCTCCCCTCTCACCTTAAACTTATGGCCTCTAATTTTAGATTCCTCTATCTTTGGGAAAATATATTGATTATCTAGTTGATCTATGCCCCTCATTATTTTATAGACCTCTATAAGATCACCCCTCAGTCTTCTACGCTCCAGAGAAAAAAGTCCCAGTCTACCCAGTCTCTCCTTATAACTCAAACCATCAAGTCCTGGCAGCAACCCAGTAAATCTTTTCTGCACTCTTTCTAGTTTAATAATATTCTTTCTTTAATAGGGTGACCAGAACAGCTGTCTTGAAGCTGAGATGTTAAAGCAAGGTATTGTCTTCACTCTGAGGAGGACATGAAAGATCGGCCAATACTATTTCAAAGAGGATCAGAGGAGTACTGCCCTGTGTCCTTGCTAATACCTACACCTCAAACTAAATAATACCTACAACTAATATAGATTATTCATCTAACCTATCCCTGACCTTCCCTTTTATTCCCCCATCCTCTCCCATCTCCCCACCTACTTTTCTTGACAAAAAGATCCCCATCACATCTCTACTTCCCTTCAATCCTGAAGAGTGATATTGAACCTGAAACGTTGAGCAGAATTTTACTAGCGTGAAAATGGGAAAGTTGCTGATCTGTTTTTTGGGCGAGTTTTCATGGCCAATCTTATGCACTTAGTCATTGAGAAAATGGTGTGGACTGTTTCTAGCTGCCGCAGGCAGTGGGTTGGGCTTAGTTTGCCAGCCAACCTGTAGAGGGAGCTGCTGCCCATGTGCAGACCTCTGATGCTGCACATGACCAATTGCAACAGCAAGGGTCTAACAGACAGCGAGAGAGCTGTCAGGCCCCCGTTGCTGGACACAGCCTTGAACCAACCCCCGCCCCCCCGCAGCTGATCACAAGCCCCACAACACATGGGCATCTAGCCCCCCCCCACCCTCCCCATTGCCCAGTCCAATCGTGCCACTCTCCCCCGATCTGATCCCGTTGCAGAGTGGCAGTGGGCCCCCTCCTCCCCGATCTGATTGGGCCACCCCTTTATGCCCCGTCCCTTCATGTCCCACCCCCATAGGCTCCACCACCCCCCATCGCCTGTTGCCCATTTCTGATGAGAGGTTGACCGCGCTGGAAATCCGGCTCTCGTAAAATTGGGCGGGACGAGCGAGTAAATTTCCACCCATTAACTCTGTTTCTCTCTCCACAGACACTGCCTGACCTGCTGAGACTTTCCAACTCCAGATAGCTTTCCATTACAGCTTATTTGATAATTGGCTGGGAAACACTTTGGATCGTGCTGAGGTGGTAGAAGGCGCTATATCAATGCTGAGCTAGTGGAAGGTGCTATATCAATGCAGAGGTGGTGGAAGGTGCTATATCAATGTTGAGGTGGTGGAAGGCGCTATATCAATGCTGAGGTACTGAAAGGCGCTATATCAATGCTGTGGTGGTGGAAGGCGCTATATCAATGCTGAGGTGGTGAAAGGCGCTATATCAATGCTGAGGTGGTAGAAGGCGCTATATCAATGCTGAGGTGGTGGAAGGCGCTATATCAATGCTGAGGTGGTGGAAGGCGCTATATCAATGCTGAGGTGGTGGAAGGCGCTATATCAATGCTGAGGTGGTGGAAGGCGCTATATCAATGCTGAGGTGGTGGAAGGCGCTATATCAATGCTGAGGTGGTGGAAGGCGCTATATCAATGCTGAGGTGGTAGAAGGCGCTATATCAATGCTGAGGTGGTGGAAGGCGCTATATCAATGCTGAGGTGGTGGAAGGCGCTATATCAATGCTGAGGTGGTGGAAGGCGCTATATCAATGCTGAGGTGGTGGAAGGCGCTATATCAATGCTGAGGTGGTGAAAGGCGCTATATCAAAGTGAGGGGGTTGTTTCTTATAGTGGCCATTCACCTTGATTAAGAATAACAACTCAAAGATCACCCATTGGTATTAATTAGATCTGATGAGGAATAGGCGTTGTGTAATTACATTCGACAAGGCAAATGAGTGGGACGGCCCTAACAGCTGCTTCTAAATTACGTTGCATCTCTCCAACCAGTGGTTAGCACAGTATACAAACGCCTGAAAGGCTTGTAACAATCCACCTGCACCGAATAGCTGAGACGTGGGAGACTTTTTTTATGTTTGAGAAGAGGTTCTGAAAACCAGTGGATGGGTGGAGATAGGGTTAAGGATAGGGGTAGGGGTTGGGGGGGGGGGGGGGGGGGGCGCGGGGGGTGACACAACGCAACACAGTCCAAGACTGGAGGTGTGTTGCTAAAGAACCTTCACTGCAGAACACCTGAGAGAGATGGAGTCGGGAGGGTTCAACCTTCATTCAACAAGGGCTGGAGGGGTTAAAATATGGGACCAGGCTTGAATAGGATGGGCTTACATTCTCTCCCGTTTGGGAGATTGAGCGGTGATCTAATCAGGGTGTCGAGGTGTTTCAGATGATTAAAGGATTCGATAGGAACTATTTTCTCTACTGTGGGGGGTGCAGAAACTTCAAACTGGAGCCAAGCGGTCCATGGGGTAACGTCTGGAACCACTCCCTCACACAAAGTGGGGGGGTGGGGGGGGAAATCTCAAACTCCCTCCCCCCCACTGCGGAAGCTGAGGGCCAACTGACAATTTCAAAACTGAGTTTGATAGATTTTTGTTGGTTAAGGGGATTGAAGCTTACGTAACAATGGAGTTAAGATGCAAATCGACTGTGATCTAATGGAATGATGTGGAGATGCCGGCGTTGGACTGGGGTAAACACAACACCAGGTTAAAGTCCAACAGGTTTATTTGGTAGCAAAAGTTTCACTGGCTGTCTTGTCTGGAGACAATACACATCTTTTTAGCCTGTCTTGATGCTCTCTCCACTCACATTGTTTCGTCTCTTAAAGACTTGATTAGTTGTAAGTATTTGCATTCCAACCATTATTCATGTAAATTGAGTCTGTGTCTTTATATGCTCTGTTTGTGAACAGAATTCCCACTCACCTGAAGAAGGGGCTAAGAGCTCCGAAAGCTTGTGTGGCTTTTGCTACCAAATAAACCTGTTGGACTTTAACCTGGTGTTGTTAAACTTCTTACTGTATCTAATGGAATGACAGAGAGGCGTGAGGGGCTGAATGGCCTCCTCCTGTTCCGGAGTTCAGTGACCATTTATGGGCTGGTGCTGGAGGGGGCGGTGGGGGGTGTCAGAGTTTAAGGACAGACTTGGGAATAATTGTGTAATATTGAGCTGGGCAGTTGTTTGGATGGGAGACATACACGGCTCTATCAGAGAGGCTTTCGGCCCTGCTGCTGGGGGAAGTGGATCACAGAATCAGCTCAATGTGAGTCAATGAAGATCAGAGGAGATAAAAGATCGAGGACACAAACAACAAGGGGTAATAGCGATCTTCAACTAAATGATAGCAGCTACATCATACAGATAGAGTGAGAGTGACATTTTATACCCGCTCTTATCCCGTGACATGCAACTGCTTGCATTTATATAGCACCTTTAATGTAACAAAACAATCAAAGCCACCTCACAGGAGTTTTATTGGACAAAATTTGACACTGAGACACAGAGCGACATGTTAGAACAAATCATTGATCATAGAGTCTGGGCTGGAATTTTACCGTCCTGTCCGCCACGGGAATCGGCGCGGGCAAGGGGTGGACCGTGGAAAGGTCTGTTGACCTCAGGTGAGATTTTGCAGTTTTGGGATGAGCAAGGCTGTAAAATCCTGCCCATAGAGTCATAGATTCCCTACAGAAGGAGGCCATTCGGCCCATCGAGCCTGTACCGACAACAATCCCACCCCCAGACCCTATCCCCATAACCTCACGTATTTACCCTGCTAGCCCCCCTGACACTAAGGGGCAATTTTTCACGGCCAATCACCCTAACCCGCACATCTTTGGACTGTGGGAGGAAACTAGAGCACCCGGTGGAAACCCACGCAGACACGGTGAGAACGTGCAAACTCCACACAGACAGTCACCCAAGGCCGGAATTGAAGCCGGTTCCTTGTTGTTGTGAGGTAGCAGTGCTAACAGGCAGCAGAAGGGTGAGGTTGAAAGGTCTAAGGAGGGAATTCCAATGGGGCTCAGCTGAAGGCATGGCTATCAGTGATCAATCAAGAATGTACGATCGTCATGATCGTAATGAATGGCGGAGCAGGCTCGATGGGCCAAATGGCCTCCTCCTGCTCCTACCTTCTATGTCCATGTACATGAGGCCAGAATTAGATGAGCAATGGAGATCTCAGAGGGTTGCTAGGCTGGGCGGAGATTACAGAGATAGGGAGGGGGCAAGGTGGGCACGGAGGGATAGACACACAAGGATGAGAATTTTAAAATGGAGGCATGGCTGGATAAGGAGCCAGTGTAGATCAATGAGGGCGCGATGGGTGAGGAGGGTTTACAAATCAACTATCCTCAGCCAATACCAGGACAGGTCACAGAGTCCTTTAGAATGGGCCTAACAACAACAGCATACAATTTTGGATAGCAGCGAAACAACACCTTGAGTAAATATCCAGAAAAGGTCATGTTGAATCAACTACAACAAGAAACAAAAGCGAAAACATTTCAAATGTGAAAACAAATAAAGATATTGGGTTGTGATTTATTTTTGAGAAGCACATTAAAACTTGCACCTATTTTATTCTGCATTTCAAGTCACTGACTAAATATTAATGAGGCAATTTAAATGTGTTTCTAACTGGTATTTGTATTTCAGCAAGCCAGAAGCCCAGTGTAATATTACACATTCCAAGCCTATATCACAAACCCCAGTCACATCCTGCCTGGGGTGTGCTAAAGTACAAGGGACCGATGAAGGGAAAACTTAGTATAACCATGTGTTTTGTAAAGATAAATTTGTCTTAACATGCCTCACCTGGCAAACAGCATGTTCCTGAGATTTATTCCTGGAAAGAGGGGGTTTTCCAGGGGATGAGTTTAATGGACCTGCATTCTCTGGAGTTTAGGAGAATTCATCTCATTGAGATATTTGGACAGTCACTTCTGAGCGATCCAGGTCAGTGTAACAGGAGGGTACCCCAAAGATGTGCTGGGGAGCGTCCCCTCCCCAGGAGATTTCCAGGTAAGGATTATATAGCAATGGCTCAGGAAGTTCAAACCCTGCTGTGGGAACCATCTGAAAATGTGATTCCAATCATAAACTTTCATGGTTCCGACTGGGTTACATCAATAGTTATTCAGAAAAAGTTAGAAGAATTGAAACCACTTCTAGTTCTGGGTAACTACTGTACGGACAAATACAGATCTCCCCCTCCGCCCCCAACCATGGGTCTCCACCCACACCCAGGGGATACCCCTCACCCTTCAACGACCAGCACCCCATGGGTGGTTGAAGTCAGATGCTCTTTCCTAGGGTAGAAAAGTCAAGTACGAGGGGACACAGGTTTAAGGTGCGTGGGGAAACGTTTAGAGGAGATGTGCGAGGAAAGTTTTTTACACAGAGGGTGGTGAATGTCTATCCCATAAATAAATTTTGAAAAAAAACTACTCCTGTTTTCTGTCAGTCAGCCAGTATTGTATCCATACCACTGCTCTTGCTTTTAATCCACAGGCTTTAACTCTGTTGATCATTCTAACATGTGGCACTTTATTGAGTACAGGAGTTGGGACATTATGTTACACCTGTACAAGACATTGCTAAGGCTACATTTGGAGTGCTGATTGCAATTCTGGTCACCCTGATATAGGCAGGATGTTATTAAACTGGAAAGGGTGCAAAATAGATTTACAAGGATGTTACCGTGACTGGAAGGTTTGAATTATAGGGAGAGGCTGGATAGGCTGGGACTTTTTTCCCTGAAGCGTGGGAGGATAAGGGGGTGATCTTATAGAGGTCTATAAAATCATGAGGGGCATCGATAAGATGAATAGCTAGGGTCATTTCCCCTGTGTTGAGAGTCCAAAACTAGAGGACATACGTTTAAGGTGAGAGGGGAAAGATTTAAAAGGGACCCGAGGTGCAACTTTTTCACACAGAGGGTGGTGCGTGTATGGAATGAGCTGCCAGAGGAGGTGGCAGAGGCGGGTACAATTACAACATTTAAAAGACATTTGGACAGGTACATGGATGGGAAAGGGTTTGAGGGATATGGGCCAAACACAGGCAAATGGGGCCAGCTCAGTTTAGGAAACCAGGTCGTCATGGACTTGCTGGGTTGAAGGGCCTGGTACCATGCTGTATATCTCTATCAGTCTAATTCAGCAAAAACTGCTTTAACCAGCAAGTGTAGAGAAAAAAAAACTCTGCAACATGCTGGAGGTGAATAGCATAGAGACGTTTAAGGGGAAGCTGGATAAATGCTTGCGTCAGAAAGGAATGGGAGGTTATGCTGATAGAGTGAAGAAGGCCCACGTGGAGTATATACACCAGCATGGAGCAGCTGGGCCGAATGGCCTGTTTCTGTGCTGTAAAATTCTCTGTAATTCTGTGTAAGAATAAACAAATGTGGAATATAATTTCAGCCCTGACAGTAATGGAAAAAAATTGCTGTGTGCTATTTTGGAACATGCCACAAACCTTATCAGAGAGATTCAATAGCGAACCACCCCTAATCCATAAGAAGCTGTGTGAATGCATGTGAATAGATTGCGATGCACTGAAGTATAAAGGAATGATGGTTAAATCACTAATTTCAGTTTGTATTCATAGACAAGATCTTAAAATAGATGTTACCCAACCACTTCAGATTGTTTCAAGTTACTACAGCTGTCCTGGTATGATTGCAAAAAATGATGACTTGAACTGCAATTCTAGCAGGTTTAATGCAAATATCCCCTGTAAAAGTTTATTGCTGAATTTTACCATCAACATAACACACTAATGCATTGATACATTTACAAATTTCTTTTAAACTCTGACTGGACTTCAATGAGTGAACCATCTCGTACACCTGTTCAAGATCAGGACTCTCCGAATAGCCGCAGTCAATGGGCTGGTGGATGCCACTAAAAACTACAAGAAGCAATTCAGGAGTTAATAACCTTTCCCTCAGTCTAACACTTATTCCCAGATTAGCAAGAGGATCTCAATATGGGCTAAATTATGAGGAAAGGTTGCATGGACCAGGCTTGAATTCCCTAAGGAATGGAAGACTAAATCCTTCAGTTTTATGTCTCATCAACAGCAATGTTCCTCCAACCATGCAGCACTCCCTCAGTACTGACCCTCTGACAGTGCAGCACTCCCTCAGTACTGACCCTCTGACAGTGCGGCACTCCCTCAGTACTGACCCTCTGACAGTGCAGCACTCCCTCAGTACTGACCCTCTGACAGTGCGGCACTCCCTCAGTACTGACCCTCTGACAGTGCAGCACTCCCTCAGTACTGACCCTCTGACAGTGCAGCACTCCCTCAGTACTGACCCTCTGACAGTGCAGCACTCCCTCAGTACTGACCCTCTGACAGTGCAGCACTCCCTCAGTGCTGACCCTCTGACAGTGCAGCACTCTCTCAGTACTGACCCTCTGACAGTGCGGCACTCCCTCAGTACTGACCCTCTGACAGTGCGGCACTCCCTCAGTACTGACCCTCTGACAGTGCAGCACTCTCTCAGAACTGACCCTCTGACAGTGCGGCACTCCCTCAGTACTGACCCTCTGACAGTGCGGCACTCCCTCAGTACTGACCCTCTGACAGTGCGGCACTCCCTCAGTACTGACCCTCTGACAGTGCGGCACTCCCTCAGTACTGTCCCTCTGACAGTGCGGCACTCCCTCAGTACTGACCCTCTGACAGTGCGGCACTCCCTCAGTACTGACCTCTGACAGTGCGGCGCTCCCTCAGTACTGACCCTCTGACAGTGCAGCACTCCCTCAGTACTGACCCTCTGACAGTGCAGCACTCCCTCAGTGCTGATCCTCTGACAGTGCGGCACTCCCTCAGTACTGATCCTCTGATAGTGCAGCACTCCCTCAGTATTGACCCTCTGACAGTAGGCTGGGAGATTGGTACATGCGCACTCCCCCCTCAGCAGTCTGATGGCAGCCTCCCGGGTGGGATTACCCCCCCACCACCACCCCACCAGCGTAAACCCCCAATGGCCTTTGTTTTCCACATTGTGCCGGAAATTCATTTAACTAAGCTTACCCACGTTTTGGAAAAGCTCCCATTTTCCCACCCATTGTGCACTTAGATTATTTTGAGAAAATTCTGCCCATGATCTCACCAATGCCCTCTGTCACTGAGCATGGCCTCCTTACTTTTATAGTCAATTTCTTTCATAATAAAGGATAGTATTTCTTTCACCTTCTTAACTATTGCTGTACCTGCATACTAACATGGCAATCTGTAGCTTCAACGCAAGGTTCCCCATGTGATAAGTTAACTGATTGTCACCAAGTAGAGGCCAAATTCCTCCCCCCCCACTAGAGAGAGACAAAGAGAGACAGACATCAAATAGGGAGAGAGAGAGTCAGAGAAAGACAGACACAGAGGAAAAGAAGCAGACACAAACAGAATGAGAAAGGGAGAGAGCCAGATAGGGAGAGAAAGCTGGACAGAGAGTGAGCGAGAAAGACAGAGAGGCAAAAAGAGAGAGCTCGACAGTGGGGGAGAGAGATAAACAGACAGACAGACATATATATAAAATATATATATATAGAGAGAGAGATAGATAAATTGAGAAAGAGAGAGAGATAGACATAGAAACATAGAAGCTAGAAGCAGGAGTAGGCCATTCAGCGCTTTCTGCTCCACCATTCATTTTGATCATAGCTGATCATCAAATTCAATATCCTGATCTCCCCTTCCCCCCCATTTCCCTCGATCCTTTTAGCCCCAAGAGCGATATCTAATTTCTTCTTGAAATCAAATAACGTTTTGGCCTCAACTACTTTCTGTGGTAGTGAATTCCACACATTCACCACCCTCTGGGTGAAGAAATTTCTCCTCACCTCAGTTCTAAAAGGTTGACCCCTTATCCTCAAACTATGACCCCTAGTTCTGGACTCCCTCACCATTGAGAATATTCTTTCTGAACCTATCCCGTCTAACCCTGTTAGAATTTTATAAGTTTCTATGAGATCCCCTCTCACTCTTCTAAACTCCAGTGAATATAATCCTAACCGACTTAGTCTCTCCTCATACGACAGACCTGCCATCCCAGGAATCAGCGTGGTAAACCTTCGCTGCACTTCCTCTATAGCGAGGACATCTTTCCTCAGATAAGGACACCAAAACTGCACACAATACTCCAGGTGTGGCTTCACCAACACCCTATACAATTGCAGCAAAATGTCCCTATCCCTATCCCGATACACAAATCCTCTCACTATGAAGGCCAGAGAGGGAGAGTGATATACAAAAGAGACAGACCGACAGACAAATAGGGAGAGAGAGACAGAGAAAAACAGACTTACAGATGGAGACAGACAAACAGAGTGAGAGAGGGAGAGAGCAAGATAGGGAGAGAGCTAGACAGAGAGAGATAGAGAAAGACATCAAGAGAGAGAAAGGTCACGAGAGAAATATTGAATGTCGGACTCAGTTGTTTGTCAGAGCAGAATTTGAAAGCTGGAAGTAGATTTTAAGACTGTTATTTTGGACAAAGCTACAGAATGTGGAAGTGTTTGAAGTTTTCAAAGTAAGTTATGATTGCAGAAAATGAATTGACTCCCAGATATCCGCCAGATGTATAAAAATGGAATCCTGCATCTTCTCAAAGGACACATTCAAGAAATGCCACATCATATCAAATCTGTTCAGTCATCATTGAATGGAAAGGTCACACCTTGCTGCTGTCACTCTGTGACAATCTCCCAAAGCATCTTCTGAATTCATGCAACTTGTGCCTTAACATCAAAGAAGCGCAAACTGCCACCTTCTTTATACAGAAATTAGGCAAATGTCCTTTCTGGCGTGTAATCCCTCAATTAAACACAGTGATTAGGAATTAACAAAGAAATCCCATTTTCCCTGGAGCAGGCAACACAGGTCCTTCACTGGCTCTGTAGCCAGCAGGCAAGAACCCCAATGCCACCCTAATCCCATTCCCCAATCGCAAAGATTTCCCATTTCGGAATCTGATGCAGAATTCCCACTGAGTTTTGATTAAGCTTCACCAGGATCGGCAGGGTGCTGTACTGCTGGAGGACCCAGGGATGCAAACCCCACCCACCAAGAGCTGTCAGCCAATCAAAGGCCAACAGCTCTTCGCTCACATGTAGGGTGGCCGGCAGCGAGGGTGGGGGGAGTGGGCCCCCTTTCCTAGTGTCGCTTCCTTCAAATAGATGCTGTGCCTTTAAAAGAGGGGCCCCCTTTCCCGCCCTGCTCCCCCAATTTGAGAGACCACAAGCAACCCGCACAGGTTGGTTAGTTGGAAGCCAATAGAGTGCTTGCACGCCACTTCCCCACCTGATCAAATGTCCACCTTGCCTCCAAATACACCACGTCAAAGGATGTAAAATTCATGCTTTAGTTTCTCCTCTCATTAGCTCCCCTGTTTCTTTCTTTATTTATTAGAGCCACAAGTAAGGCTTACATTAACACTGCAATGAAGTTACTGTGAAAATCCCCGAGTCGCCACACTCCGCGCCGTGTTCGGGTACACTGAGGGAGAATTTAGCGTGGCCAACGCACCTAACCAGCATATCTTTCAGACTGCGGGAGGAAACCGGAGCACCCGGAGGAAACCCACACAGACACGGGGAGAACGTGCAGACTCCACACAGACAGTGACCCAAGCCAGGAATCAAACCTGGGTCCCTGGCGCTGTGAGGCAGCAGTTCCAACCACTGTGCCACCGTGCCATCCTGTGGCTACACTTACTCTTCTCTCAATTTAATTCCCTCTGTAATATCACATCCATCTTTCCAATGCGATGGTGATACAAAGAGACCCTGTTAGGGTGGATGTGAAAGATTCCACAGCCACTAATTTGAAGAGGGTCAGAGGAGTTCTCCTTAACGTCCTGGCCAATATTTAACCATGATGTGGAGATGCCGGCGTTGGACTGGGGTAAACACAGTAAGAAGTTTAACAACACCAGGTTAAAGTCCAACAGGTTTATTTGGTAGCAAAAGCCACAAAAGCTTGTGTGGCTTTTGCTACCAAATAAACCTGTTGGACTTTAACCTGGTGTTGTTAAACTTCTTACAATATTTAACCCTCAGTCATCATCAATAACAGATAATCGGGTCCTTGTTTTTTTCATTACAGTTTGTGAGCGCTTGCACTGCACAAATCCGCTTCACATTTCCAATATTACAACAACCACTGCACTATTTCATTTTACACAAAACATTTTGGGAGGTTCTGAGGTTGTGAAAGGTCGGGGAAATGCAAATCTTTCTTTGCTTTGCTGGAATTTCGGTCACAAAGCATTTGTAGCAGAGAATTGCTGATATGGATCGGAGAGACTAGGGCAAGATTTCAGACTCCCAGTCATACATCTTCTGTCTATTCCTCCACATATTGTCAGCAGTCTAAAGGCTAACGCTCGGTGGCAGTCAGCCAAGCTTATTAAGTTGAAAGTTTAATAATCTGTTTGATTTTGTACTCCATCTCCTCAAAGATAAAACCTGATTTTTGATTCATCTTAAAGCACTCCGGGTGTCTCCAAACTGATAATGCAAACATTAAAAAAAGGATCAGGAGCAGGCGATATAGTCCTTGGAGTCTGCTCCACAATCCAATCAAATCATAGCCCAGCTTCTAGCTCAACTCCAGCCCAAAAATATATCAATCTCAATCTTGAATATACCCAAAGCCTGAGCAATCACAGCTCTCTCTGTAGAGCAAAGAATTAATACCAGGAGCATCTGATACTGACCTAACTTTGGTGCACTGTCACATGAAGAAGAGACTGAGATCTGGTGGGAGGCAAAGTTACAACCTTGTGTGGCGTTACTGAGCCGTATATAGATCTGCAAATAAACAATAATGTCTTTTTATGAATTAGTGTCTGTGGTAGCATTCTCAGGGTAACAGACAAACCCTATAGAAACCCCATCTAGACCCCAAACTCAAGATGAAATCTGTGGGTGAATTTTACCGTCCTTCCCTCCACGGGGATGGAACAGGCGAGGACCAGACCATGGAAAGGTCCGCTGACTGCAGGTGGGATTTTCCGGCTTTGGGGCAAGCGTGGCCAGAAAATTCCGGCCATGGCGTCAGTGAGCTGAGTGTGTGGATGCAGGAAAACTCTTAGGAGAAGACTGCAGACCTGAAAAACCTGCAAACCTTGATAAAAGGACAAGAGGAGAAGGATTGAAGACTCAGCTGTAGTGCATTGTAGGTACTGTAGGTGCAAGCAAACACCAGGGCAGGATGTTCCAGCCACGCTGGCCCAAAACCGGAAAATCCCACCCGAGGTCAATGGACCTTTCTATGACCTTGCCACTCCCCGCTGCAATTCCCATGGCGGGCAGAACGGGAAGATTCGAACCCCAGATTCAGAGTTCAAGCAGCAGCAAGTACAAACCACAATCCACAAGCCAAACGTCTGGAGCAGAAACAGGGCCAGAGCTTAGGACAAGCATGGAGTCTACATTGCCGCTCCCAGAAACTTTCCAAAGCGCTGAAGGGCCTGAGCCTAACTGCCGGAGCTGGAGGACAAGGTAATGGGTCCCAGGGAGGGATGGGTAGTGAAGGCGTGGAGGGTCATGAAGGATCAGGATCTTGGGAGAGAGGTTGGTGGGGGAACAGAGGTCTGGAGGTCACCCAACCTTAATGGGAAGGACTTCTGACGGAGGCCCTCCACTCCACCCTCCCGCCCGAGGTCCAACTTTGATTCTTTCCGGCCTTCCCCCAAGCCCACCAGCCTAGAAATTCAGGAAAGGGCAGGAAATTTACCGTAAGGGACATTAATTGGTCAGGATGAGTGGGGACCCAGAGGGAATCCCGTCCCTGCAATTTCACACCCACCCTACCTCCCACCACCATTAGGCCTTGCTGTAAATTACAACATCCCGCACCTTTAACTTAGTAAAACATCCAAGGTGCTTTACTGGAGTTTAGTCGGACAAAATTTGTACCAAAGACACACAAAGTGATATCTAGGAAAGAACAAAGAACAGTACAGCACAGGAAACAGGCCCTTCGGCCTTCCAAGCCTGTGCTGTTCCTTGGTCCAACTAGACCAATCGTTTGTATCCCTCCATTCCCAGGCTGCTCATGTGACTATCCAGGTAAGTCTTAAATGATGTCAGCGTGCCTGCCTCCACCACCCTACTTCGCAGCGCATTCCAGGCCCCCACCACCCTCTGTGTAAAAAACATCCCTCTAATATCTGAGTTATACTTCACCCCTCTCACCTTGAGCCCGTGACCCCTCGTGAACATCACTTCTGATCTGGGAAAAAGCTTCCCACCGTTCACCCTATCTATCCCCTTCATAATCTTGTACACCTCTATTAGATCTCCCCTCATTCTCCGTCTTTCCAGGGAGAACAACCCCAGTCTACCCAATCTCTCCTCATAGCTAAGACCTTCCATACCAGGCAACATCCTGGTAAACCTTCTCTGCACTCTCTCTAACGCCTCCACGTCCTTCTGGTAGTGCGGCGACCAGAACTGGACGCAGTACTCCAAATGTGGCCTAACCAGCGTTCTATACAGCTGCATCATCAGACTCCAGCTTTTAGGCGGCAAAAGCTCGGTAAAAGATCGAGGTATTGAGGAGCAGGTTTTATTATTTATGTATTTATTCATTTGTGGGATGTGGGCATCATTCACAAAGCTGCTATTTATTACTCATCCCAATTCTCCACCGCAGAGGGGAATGGTGGATCTTCTCAAAATGCTGCAATTCGTGTGCTAAAGATGCTTGCAAGGTGCTATTAGGGAGGCAGTTTCAGGATATTTACACAGGGTGGCATTGTGTCATTTTCCCTTCTTGTCCATTCCTCCAGCCCCCTGATGCAGGGCCAAAAATGAATTTGGTCTAAAAAGTCTAAAAGCATGTACACGTTATCAGAAATGTGCTGACACTGAGCCACAAACGGAGGTATTAAGACAGGAGACCAAAACTTGGTCAAAGAGGTAGGTTTTACAGAGTGACAGAAGGGAGGAGAGAGGGGTAAGTCAACACAGACCATGCAGTGAACAAGATTTTAAAACACCATCACCCTTGCGTTTGTCCTTGTGGAATAAATCAGAACGAGACATCAGCGATCTTTGGAATAGACAAGTTGGTTTGGGGGAGGGGAACAGGAGAGGTTGTTAATGAGAAATGCAAGAAGGTCACATTACCCCTTTATTAAAAGCATGGTCTGTATAGTCCCATGTGCACTTTCAATCCAACACTAAATAATCGTGTTAACTACCGGTCATTCCCTGAGGAGCACTGATGTAGTGAGGAAGCGATAGCTCCAAAGAAGGATTTGCTGCCCAGATGAAAAAGCCATTTGTCAGACATCCCACACAGCCATATCGAAATCTAATAGCTCAATTATAGCAAATTATGTTCGACGGTATATGTTTTTCTTAAAAGCTCCAGTTCCTGATAACAGTCACTTATTCATCAATCTAATAAGCAGTTTGATTGGAGCGATATTTCTTAATAGAATGTGTATACTTACTGTGTGATGGACTTTGGAGATATGGTTCAGTGATCTAGGGCTGAATATCGAGTCTTGTGACTTCAACAGCCTTGTGGGATTCTTTTCAAATGATAAGTAATAAATTGATGAAAATTTTCTGGCATGCGTTTGGCAGGGAAAGGAGTCAGCCTTATTTTGTTTGGCACAATGACGGTATCAAGACACAAATCTGAATATTGTATTTGGGCCACTTACAGAACACTCAGAGTTCCTCAAAAAGCTTTCAATGTAATTGTTTGCAACAATGATGAGCATCCTGACCCATTTTCCCATTTTCTACAGAAACGCTCCAGTGTTTAACTCCAGTTAAAATCTGCCCAAATTTGATCTCATTGCCATGGGATGGCACGGTGGCACAGTGGTTAGCACTGCTGCCTCACAGCGCCAGGGACCCAGATTCAATTCTGGCCTCAGGGGACTGTCTGTGTGGACGTTCTCCCTGTGTCTGCGTGGGTTTCTTCCGGGTCCTCCGCTTTCCTCCCATAGTCCAAAGATGTGCGGGTTAGGTGGATTGGCCATGCTAAATTGTCCCTAAGTATCAGGGGGATTAGTAGGGAAAAACATGGGGTTATAGGGGTAGGATCTGCGTGGGATTGTTGTCTGTGCAGACTCGATGGGCCAAATGGCCTCCTTCTGCACTGTAGGATTCTGTGGATTCTATGTGGTCAAAAAGAAATAATTGCAAACAGAAGAGTGGCATGGGGAATACCTATGTAAACAAATACCTATTTGTCATTATTTTCAGGCAGATAGTACTGCTGGAAAGCTGGGGGGAGGGAGAGGAGGGGTCATCCTGGCAAATATTCAGTCCTCAATAACCATCTCCAAAAGAGATGATCTGGCCAGTATCACGATATTGTTTGTGGGAGCTTGCTGTGCACAGATTGGCTGCTATATTTCCCACGTTTGAACAGTGATTGCTCTCCCATTATATTTCATTGGCTGTAAAGCAGTGTGAGACACCCTGAGGTTGTGAAAGGCGATACAGAAATGCAAGTCTTTCACTGGAACGCCATTGGAACTGGAGCCTCTTTGGCCGGGGGGAGTATGAGGTCTAAGTCAGCTTCATTAGGAAGCTGTAAAACAAAGGAAATAAGTTACCAACAGGAAATTTGTGTATACCAATGAAGCAAGAGGAAGAAATTGATTTGGAATTATCTGAATAAATACAATGTTCCTCAGGGACAAGGAAGATGATAATTACGAAAGATTTTAATTAGATTAAATTAAAAGGGGAGAAGGCATTCTGCAAAAAAGCAATTCATAAAGTGAGCACAGCTTCGTGTTTCAACATGTTAGTTAAAGAAGCTAAACCTGTTGACTGAAAGCATCCAGTGTTACATTGGGAACAAACCAAGTTGTAAGCAATTGTGGGATAGGTTTGAGGTAATGCTTCAACTGCTGAGAGCTTCATACTGGAAGCATCCCTGCGCTCTGCCACACAGTAAGAGTTTTAACAACACCAGGTTAAAGTCCAACAGGTTTATTTGGTAGCAAATGCCATTAGCTTTCGGAGCGCTGCTCCTTCGTCAGATGGAGTGGAAATCTGCTCTCAAACAGGGCACAGAGACACAAAATCAAGTTACAGAATACTGATTAGAATGCGAATCTCTACAGCCAACCAGGTCTTAAAGATACTTTTAAAGATTAACTTGGTTTTGTGTCTCTGTGCCCTGTTTGAGAGCAGATTTCCACTAATGGCAAATGCTACCAAATAAACCTGTTGGACTTTAACCTGGTGTTGTTAAAACTCTTACTGCGTTTACCCCAGTCCAATGCCGGCATCTCCACATCATCTCTGTCACACTCCCAGACCCTGTGAGCTGCAGTCAGGTGTTCAAATTAACTGTGTACCTCAATAAGAGTTTATTGGCCTTCACGGGGCTTTGTGAGTGAAATTATGAGGAAAGGTTGCATAAACTAAGCTTGAGTATAGAAGCTTAAAGAGTGATCTAACTGGGGTGTTTAACACCATTACAGGATTGGATCGGGCTGATAGAGAGAAACTATTACCTCCTGGCGAGGGTGGGTGAGCAGGTGGGGGAGGGGAGGGTGATTGTGGAGGGGGGTGGGGAGGGGGGGAGGGTGACAGAGTGTCCAGAACAAAGGGACAGAACATTAAAATTGGAGTCAGGCCGTTCAGGGGGTGATGTCAGGAAGCACTTCCTCACACAGAGGGGGGTGGAAATCTGGAACTCTCTCCCCCAGGAGTCAACTGACGATTTCAGAACCCAGACTGATAGATCTTTGTTGGTTAAGGGCGTTCAGGGTTATGGACAAGGCAGGTAAATGGGATTAAGATCATGATCTGATGGTGGGACTGCCTTAAGGGGCTGAATGCTGTCTCCTGTTCCTCCGTGTCCTTGGGGAGAATAGTGGGAATTAGTGGAGGGATTTATAGGATTAACGCTGCTGTTGTCGGTGTTATTTTTGTATCTTCGTGACCTACCCTTGAATAATTAAATACTTGAGGAATCCTGTTCCTCTTCCAGCTGCTTCCTAGCTTCACGTCATCAGTAATTCCCTCTTTCGGCAGAGCGACCATCTCCTGGGGTGAGAATTTCCAGGCTCCCTTGTCTGATTGTGTCACTGCTCACACTGAAAATCCTGAATTGAAGCTTATGTCAATGGAGACGCCACCTTCACTGTTATTGATACCAAACCACACAATATATCCTGGCTCTTCCACATGAAGAAGTCTCACAACACCAGGTTAAAGGTTGGACTTTAACCTGGTGTTGTGAGACTTCTTACTGTGCTTACCCCAGTCCAACGCCGGCATCTCCACATCATCTCTTCCACATGACGCAGGCTCTGTTCATGAGAGACAACAAATGCCTCTCCATTCCTAAAGTAAACTGTTTTCCCTTAAAAGGCTTTGCCAAGTGCTTTATGCTATCTACAGTCCAAGACTGTCCTTCCTTGAGATGTGAGCGGTGGCTTAGTGGGTTTAAGTTAGAAGCTGGGTTCAAGTTGGTACATAGTTTGTGGGTCCAAGCCCCACAGTACAGACTGGAGCACATTATTCTAAAGCCAACATTCTCAATGCAGCACACAGGGAGTTCTACATTGTTGGTGGTACTGTCTTTTGAATGAGATGTTAAACCCAGACCCTGTCTGTCCTCTCGAGTGGATGCAAACGAGCTCTATTGGAAGGCGCACAGAGGAGGTCGAACCCATTGATTTCTCCTTCAACATCTGGTCATTAATCTCAATGTTGTTTTTGGAAACTTGCTCTGTGCCAATTGGTTGCCCTGTTTTCTATATTCGCAATATTTTACAGATGCACTGTAGAAAGCATTCTTTCTGGTTGTGTCACAGCTTGGTATGGCTCCTGCTCAGTCCAAGACCGCAAGAAACTACAAAAGGTCATGAATGTAGCCCAATCCATCACGCAAACCAACCTCCCATCCATTGACTCTGTCTATACTTCCCACTGCCTCGGCAAAGCAGCCAGCATAATTAAGGTTCCCACGCGCACCAGACATTCTCTCTTCCACCTTCCGTCGAGAAAAAGATAAAAAAGTCTGAGGTCACGTACCAACCGACTCAAGAACAGCTTCTTCCCTGCTGCTCTCAGACTTTTGAATGGACTTACCTTGCATTAAGTTGATCTTTCTCTACACCCTAGCTCTGACTGTAACACTACATTCTGCACTCGTTTCTTTCTCTATGAACGATATGCTTTGTCTGTATAGCGCACAAGAAACAATACTTTTCACTGTATGCTAATAGATGTGACAATAAATCAAATCAAATAATATCAAGTCAAAATATAAAAGTATTTCATAGTTACAAAGTGCTTTGGGACATTGTAAGGATGTGAAAGGCACTATATAAATGCACAATCCCTACTTAAACTTCACATAGTTTAGTTTTGATACTCTTATTTGGTCTTTAGATACTCAGGTTAGGTTCTTGTCTTTGGTTTGATGCATGAAAGACCTCTGAGCGAAATGTAGGGGTAGATTTTCCGGTCCACTGCGGGAATTGTCGTTGGGACAGACAATTTGATGGACCACTGAAAGATCCATTGACCTCAGGCAGGGATTTCCGGTCTCAGAAATTCCAGTGATCGGAAAATCCTTCCCGTAATCTCCACAAACACTGCCCCTGTCTCAACTGAAGGTGGAACGAGTTGGGCTACATATTTCTCCAACACTGACTTCACTTCAATGAGTAGCTGCAAAGCGTTTTGGGTGGTGATCCCAAAGTCATGAAAGATGGTCTGCAAAAGCGAGCCTTTCCTTTTTATGGCGCAGTGGGAGGCCTGATGGTTAGATGTCATTTTTTATAGAACATAGAACATAGAACAGTACAGCACAGAACAGGCCCTTCGGCCCACGATGTTGTGCCGAGCTTTATCTGAAACCAAGATCAAGCTATCCCACTCCCTTTATCCCGAGTGACAGAGATATAGATGTGCTTCTAATGTGAAAATCATGGTAACTTCTTTGGAATTCTTCACATTCCAATCTGTAATTATCTTGCAATTGTGTCTCTGTCTATATATACCGTGTTTGTGAACTAACCTCCACTCACCTGATGAAGGAGCGGCGCTCTGAAAGCTCGTGATTCCAAATAAACCTGTTGGACTTTAACCTGGTGTTGTGAGACTTCTTTCTGTGCTTACCCCAGACTAACGCCGGCATCTCCACATCTCTGGAATGAGGAAGGGTGCAATAGCATGAGGTTCGGAGGTAAATAGTGAAAACCTGACCTGTACGAATAAAAATTCCCCAAGAAAGATCCTGCAGCACTTTTAGTGTGCGTGCTGTGACTCCTTTAAATGTACTCTCATCCCTTCTGGGTTTTGTACAGGAATTAGCTGCTTTCAGCTAATGTGAAGGTTGTAATGACAGAAAATAGAACGCTTGATGTCACTATTCCGTTGCTACTTCATTCATAAACACCTGCCCATCCCAGCATCCGGTAGA
Organism: Mustelus asterias; assembly: GCF_964213995.1. Lineage (NCBI taxonomy): Eukaryota > Metazoa > Chordata > Chondrichthyes > Carcharhiniformes > Triakidae > Mustelus > Mustelus asterias. The sequence goes on along the minus strand of NC_135810.1, from coordinate 2,509,975 downwards.
AAAACACCTCAGAAGCTAACAATGGACAGAAATCTCCAAGCAACAGGTGTCCCCCCAATTTCCCACCCCTACCCAGATCAATACTAGCTGGAATCGGGCAGTTAAACAGGGGGCCTTCTCTACTGTAAATGGGATTCATTAACAGTGTGGAGAATGGGTGAGAGTGATTCGGTAACTGGAACTGGAAACCAGGTAAAAATTGCCCCCTTCTTGGAAACAGTCTTAGATCCCCCCACAAATGGAGGGCTCAACTTTACATCCTTTCTAGTTATAAGTGCTTAGATTTGGTATCATCCTTTTCTGCATCTTCTCCACTGCCTCTATATCAATGAGATATATAAATATATTCACTTATATATGAATATAGAATGATATATTCACTTAGAATCATAGAATCCTTACAGCGCAGAAAGAGGTAATTTATCCCATCAAGTCTATCCTGGCTCTCTGACAGAGTACCTTACCCAGGCCTTCTCCCTGCCCTTTCCCACAACACCACACATTTAGCATGGCTAACCCATCTAACCTGATTTGATTTGATTTATTGTCACATGTTTTGGGATAGTGTGAAAAGTATTGCTTCTCGCGTGCTGTGCAGAAAAAGCATACCGTTCATTGAGTACATAGGGGAGAAGGAAAGGAGAGAGTGGAGAATATAGTGTTACAGTCGCAGCTAGGGTGTAGAGAAAGATCAACTTAAAAAGGTGGGTCCATTTCAAAATTCTGATGGTAGCAGGGAAGAAGCTGTATCTACACATCTTTGTAGACTAGGGGGCAATTCAGCATGGCCAATCCACTAACCCGCACATCTTTGGAGTGTGGGAGGAAACCGAAGCACCCGGAGGAAACCCACGCAGACATGGGGAGAATGTGTAAACTCCACACAGACAGCGGCCCAATGCAGAATCGAACCCATGTCCCTGGTGCTGTGAGGCAGCAGCTCTAACCACTGGGCCGCCCCCTGTTTCCTTTTTATTGACTACACCATGTTCAGAGTGAGATTGTGCAGAGGTGGGAGGATGGTTCCTGTGGAGCATAAGCCCCCTGGCCTGGACTAGCTGGGTGAGATGGGCTGTTTCTGTGCTGGACCTTCTATGTAACTTGTGCAACGGTAACTCAATATACACTGAAATTTATATTGCTGTTGGCTAATTGTGCATCTCTCTAATTGAATAGTTTGCTGCCATTTTCTTTCTTTGACTGCTGTGTGCGTATGCGGTCTTTTACCTCAGTCGGGCGAGGCTCGTAAAATCCCGCCCGAGGCCAACGGAGAATTCCGTTCTGCGAGCCTCGCCCACCCCGGAAAATTCTGGTTTGTTTGTGTATGAAAGAGAAACATACTGATCTAGCCATCATTACTTGTGGTAACAACATCCAAACACCTGCCCTTTGATACATCACTTGGTAATCCTATAATTTTTAATATTTAATAGTTTGGAATACAGCACATTGGCAGAAGGGATATAGACTTGTTAAAAATTTTCAGATAAGCTGAATTCAAGTTGCTGTACTGTCACTGAGATATTTCCATTGCAGCATAAGCGAGAACCTTACATTTTTACAAGACATGAACGAATGTCATTCTCGCCCTGAGAGCAGGGAAGATTCAAGGGGAAATTCACTGAGATGATATCAGGGTGAGGAGTTTGGGTTGTTCTCCGTGGAGCAAAGAATGTTTAGTGAGATTTAATGGAGGTGTTCAAAACACTGAATAATAGAATGAATGAGGAACCGATTGGGAAGGAGCAGTGGAAGAAAATTCAATGGTGACTTTCAAAAGGAAATCAGATAAGTACTCGAAAGGGAAAAATTAAAGAGCAGAGGGGTGGGACGAAATCTTTCAGAAAGCTAAGTTTATTTATTAGTGTCACAAGTAAGGCTTCCATTAACACACTTCAATGAAGTTACTGTGAAAATCCCCTAGTCGCCACACTCCTGCGCCTGTTCAGGTACACTGAGGGAGAATTTAGCACAGCCAACGCACCTAACCAGCATGTCTTTCAGACTGTGGGAGGAAATCGGAGCACCTGGAGGAAACCTACGCAGACATGGAGAGAACGTACAGACTCCACACAGACAGTGACCCAAGCCAGGAATTAAACCCAGGTTCCTCGCACTGTGAGGCAGCAGTGCTAACCACTGTGCCACTGTACTGATACAGGCATGATGGGCCAAATGGCCTCTTTCTGTACTGTATCTCTCTATAGTAAAGGGTCAAATAGCTGCTTTTCATTGTTGTATTATAATTACTGCTGGTGAAGGGAAACCAAAGGTCCAGAGAACTCGATGCAGTATGAATCAGCTCATTCGTCCAATGTGAACAGCCCTTCATGTCAAGACCCATCTGTCAAAAAGCTGTCTGAGGAAGGGGCAGTAATGACGTGACAATGAACAGTTGGTAACAGATGCTGGGTGCTTACGCTCGCTGACCGAGTTTGGTGCACTAAATGCCAGCTGAATTACATTTCTCTATAACAAGGCAACTTTCTACTAGGCAATTCTCCTCCAAGAGCTTGCAATCACCAAAGATTCTGCGGGATAGGACTTAGCCCGTGGGTTGGTGAATCGCCCATTTGCATTCTGTGTGTTTTTCATCTGAGGCTCCAATTCATCTTTCAAAGCATTTTGTTTTTTAGCAAGGGAGCCAAATCCTCATAAATTATGGAATACATCATTACTTACAATCTTTCGATTGCCACATGGAGAGAGCATATCATGGTGATATCAATCAAACATTAACCAGGTGCATTTATAAACCACCTCTAATGTAATAACATATAGCGAGCAACTTTACAACACTGTCTATTGAACTGCAATTCAGATCAGAGATGGGATTCTCCAATCTTGTCCGTTCCTGCCCCGTTGCCAGTGACAACGGAGAATTTGGCGTTCCGGACTAAACTCCATTCACTGCAGCGACACCGGAGGATCCCGGCAGCGAGCGAGGTCAGAGGTTTTTGGCCTTGGTCAAAGAGGTAGGTCTTTAAGGAGAGTCGGAAAGGAGGAGGAGCAAGACGGAGAGGTATAGGGAGGTATAGCTTCAGGCCCCAGAGACTGAAAGCTCGGCCGCCAATGGTGGAAGGATGGAAATCGGGGATACGCAAGAGGCCAGGATTGAGGGAATGCAACAAGTGCTGAGGGTTATAGGGCTGGGGAGATTACAGAGACAGTGAGGGGATGAGGGTTATAGGGCTGGGGAGATTACAGAGATGGTGAGGGGGTGAGGGTTATAGGGCTGGGGAGATTACAGAGATGGTGAGGGGCGAGGTCACAAGGGATTCAGAAACGAAAGCATCTTAAAATAGGTGCGTTGCTGGACCAGGAGTCGACTGTAGGTCAGCGAGCGCAGACGGGATGTATGAGTAGAAATTGGTGCAAGTTAGGACACGGGGAAGCAGAGATTTGATGAGTTCAAGTTCACAGAGGATGCAAGATGGGAAGCTGGTCATGATTGTGTTGGAATGTGGTTGCGCCTGAAGGTTAACAACAGCATGGGTGAGGGTTCAGCAGCAGGTCAGCTGAGGCTGGAGTAAAGGTGGACAATAGCATGAAGGAAAATCAGAAAGACATCAGTGATCATTGACACTGGAATGTACTTGTGGTCTTTAACATCGCTCTCCATGTTGTCTGAGCAAATAATTTGGTTCACTCACTTTAACTTGTACTCTGACAGTGTCAGCTGTGGCTCACTGCGTGGAACTCTCATCTCAGACTCTGGGGGTGGAAGGTTTTAATTCCACATCAGAGTCTCGAGCTCTAACTCTAAGCTGGCGCTCCCAGCGCTGAAGGTGTGCTGCACTGTCTGAGGTGCTGTGTTTCGGATGAGATGATAAACTAAATTCCTATTTGTCCTCTCGGGTAGATGTAAGTAGATTCCAGGGCACCCACTGTCTGAGTTGAGGGAATGAGCTAGGGAGGCCTTCTGTTGAATTTCCCCAGGTAAAGTTGTCCATTGCAGTTTTCCTGCACTCCCTATGCTTCTGGCGACAAGCATTGCTCACTGTCTGAATATAAATCACAATGAGGGGCTGAGACTTTCAGCTCACTTCCTTGTTGTTTTTGAGTTGCTGATGGAGGGCAAGCCCAGTACAATCACTTGGAAATGTTGCTGATCCCATCTTTGTTTCAATGGTATCAGTCACTCTATAAACTCCTCCAGCCACACAATCCTCTGAGGTCTCTTTGTTTTATCAACTCCAGCATCGAACCATCCAGATTAATTGCTTCACCGTTGGCAGTCGTGGTTTCAGCAACCTCAGTTCTAGGATTCTTTCTGTCTCTCCATCTTCTTTTAAGACCTTAAAGCTTTGACCAAGGTTTCAATCATTTATCCTAATATCTCCTTATGAAGATCAATGCTTTTTATTTCTTTATTCTTTGATGCGTTGTTGCCCATTCCTAATTTCCCATCGAACAGAATGACCTGTCAGGCTTTTTCAGAGGGCAATTAAGAGTCAACCACATTGCTGTGGCTCTGGAGTCACATGTAGGCCAGACCGGGTAAGGATGGCAGATTTCCTTCCCTAGTGACCCAGATGGATTTTTATCACAATCGACAATGGCTTCAAAGTCACCATTACTGAGATTAGCTTCCAATTCCAGATTCTGTTTTTAATGAAAATTAATTCCACCAGTTGTCACGGTCCCGTGAGCATTAGCCTGGGCCTTCTAGGTTACCACCAAGTCCCCATCTCTCCCTCATTGCTAGTGTTCTTTGGCTTGTGACATTAGATGTTAAATGTGCTATATAAATGCAAGTTTTGTCTTGACCTTTCCAAGATTTAGGATTGTTAATCAAAAAGGTCTCCTTGGGAATTAGCTCCATAGAAGATGAATGATACAATTATAGAATCCCTATACTACAGAAGGAGGCCATTTGGCCCATCGAGTCTGCACCGACAACAATCCCACCCTATCCCTGTAACCCCACATGTCCACCCCGCTAATCCCTCCCCAAAACTAGGGTAAATCTAGCATGGCCAATCCACCTAACCCGGCACATTTTTGGACTGTGGGAGGAAACTGGAGCACCCGGAGGAAACCCACGCAGACACGGGGGGGATGTTCAAACTCTGCACAGATAGTGACCTGAGGCTGGAATTGAGCCTGGGTCCCTGGCGCTGTGAGGCAGCAGTGTTAACCACTGAGGCATTTCAATCCCTACATCCTGTGCATATTCCAAAAAATAATTTCATGATATTCAGCATTCAATGATGGTTAACATTGATTCCTGCCATGCAGAGGAATGTTTAGTTTCACTCTGCCCTGGAAACTGTGTTGAGAAAATGAAGCAAGTTTCTACTGATTTGTACATACTTATATTTGAGACTTAATAAATGAACTTTTCCAAGGTGTACAGCAACAATATTCAGAAACATTCCAGGCAAAAAGAGAAAAGATTGGAGGGGACAGAGTCGGCGGGAAGCAGGTTGTATCAATAGTGAAGGCTAAATTATTAAATAATTATTTTTAAATTATAGGGTGGCATGGTGGCACAGTGTTTAGCACTGCTACCTCACAGCACCAGGGTCCCAGGTTCAACTCCGGCCTCGGGTCACTGTCTGTGTGGAATTTACACTTTCTCCCCGTGACTGCGTGGGTTTCCTCCGCGTGCTCCGGTTTTCTCCCACAGTGCAAAGATGTGTGGGTTAGGTTGATTGGCCAAGCTAAATTGACCCTAGTGTTAGGGGGACTAGCAGGGTAAATGCAAAGGGTTACAGGAATGGGGCCTGGGTGGGATTGTGGTCGGTACAGACTCGATGGGCTGAATGGCCTCCTTCTGTACTGTAGGGTTTCTATGATCTATCTGATCACTTCAACCACTTCAGGAATTTCCCTCTCTACCAAGATTCCTGACAACACAGTTAATGATCTCTTTGCATGGCGCAATCCACAAGCAACAAGGTCGTTCTCCCCAGTATCAACCTTCCAATATTTATCCCTCAACCAACATCACAAGGTACAGACGATCTGGTCATTTATCACATTGCTGTTTGTGGGATCTTGCTGCGCACAAAATGGCAGCCTCATTTCCTACATTCCAAACAGTGACTCAAAAATACTCCACTGGCTTTGGGACATCTTAAGATCATGAAAGGAGCTGTACAAATACAAGAAATGTCTTCATTTCCTTTTGCTACCTCTGTCTTTTTGCACATGTTGACCCAAAGTTTGATAGCCAGCCCCTTTAGGCCTTCTCAGAGAAGGAAATGCTGCATTCTCCCTGCCACCATGGCAGATTCCGAATGTGTGAAGATACCCACTTTCCATCTTCGCTTCCCAAAACTAGGAAATTGAGACAGGATCACTGAGGGGCTGGTCTGTCAGGCACAGGTCTCACCCCCTTCCCATCACCCCCATACATGTAGATCCCTCTGTCTGTGACCAATAGCGTTAACAATCATTGCTGCCTCACAGCGCCAGGGACCCAGGTTCGATTCCCGGCTTGGGTCACTGTCTGTGCAGAGTCTGCACGTCCTCCCAGTGTCTGCGTGGGTTTCCTCCGGGTGCTCCGGTTTCCTCCCACAGTCCGAAAGACGTGCTGGTTAGGGTGCATTGGCCGTGCTAAATTCTCCCTCAGTGTACCCGAACAGGCGCCGGAGTGTGGCGACTGGGGGCTTTTCACAGTAACTTCATTGCAGTGTTAATGTAAGCCTACTTCTGACACTAATAAAATAAACTTTAAACTTGAAAAGTATTTCCTGCCAACAAAACCCAAAAGATAATCAAAGGCTGTCTTCAAAATTGAACAGTGTTTGGGCCGGGCACAAATCATCCCGCCCAAAATGCTTTTCAGATTTTTACATCAATTGTGGAGATGTAGCAGTAAAGTGTAAAATGAATAGCAATAGGGACCAGCACAGGATTCTCCATTTTGAACACACGATTACCACATCTATCGAAATACAGCTCTAATTGTTAATCTGCCCCTACGTTGAATACTCTCTCTCTGTTAGGGGCCAGATCAGAAACTCCAAGGTACTCTATGAAGTGAGCGTAGACCCTAAATATTTTTGATTTTGGCATTAGTGTGAGCACAAGGTCTTTCGCTCCATAGAATCCCTACAGTGCAGAAAGAGGCCATTTGGCCCATCGAGTCTGCACCAACAACAGTTCCATCCAGGCCCCATCCCCATAACACCACGTATTTACCCTGCTAATCCCCCCCCCGACAATAGTGGACAATTTAGCACCTAACCCGCACATCTTTGGACTGTGGGAGGAAACCGAAGCACCCGGAGGAAACCCACGCAGACACGGGGAGAATGTGCAAACTCCACACAGACAGTGACTCGAGGCAGGAATTGAACCTGGGACCCTGGCGCTGTGAGGCAGCGGTGCTAACCACTGTGCCACCGTGTGTGATACTATTGACCCACTAGAAAGCTTTTATTAAAACAAACTTCATTTAACAACACAGTTAAAATATAACAAAAAGAATTAGCATAACTTTTACCAACTGAAATACTTAAACATGACAAGGTATTATTCTTGACAGCTAGCATAGAAATCATAGAAATCATAGAAACCCTACAGTACAGAAGGAGGCCATTCGGCCCATCGAGTCTGCACCGACCACAATCCCACCCAGGCCCTACCCCCACATATTTACCCACTAATCCCTCTAACCTACGCACCTCAGGACTCTAAGGGGCAATTTTTAACCTGGCCAATCAACCTAACCCGCACATCTTTGGACTCTATAGCGACCTCTATAGTTCCAATTTAAGCAATATCCCCACAGTCACAAATCTCTCTTCAGAATCATTTCGAACAAAAACATATCGGCTCACGTGAATGCTCAATTTCCAGTCTTTTAACCCCTCTGGACAGAGATACAGAAAAACTCCCATACTGCAGCCTCTTCAAACAGCAGAATTTTAGAGAAACAGACCTATTTTCTAGCAGGTCTCCAACCTCCAGAGAGGGAAAGAGAAAGACAGGGAGCTACTTCTTCTCACTAAAGATCCCAAACAGCAACTGAGCTTGTGTCTCTCTGTGAGCCTAGCCCCACCTAGTCACATGACTTTCCTGCCAATCAACCTAATCAAACCCTACTCTGAAAAACCCCAGGGGAAAACATAAAAATAACAACACTGCATTAGCCCAGATTAAAACAAACATTCCAGCAATTATGATCAATTATGCTTCTGCAGCATCAACATGTCAGCTGTTGGTTATAGACAAAGTGGCACCGGTAAGTAGGACTGGCTCCTTTAAAAAAAACTGCACAAGAAACATGACACAAATACATTTCTTAAAGGCACAGTATCATCACATTTCCTTACTGTACTTACTAAAATAGAAGATAAAGATTTACAGCAATTGAGTTTTCAATTCCTTCCACTTTGTGATTCATTTCACTTCTACCATTTTGTACCAAGCCGCAATGCTGCGCACCATTCACTGCCTGGAGAGTGGGTTGAGAAGGCTATTTTAAAGATTTACAGAGACCAGCAATTTCTTTCTCCTTTAATCAGACAAACTTGACAATTCCCACCTGTTCCAGAAAATAAATAGGAATAAGCTGAGTGAGCTAAATCAATATTAGCTTCACTGTAAGGTTTCGAACACTGATCTGATAAAGCTCACGAATAAAAATGCAATTGCACTTTGTTTATTAAGTTATTTTTAGTCTGTGTTTTCATCCGTGACCTTTGCTAATTCTCGAGCATGTCTAAGGTTATTATCTACAGTAGACCTTCATGCATTTGGAATCTATTTGGGGTTTAGAGCACTCAATCTCTTCAGCATCAAAAATCTGTCTGTACTACAATTAATGCAATGCAATTTTAACCCAAACTGCCTTGATAGGGTGACTGACGCGATCAGCTTGGGTTTACGCCCGTCCTGATCTTAATCTCTGAAGAAGATAATTTTCAAAGCTTAGAGTTCAGGCAGCTGAAGATATTAGAGTGGAATAATTAAAATAGGAGATGTTTAAAGGACAGAGTTAGAGGAATGCAGAGATCTTGGCCAAAATTCTCCTGCCTCATCCTTCGGGAATCGTATTGGGTGAGACAGAAAATTTGACAGACCATTTAAAGGTCCATTGAGCTCAGGGGAGCATTTCTGGACTTGTGGGCTCATGTGGCTGGAGAATCCCGCCTCTTGAAGGATTGTGAAGTTGGAGGAGGTTACAGAGATAGAGTGGAATAGGAATTTTAAAACTGAGGCACTGCTTAAATAGGAGACAATGGCGGAATTCTCCGGCCTCGCCACAGCTGGGATTCTCCAGTCCCGCTGCAGTGAATGGAGACCTGGTTCAGTGCCAAATTCTCTGTCCTCACAGGCAGTGGTGTTGGGGCGTGAACGGCCAGAGAATTCCAGCCAATGTCAGTCCGAGAGCAGAGGTTGGGGGTGAATGGGGCAGACAGCAGGTTATCCACTTTTGAAGCAAAAACAAGAAGGCAGATTACTACCTGAATGGGTGTAAATTGGGAGAGGGGAGTGTGCAGCGGGACCTGGGTGTCCTTGTGCACCAGTCACTGAAGGTAAGCATGCAGGTGCAGCAGGCGGTAAAGAAGGCAAATGGCCTGTTGGCCTTCATTGCGAGAGGTTTCGAGTACAGGAGCAGGGATGTGTTGTTGCAATTATACAGGGCCTTGGTGAGGCCACACCTAGAGTATTGTGTGCAGTTTTGGTCTCCTTTTCTGAGGAAGGATGTTCTTGCTCTTGAGGGAGTGCAGCGAGGGTTTACCAGGCTGATTCCGGGAATGGCGGGACTGATGTATGAGGAGAAATTGACGAGGTTAGGATTGTTTTCTCTGGAGTTCAGATGAATGAGGGGGGGGGATCTCATAGAGACTTATAAAATTCTAACAGGTCTAGTCAGGGTAGATGCAGGGAGGATGTTCCCGATGGTGGGGGAGTCCAGAACCAGGGGTCACAGTCTGAGGATTCGGGGTAGACCATTTCGGACGGAGGTGAGGAGACATTTCTTCACCCAAAGAGTGGTGAGCCTGTGGAATTCATTACCACAGGAAGTAGCTGATACTAAAATATTGAATGTATTCAAGAGGCGGCTGGATATAGCACTTGGGGCGAACAGGATCAAAGGTTATGGGGAAGAAGCAGAATTAGGCTATTGATGCGCTATCAATAAGGCGAAAGACTACCGATATGCCAATATAAGTGTAGGCTTTTATTCACAACAGAATCAGGAACAGATCCCAACATATAACCAACCTGGACTGAACAAGGGGGAGGAGACAGCCACCTTTATACTAGGTGCTGAGGGGAGGACCCAAACTGGAAGGGGATGTGTCCAGGTATGACAAGCACACACAACGGTGGTCCATATAGGACAAAGGCACAACTGAGGTCCACCACAGCTATTGAGTTGGATGATCAGCCATGATCGTGATGAATGGCGGAGCAGGCTCGAAGGGCCGAATGGCCTCCTCCTGCTCCTATCTTCTATGTTTCTATTTTGATTCTTGAGTTTACTCTTGGTAACCTATTTTGTTAGGTTAGATAGAATTGAAATCAGGCACCTGGGACTGTCATTGCTTTCTGCTAGTGTGTCTGCTTTTTTTGAATATAGGAACTTCTTTCCAATCTACTGGTATCTCCCCAATATCCATCAGCTCCCTCATAATGCTTGTAGACATAGAAGACATAGAAACCCTACAGTGAAGAAGGAGGCCATTCGGCCCATCGAGTCTGCACCGACCACAATCCCACCCAGGCCCTACCCCCACACATTTTACCCGCTAATCCCTCTAACCTACGCATCCCAGGACTCTAAGGGACAATTTTTAACCTGGCCAATCAACCTAACCCGCACATCTTTGGACTGTGGGAGGAAACCGGAGCACCCGGAGGAAACCCACGCAGACACGAGGAGAATGTGCAAACTCCACACAGACAGTGACCCGAGCCGGGAATCGAACCCGGGACCCTGGAGCTGTGAAGCAGCAGTGCTTACCAGTGGTTTGCAAATCTCCTCCTAATGCTCTGGGATAAATATTGTGTAACTCGGACAATTTATTTGCAAGCCCTTTCAGCTTTTCCTAGTGCTGCTTTATATCAGTCATGAATTATGCTTTGTGTTCTTTCCTTTGGGAGAACATGTTGTTCATCTGCACCCTTGTGAATACTTTGAAGATGCAATCTTTCAGAATATTGAATTATCCTCCATGGTTTGCGAGGCTGGCTGCCTATTATGCTAATCTCACTTCCTCCTTGACATCATGTCTGCTAGCTTTAAAGACCGGGTGGATTATTTAACCTTTATTATGTTGGATAAACAGGAACTCCACATAAATAGCACAACAAATATTGTGATGGTTAATGTGGGAGTTGATGAGATCACATACTGCGAATTAAGTCAACATTACCACAAATGGTAATTAAAGTGAAGCTTTTGACTTGCCCATTTGCGGCATGATTAATTATTGGACTAGTTAATATGATGATTGCTGGTTGCTCAGTCAATCCTCCCAAACAACACTGTATTTACACTGTGTTTTCAGTATGTATCTGGGCCTTTGCCACAAAATGATTACCCAGCACATGCACAACAATAGTGAATTCTGACAATCCGGCTGGCTAACTGCTTTAACCTCATGAAACAGGATTTGGACATTTGTTGGCGGATTAATTACAGATGTGATTCTTGCTAAAACAGCACAAAACCTATCCTAACTAGGGAGAAATATGCTTCACAGTTGGACATCAATTGTTTAAGGATAACATTTAAGGTCATTTGCCTGCACTGAACACGGCAGTCAATTTACACCCACAAGCAACGGTCAGATCATCATTTTCAGTGGCGTTCCTGGAGGAAGGAATATTGTCAGGGACAACGCCCCTGCTCTTATCTGAAATGGTGCCATGGGATCTTTCACGTCCACCAACAGAGGCCGGGCAGGGTCAATGCTTATCCAGGAGATGGCAACCGCAGCAGTGCAGCACTCTCTCAGTATTGAGAGAGTGTCGTAGTTGTTTCCATTAACATAGAACATAGAACAGTACAGCACAGAACAGGCCCTTCGGCCCACGATGCTGTGCCGAGCTTTATCTGAAACCAAGATCAAGCTATCCCACTCCCTATCATCCTGGTGTGCTCCATGTGCCTATCCAATAACCGCTTAAATGTTCCTAAAGTGTCTGACTCCACTATCACTGCAGGCAGTCCATTCCACACCCCAACCACTCTCTGCGTAAAAGAACCTACCTCTGATATCCTTCCTATATCTCCCACCACGAACCCTATAGTTATGCCCCCTTGTAATAGCTCCATCCACCCGAGGAAATAGTCTTTGAACGTTCACTCTATCTATCTCCTTCATCATTTTATAAACCTCCATTAAGTCTCCCCTCAGCCTCCTCCGCTCCAGAGAGAACAGCCCTAGCTCCCTCAACCTTTCCTCATAAGACCTACCCTCCAAACCAGGCAGCATCCTGGTAAATCTCCTCTGCACTCTTTCCAGCGCTTCCACATCCTTCTTATAGTGAGGTGACCAGAACTGCACACAATATTCCAAATGTGGTCTCACCAAGGTCCTGTACAGTTGCAGCATAACCCCACGGCTCTTAAACTCCAACCCCCTGTTAATAAAAGCTAACACACTATAGGCCTTCTTCACAGCTCTATCCACTTGAGTGGCAACCTTTAGAGATCTGTGGATATGGACCCCAAGATCTCTCTGTTCCTCCACAGTCTTCAGAACCCTACCTTTGACCCTGTAATCCACATTTAAATTAGTCCTACCAAAATGAATCACCTCATATTTATCAGGGTTAAACTCCATTTGCCATTTTTCAGCCCAGCTTTGCATCCTATCCATGTCTCTTTGCAGCCTACAACAGCCCTCCACCTCACCCACTACTCCACCAATCTTGGTGTCATCAGCAAATTTACTGATCCACCCTTCAGCCCCCTCCTCTAAGTCATTAATAAAGTAGCTAAGTCATAGATTAGTGGCAGAGACTGGGATCTGAGAGCACAGCTTCAGAGTAAAGGGACAACCTTTCAGAACTGAGATGAGGAGGAATTTCTTCAGTCAGAGAGTGGTGAATCTATGGAATTCATTGCCACAGGAGGCTGTGGAGGTCAGGTCTTTGAGTGTCTTTAAGACAGAGGTAGATAGGTTCTTGATTGGTAAGGGGATCAAAGGTTACGGGGAAAAGGTGGGAGAATGGGGCTGAGAAACTTATCAGTCATGATTGAAAGGCAGAGCAGACCTAATGGGCCGAAATGGCCTAATTCTGCTCCTGGTCTTATGATTATTGTATTGCAAGTCAAGTTTCAAAGAGAAGGTCTGGAACCCACAACCTTCCACCTCCGAGGCAATAGTGTGACCCACTGAGCTGGCTCTAACTCATCCCTTTGACTGTTCTGCAGAGGGGAGAGTCCTGTACATGTCCACACGTTAGAATTGTCTCCCAACAATTCGAAATGCGAATGTATGGTCAGCGGGAACCGCAGAATTTCCACTTTTTCCTGATGAGTTTGCAAACCATGTACAACAATGTGGTGGCACATTACTGGAATGACCTGGAATATTAATCCTGATAACGTGAATTTAAATCTCACAATAAGTGTTTATGACTTGAATTCAGTTTGAAATACCAGCACAGAAGTTGTTAGACTTTAGTAAACGCCCTTTCAGGAAGGAAGACTGCCATCATTATCTAGTCTGGCCTGTAACTGATTCCAGTCCCAAACTAATGTGACTGATTCTTCACTGTCCTCTGAAGTGGCCAAGCACTCCACTCAGTCTTATCAAAGAGCATCAGCGTCTTCATCACATAGACTGTGGTGTCTCTAGAATTAGTCGTCATTTATAAATAACGTGCCATTTAAGTCGGCCTGAAGGATCCCACAGCACTATTCAAAGAGTAACAGTTACACTGATGTTCTGATTCCTTGACCAATATCACCAAAATAGATGAGCTGCTCCTTTGTTTCATTGCTGTTTGTGTGAGCTTGCTGAGTGCAAATTGGGTGCTACATTTCTGACATCACAACAGTGATTATACCTCTGAAATATAATTAAATGACTGAAGTACTTTGGGGTGTCCTGAGACATGAGGTTCCACCGTAAATGCCAGGGTGTAAGTCAACCTTTGAAATCTCCAGTGACCCTTCCAAAATCGGGAGTTGACTTATACACCAAGTATAAAATGTGATTCGCTGGTGTGGGTGTGATTGGTTGCCATTTTGAAATGTGAAAAGGCAACATAACATCAGTAATGCATGTTAAGTGAATGGGGCACGGTTTATTGAATGAATTTATTGGACAAAGTTGCCCTTAATCACAATCAAAGCATTTGAAAAACGATGGAATTTGGCATTGGGCACAAAGAGGTCATCAAATCCATGAGTCACTTTGGCTAAGGTGAGAATGTCACGCTGTATTTTATGTGGCAGTTTCAGTTTCAGAATCATCTTGATGTCCATTCATTGAATTGGATATTCTGCAATATTTGAATGATCTGATTTATGTTTTGATATGATCCCACGATCAGACAAAGCATCAAGCAGAACAGCGTGCGGGTTTCCACACATTGGAAGCTTTTCTCCATCGATTCTATTGCATTTGATGTTGAACATGATCTTTGAATAGCTATTGGAGGCCCACAACCAAAGATTGAATCACGGATGTCAGACCCACTGGTATAACGGCACCTTGAGAGTTACTTCTTTATCAGGGTCACAAGTAAGTCTTACATTAACACTGCAATGAAGTTACTGTGAAAATCCCCTAATCGCCACACTCCGACGCCTGTTCGGGTACACTGAGAGAGAATTTAGCATGGCCAATCCACCTAACCAGCACATCTTTCAAACTGTGGGAGGGAACCGGAGCATCCCAGGGAAACCCACGCCGACATGGGGAGAATGTGCAGACTCCACACAGACAGTGACCCAAGCCGGGAATCAAACCCAGGTCCCTGGCACTGTGAGGCACCAGTGCTAACCACTGTGCCATCGTGCCGCCCACTCTCAGACAGAACATTCCAGATCCTAATGTCACTCTCAGACAGAACATTCCAGATCCTGATGTCACTCTTAGACACTAAATTCCAAATCCTAACCACATTCCCCGACAGAACATTCCAGATCCTAATGTCACTCTCAGACAGAACATTCCAGATCCTGATGTCACTCTCAGACAGAACATTCCAGATCCTGATGTCACTCTTAGACACTAAATTCCAAATCCTAACCACATTCCCCGACAGAACATTCCAGATCCTTGATAGTTATGACCTAACGAAATCTTTGCTAGGTATTTTTGCCAGTTGCCTTCAATCAGTGTCCTCTGGTGCTCAGTCTTTCCACCAATGGGAAACGTTTTCTTCTTTCTACTTTTGTTTAAAGAGTTACATTCCACAAAAAAACGATAGAAGATTGACAGTGTTACAGATGGAGTGTGAGCAAGATTGGGATGGCAATTCCACACGGACCCTCGATCCATGCGTATATCACATTACTATTACATATCTCGCGAATTTTCTTTACTAAATGAGTGATTTTCTTTCACAAGGTGATTGATGGAAGTTCCTGCAATGAAGGTGAGGACGGATTGATGTGGTCTTGCAATCCTCATGGGTATGCTCCACTATCCAGTTGGTGATTACTTCTGACCTCAGTGGACTAGACTGCCGACACAAACTGACTTCCATCAATTTGCTGCGATGCTGCACTGGCTTAGCAGAGAGCATCAAATCATTGTATCTCATTCTCGCCTCAGTTTCACTCTACAACATTATGGCATACAGTGGGATTTCTCCTGTAGCTGAACTTCATTCTGTGTGACTGGTTATTGAGAAAGTCAACAAAAAATACACAATGACAATCTCCTACCAAGTACAATTTTCCGAAGGTTTTCAAATTCAACTGTGAGAATTGGCCAGCTTGCTCGGAGAGTTAGGTTCTATGGAGCACTGAGGTTTCCCAACTCTGCTTGGACTTACTCCTGTAGGGGTCATCACATGACCTCCTGCTCCTAAATTCCCTGTACCCCGCAATGTCTCTACTTCCTCAGAAGACGAAGGAAATTTGGCATGTCCGCTACGACTCTCACCAACTTTTACAGATGCACCATAGAAAGCATTTTTTCTGGCTGTATCACAGCTTGGTGTGGCTCCTGCTCTGCCCAAGACCGCAAGGAACTACAAAAGGTGGTGAATGTAGCCCAGTCCATCACGCAAACTTGCCTCCCATCCATTGACTCTGTCTACACTTGCCGCTGCCTCGGAAAAGCAACCAGCATAATCAAGGACCCCACGCATCCCGGACATTCTCTCTTCCACCTCCTTCCATCGGGAAACAGATAAAAAAGTCTGAGGTTACGTACCAACCGACTCAAGAACAGCTTCTTCCCTGCTGCTGCCGTCAGACTTTTGAATGGACCTACCTCACATTAAGTTGATCTTTCTCTACACCCTAGCTATGACTGTAGCACTACATTCTGCACTCTCTTGTTTCCTTCTCCCCTGTGTACTCTATGAACGGTATGCTTTGTCTGTATAGCTGTATAACAATACTTTTCACTGTAACCCAAAACACGTGACAATAATAAATCAAATCACTCCCTCCATTGGTCACCTCGATTGAAGCTGCCTCCTCTGTGGTAATAGGGATTTTATTTTATTCATTCGTGGGACATGGGTGTCGCTGTCCAGAATTTATTGATGTGGAGATGCCGGCGTTGGACTGGGGTGGGCACAGTAAGATGTCTCACAACACCAGGTTAAAGTCCAACAGGTTTGGCAGCACAAGCTTTCGGAATCTCGCTCCTTCATCAAGTGAGTGAGGAGTTGTGTTCACAAACAGGGCATATACAGACACAACTCAATTTACAAGATAATGTTTGGAATGCGAGTCTTTACAGGTAATCAAGTCTTAAAGGTACAGACAATGTGAGTGGAGAGAGGGCCAAGTACAGGTTAACGAGATGTGTATTGTCTCCAGCCAGGACAGTTAGTGAGATTTTGCAAGCCCAGGCAAGTTGTGGAGATTACAGATAGTGTGATATGAACCCAAGATCCCGGTTGAGGCCGTCCTCATGTGTGCAGAACTTAGCTATCAGTCTCTGCTCAGCGATTCTGCGTTGTCCCTGAAGCAGAGAACCTACGACATCTTCTCCGGAGCCATCAACATGTCATCGATGAAGACGAACATCTCGCCAAGGCCATCCCCACACCCTCACTTCTTGCCTCCAAACAATCGCATAACCTCAAACAGACCATTGTCCGCAGCAAACTACCCAGCCTTCAGGAGAACAGTGACCACGACACCACACAACCCTGCCACAGCAACCTCTGTAAGACGTGCCGGATCATCGACACAGATGCCATAATCTCACGTGAGAACATCATCCACCAGGTACACGGTACATACCCTTGCAACTCAGCCAACGTTGTCTACCTGATACGCTGCAGGAAAGGGTGTCCCGAGGCATAGTACATTGGGGAGACCATGCAGACGCTACGACAACGGATGAATGAACACCGCTCGACAATCACCAGGCAGGAGTGTTCCCTTCCTGTTGGGGAACACTTCAGCAGTCACGGACATTCAGCCTCTAATCTTCGGGTAAGCGTTCTCCAAGGCGGCCTTCACGACACACAACAACGCAGAATCACTGAGCAGGAACTGATAGCCAAGTTCCACACACATGAGGATGGCCTCAACCGGGATCTTGGGTTCATATCACACTCTCTGTAACCCCCACAACTTGCCTGGGCTTGCAAAATCTCACGAACTGTCCTGGCTGGAGACAATACACACCTCTTTAACCTGTACTTGGCCCTCTCTCCACTCACATTGTCTGTACCTTTAAGACTTGATTACCTGTAAAGACTCACATTCCAACCATTATCTTGTAAATTGAGTTTGTGTCTGTATATACCCTGTTTGTGAACACTACTCCCACTCACCTGAAGAAGGAGCGAGACTCCGAAAGCTTGTGCTGCCAAATAAACCTGTTGGACTTTAACCTGGTGTTATGAGACTTCTTACAGAATTTATTGCCCATCCCGAGTTGCCCAAGGGCAGTTGAGAATCAACCACATTGTTGTGGCTCTGGAGTCACATGTAGGCCAGACAGATAAGGACGGCAGATTTCCTTCCCTAAAGGACATTAGTGAACCAGATGGGTTTTTCCGACGATCGACAATGGTTTCATGGTCATCAGCAGATTCTTAATTACAGATTTTTTAAAAATTCAAATTCCATTATCTGTCGAGGTGGGATTCGAACCTGGGTCCCCAGAGCATTAGCTGAGTTCCTGGATTAATAGCCTAGCAATAATACGACTAGGCCATTGCCTCCCCGAGGGTGTTCAGGATTGAAAGGGTTGATGTTTGGGACTGGAGTAACAGTACCATCCACATGATGGTGTAAGACACACATGAGCAAGAGTCAAAAGGACAGTTTGGTTTATACTGAATAACACCGAGTCTATCTGTATATCGTTATGTGCGTCTAATAAACCAGCTATTGTTCAGACTTTCCTGTCTCATCAATTGTTCTTTAGTCAGTCACAACCAACATACAACATGAATGTCATGATGGTGGCAGCTGCGAGGGACCCCAAACTCTCTGAAAAACAACTTTAAACAAGTTTGCAAATCTGACCTGAAAAAAGGCGCCAAAACCGAAGACTTCAGTAAAATAGTTGAAAATCCTCAAAAGTGTTCCACAGGAGATGCAGAGGCTGAGAAGTAGAGAAGAAACTCAGCTGTTCCCAAGGGAGCACTATAGCACGTGGTGATCCATTAAAAATCCCAAGCTAGCAGCAGAGTCAAAGAACCTAGTGACAATCGAGGAAGGATGAACAAACCTCGCTAAAGGTTTAAAAGCTTCCATGAAGCAGCGCAATAAGCAAATCCCATTTCCAGAGAGTGCAGCTTTCCATACTACCCATAGCTCCAGTCCTAACTCGGGCCCATTACACTTGGTGAACATGAGGCAGCAATTCGAACCGTAGAACCATAGAATCCCGACAGTGCAGAACAAGGTCATTCAGTCCATCGAGTCTGTACCAACTCTCCGAAAGAGTATCCCTTCCAGGCCCATTTCCCCCACCTTGTCCGCATAACCCCACACATTTACCATGGCCAACCCACCTAACCTGCACATCTTGGAATGTGGGAGGAAACCGGAGCACCCAAACATGGGGAGAATGCAAAAACTCCGCACGGAAAAATCAAACTGCCAGGAGGAAGGCAGGGAAGAAAGCTTAATAATAATTTCCAGTGATGAGTTTAAAACTCAGCCAAGTTATGGACGCATTACGAAAAAGGGTCAACAGCAGGTATGGAAGGTTGACCAGCAGAAGAACACTCCATTACTGAGACAAAGGAAATGAAGGCAAACCTGATGTGACGTTAATGTACCTGTCAGAGATCTTTTTTCTAAATCATGTTTCCTGCAGCTGTAAGGCCTTTTTGGCTTTAGTTATTTTCTCATTATGGCACCGGTTGTCTGGAGGAGTCTTTTCCTTTGCTGCTTGAATGAGGGTTTGTTTACTTTTACTGGGATGTTTATGACCCTGCGTTGTTTGGAGAAAAACTGGTTGGCAGTTCAGGTGACAGGAGCTCTTCCGTTTCCAGTTTGAGTTGCTGTTTCGTTTGGTTTTAGAAGAGACATTAAGCTGGAAAGAAGCGTTTCTCTCTCTCTTTCCCTCTCTTCCTGGTTTTGGAAATTCTGTGGGTTAGCTGAAAGCAAGGTCTTGCCTTTCTAAAGTGGGGAATCGGCTGCTGGTGGTTTGCCCTGGTGTCCCTGCTGTTTTGGGAAGCTGTTCTGATTTCAAATTGTTCTGAGTCTATCCAGAGAACTGCAGACTTCATCCCAAAGGACTGAATTCCAGTATCACGTGAGCATTAGTCCATGTTGTATTAAACCTGTTTGAAGGATTTTGTTTATGAGTTTATTTCAATTGGGACACCTCCTATATTAGTTAAGGGTTATACATGATTGTGGTTATTTTGGTGTTATTTGTAATTGATAGAAGTTATTGCTAATTTACTTACTGTACATGTTAACTATGTTCTTAAATAAACTTTGCTTGATAAAAGCTCCCTGACGGGTCATTTGAATCATACCTGAAGTGAAGCATACCATGCTTATCCTAACCAAATTTAAGATGCAAAACTTATAATCCAGGTGGGCTCCATGAAACACTTTGGAGGTTCTGACCTGAACCATATCACGAATAAAAGCCAAAAGCCACAACAGATTCCAAATTCACATTTGGAGGCTGCGCTCGTGTCCTATACAAGCTCAACAGAACCTCTTTGCTCTTGTACTCTGTGCTCCTAAAAATAAAGCCTCGTCTGCGTGCTTTATTAACCACTCTCTCAGCCTGTCCTGCCAGCTTCAATCACTTCAGTTCATATTTACCCAGGTCCCTTTGCTCCTGCACTCCTTTTAGAGTGGTACCTGTATTTTCTATTGTTTCCCCGAGTTCTTCCTACCAAAATGAACAATTTAGCATTACTCCACATTGAACCTATTTGCCCACTCCACCAACTTGTCTCTGTCCTTTTGAAGTTCTACATTACCTTCCTCAGAGTTCACAATGCTTCCAAAGTTTGTATCATCCACAAATTTTGAAATTGTGCCCCGTACACCAAGGTTGAGGCCATCACCATGTATCAGGAAGAGCAATGGTCCCAAGCCCTAGGGGAACTCCACTATAAACCTTCTTCCAGTCTGAAAAACATTCATTAACCACTCCCCCGTTTCCTGACACTCAGCCACTCTCATATCGCTGAGTCTTTGGAACTCTCTTCCTCAAAAGGCAATGGAATTGGAATTGAAATATTTTTGTGGCACAGCTAGATAGATTCTTAATCAGCAGGAAGTCAAAGGTAATTGGGAATAAGTGGGAATGTGGGGTTGAGATTACAATCCGATCAGCCAACCTCTTACTGAATGGGGGAGCAGGCTTGAAGGGCTGAGTGGCCGACTGCTACTCCGAACATGTATGTTTGTATGTTGAGGCATTGTTTCTCCTGCCAATCTTTGATTCCAATTGATGTAGTCCAGATGCATTCTTACCCAATAAGAAATTAGCTTTCCCGGGGTTAATTTTTCTTATTCTGGCTTGTTCTTTGTCCTTTTACATAGAGAACCTGAAACATGATATAATTATCATTGGTCGCGAAATTTTCCCCACTGACTCTTGACCTACCTGGACCTTCCTTTCAAAGGACCAGATCTAACATTGGATTTGACACAGGCTGCTGTCGGAAATGTTATTGAACACACTCGAGGAACTTTTGTCCCTCTCTGCACTTACACATTTCAATCTATATTCAGATAATTTAAGTCCCCATTACAACAACTTCATCATTCCTGCACCTCTCTGTAATTTCCTTGCAAATATGTTCCTCCAGTTGAAGGCCTTGAGACAACATCAAGCAATGTAATTACACTTTCTCTGTTCCTGAGCTCCAGCCAAATCGATTCTGTCCTTGACCTCTCTGGGACATCTTCTTTCTCCTGCTCTGCAACGCTCTCCTTAATCAATCCCGCCACCTCTCCCCCTTCCTTCCTATCTTTCCTGTACACCTTGCATATCCAAAAATATTTAACCCCCAGTCCTGCCCTTCTTTGAGCCAGCTCTCTGTAATCATTGATATTTCCACATGGCTATACGTTACCCGCCTCATTACCCACACTCTACGCACACATACACATGCACAGTAACCCTGATTTGGACTTTATTACTTTCTCCCTTATCCTGACCCCACACAATAACTTACTATTCTGTTCTCTGGTGTTGTCTCTCCCAGTATTCTGTGTACCTTGTTATTCTTCTCGGATATTACCCCATGTTCCTCCACCCTTACCAAATTAGTTTAAATCCTCCCAATAACGTTTACAAACCATTTGTAAGGTACTCAGTCCTGGCTCTATTTAGGTGCAACCCCTCTGGCCTGAGCAGGTTCCATCTCCCTCAGAGCCTGTCCCAATGTCCCAAGATCCCTCCCTCCTGCACCATCTTTCCAGCCACGCATTAATCTGCTTTATCTTCCTATTTCTGTACTCAGTTGCATGTGGCACTGGGGGTCATAAAGTCATCGAGGTTTACAACATGGAAACAGGCCCTTCGACCCAACTTCTCCATGCCGCCCAGTTTTAACCACTAAGCTAGTCCCAATTGCCCGCATTTTGCCCATATCCCTCTATACCCATCTTACCCATGTAACTGACTAAATGCTTTTAAAAAGACAAAATTAAACCTGCCTCTACTATTGCCTCTGGCAGCTCGTTCCAGACACTCACCACTCTCTGTGTGAAAGAATTGCCCATCTGGACCCTTTTGTATCTCTCCCCTCTCACCTTAAACCTATGCCCTCTAGTTTTCGATTTCTCTACCTTTGGGAAAAAATGTTGACCATCTAGCTGATCTATGCTCCTCATTATTTTATAGACCTCTATAAGATCACCCCTAAGCCCCTTACACTCCAGTCCCAGTCTATCCAGCCTCTCCTTATAACTCAAACCATCAAGTCCTGGCAGCATTCTACTAAATTTTTTCTGCACTCTTTCTAGTTCAATAATATCCTTTCTATAATAGGGTGACCAAAATTGTACACAGTATTCCAAGTTGGCCTTACAACTTCAACAAGACGTCCCAAGTCTTGTATTCAATGTTCCTCACAGTGAATCATAGAAACCCTACAGTGCAGAAAGAGGCCATTTGGCCCATCGAGTCTGCACCGACCACAATCCCACCCAGGCCCTACCCCCATATCCCTACATATTTACCTGCTAATCCCTCTAACCTACGCATCTCAGGACTCTAAGGGGCAATGTTTAGCATGGCCAGTCAACCTAACCCGCACATCTTTGGACTGTGGGAGGAAACCAGAGCACCCGGAGGAAACCCACGCAGACACGAGGAGAATGTGCAAACTCCACAGAGACAGTGACCCAAGCCGGGAATCGAACCCAGGTCCCTGGAGCTGTGAGGCAGCAGTGCTAACCACTGTGCTACCGAGCCGCCCTTGCAGTTCTGACCAATAAAACCAAGCATGCTAAATGCCTTCTTCACCACTCTGTCAACCTGTGACTCCACTTTCAAGGAGCTATGAATCTGTACGCCTAGATCTCTTTGTTCTGTAACTCTCCCCAATGCCCTACCATTAACTGAGTAAGTCCTACCCTGGTTCAATCTACCAAAATGGATTATCTCGCATTTATCTAAATTAAACTCCATCTGCCATTTGTCAGCCCATTGGCCCAATTGATCAAGATCCCATTGTAATCCTAGATAACCTTCTTCACTGTCCACTATGCCACAATCTTGGTTGAGATTACTACCAATCTGGAGATTACGACTTTTGAGGTCTTTCTAGTTATTTTCCCAAATTCTGATTGTGGGACCACATCTTTCTTGCTACCTATGTTGTTGGCATGTATGTAGACCATGACTGCTGGCTGCTCAGCCAACCCCCTCAGGGTGTTCCACAGCCAATCAGTTACAGCCTTGACTCTGGAACCAGGGAGACAAATGCCATCCTGCATTCGTGTCTGCAGCTGCAGAAATGCCTCTCTATTCCCCTGTCAAATCACCCATCGCTGTTGCTCCTCCAGCCTTCCTTATATCCACTGAACAGCTGAGACACTCATGCTGCCATGGACTTGGCTCTGGCTGCACTCCCCAGCTGAACCATGGCTCTCGTCTGAACGGGATACCAGCTGGAGTGTGGGATGCACTCAGAGGACTCCTGCACTAGCTGTTTGTTCCTTTAGGACTCTCTGCCGGTCACCCATTCCCTCTCTCCCTGCAAACCGTTGACCATATCTATAAACATGCTCTCCACGAATCTCTCAACCTCACAGATGTGACAGTGAAACCTGGAGCCCAAGCTGCTGCCACCTGGAGACTCCAGGACAATCCTGGAACTGGTCACCCCTCAAGCTGATATTGGGATTTGGCCGAGGGAGCGAGCAGGCGAAAACACTCCATCAGAATTTGCTGCAACTGCTAACACGGGACAGAAGTCTGTCGGAGCCAAGCTCCTGATTTGGGAGCAGGTAGCAATTTGGGACTAGCTCGCTCATAGAATCACATGTAAATAAAAACTAATAACAATCGTGGTTAAAAGTCTTGGACAGTTTCACAAATGGAAAGAAATATAGTACTCTTTTGTTCTAGTCTTCTGACACCGACATTTTCCATTATGATTAGTTTGATTCCTTTGACAGCATTCAAGATAATTATAGTCTAGCGTCAGAGCATTGAGTTTGTGCAAAATTGGCTTTCACTTTTCACAGGAGACAGCAGCAAGGGACCACTTTTCCCATTATAATAACCACGAAGCACTCTCTCTGTGCCATGTGATCTAAATACAGTGATATGAGATACAAAAGATTGTTATCTTGCACAACATTCAAACAGATTTACTAATTAAACTGAACACAAAAATAAATCATGGATGCAACAGCGTGAAATTTGTTCCATTGCAATCTCTTCACTTCGACAACATGTAATTCCTTCCCTAATCTCTCGTCTATCTCTCCTCCTTTAAGGCGCTCCTACCTCTTTGGATCCGGTCACCTGTGCTAATATCTATCTACGTGGCCCAGCATTAAATTTCCCTCGATAATCTGTGAAGAGACTTGCGGTGTTTGCACTGTATCAATGCAAGTTATTGTTGTTATATAGTGTCTTTAACTCAACGAAAAACCCCAAGGCATGAGAGAAGAGCATTATCAAACACGAAGGTTAATAACGTGCCCGCTTCCGCAATGACCAAGAAATTCAGCACAACCTCAGCTGATCTCCCAGTGAATCTGCAGCAGGGTCTTAATCACTTCATCACCAATCAATGGTGGCTGTGTCTTCAGTTGCCCGGGTTCCCAGCTCCTGAATTCCCTCTCTAAATCCATCACGCAAACCAGCCTCCCATCCATTGACTCTGTCTATACTTCCCGCTGCCTCGGAAAAGCAGCCAGCATAATTAAGGACCCCACGCATCCCGGACATTCTCTCTTCCACCTTCTTCCTTCGGGAAAAAGATACAAAAGTCTGAGGTCACGTACCAACCGACTAGAGAACAGCTTCTTCCCTGCTGCTGTCAGACTGCTGAATACACCTACCTTGCATTAAGTTGATCTTTCTCTGCACCCGAGCTATGACTGTAACACTACATTCTGCACTCTGTTATTTCCTTCTCTATGAACGGTATGCTTTGTCTGTATAGCGTGCAAGAAACAATACTTTTCACTGTATGCTAATATACGTGACAATAATAAATCAAATCAAATAAATCTCTACCTCTCTCTCCTCCTGTAAGAAGCTCTCTATATTTGGCAGGTCAAATGGGATGAAGGAGTACAATATAAAGGGAAAGACTCTTAGTACTGTAGAGGATCAGAAGGACCTTGGGGTCCAGGTCCATTGACTCTAAAATCAGCCCTGCAGGTGGAGGAGGTGGTTAAGAAGGCGTATGGTGTGCTGGCCTTTATCAATCGAGGGATTGAGTTTAGGAGTCCGGGGATAATGATGCAGCTATATAAGACCCTCGTCAGACCCCACTTGGAGTACTGTGCTCAGTTCTGGTCACCTCATTACAGGAAGGATGTGGAAAAGATTGAAAGGGTGAAGAGGCGTTTTACAAGGATGTTGCCTGGATTGAGTGGCATGCCTTATGAGGATAGGCTGAGGGAGCTCGGTCTTTTCTCCTTGGAGAGACGTAGGATGAGAGGAGACCTAATGGAGGTATATAAGATGTTGAGAGGCATAGATTGGGTGGACTCTCAGAGGCTTTTTCCCAGGGTGAAAATGGCTGCTATGAGAGGACACAGGTTTAAGGTGCTGGGGGATAGGTACAGGGGAAATGTTAGGGGGAAGTTTTTCACACAGAGGGTGGTGGGCGAGTGGAATCGGCTGCCGTCAGTGGTGGTGGAGGCAAACTCAATAGGGTCTTTTAAGAGATTCCTGGATGAGTACATGGGGCTTAATAGGATGGAGGGTTATAGGTAGGCCTAAAAGGTAGGGATATGTTCGGCACAACTTGTGGGGCCAAAAGGCCTGTTTTGTGCTGTAGTTTTCTATGTTTCTATAAAGCCTATTTCTCTCACTACCTTTTGGGACAGCTGTCCTAATATCTTTTTAATTGGTTCGCTTCGTGTCACTTACGCAGGAGACCAACATTCGGGGCCACCAATGTAAGATAGTCACAAATAAACCCAATCAGGAATTGAGGAGAAACTTCTTTCTCCAGAGTGTGGGGGGAAGGCGGAATTCGCTCCCACAGGGAGTGGGTGAGGCAAAGGTGAGGTGGGTGAGGGGGGAAAGCTGGATAGACACATGTGGGAGAAAGGAATACGAGGATAGGGTGTGAGGAGACCTGTGTGACGGATAAACAACAGCATGGACAGTTGGGGCTGAATGGCCTGTTTTTGTGCTAAATTCGAGGTTATTTTCTGAGCATTCTGTTACTGATGCAACGTCGACAGATGTGGGCGGGATTTTCCAGCCACGCTCACCCCAAATCTGAAAAATCCCACCCGAGGTCAATGGACCATTGCATGGTCGGACCCCTTGTCCCAGTGCGATTCCCGTGGTGGGACAGGACGGGAAAATTCCGCCCTGTGTTTTAAAACATTATCAATATCATCAACTTTTAATGGCTGTAAGAATGACTCAGAATGTATTTATATGAATTATGATCCTATTGGTTCAACATTGTGCAGACTTCTTTTATTACTACATCTAACGTTTTCATCGATAGAATCACACAGCACAGAAGGAGGCCATTTGGCCCATCTTCCTGTGCCAGCTCTTTGAAAGAGGTATCCAATTGGTGCCACTCCCTCTTCCTCCTTCCCCATTGCCCTGCAAATGTCTCCTCTTCAAGTTTATATCCAATTCCCTTTTGCAAGTTACGATTACTTAGAATATAATTACCCGGCCCATTGCAATTGAATGTTGGTGCTGAATAATTTGTCACAGACGGTACCGCAAAGCGAAATGTGATCAAGTTTATGAATATTTCAAGCATGTGTTTATTTCAGTAGCTTACGGCATTGTGAGGTTTTCATTTTGCAAAAAAGTCTGCAGATTACTTGGTAGCTCTTGGAATTTAGGTAGAATGAAAAGGAGTCACCTGCCAATCAAATACACCTTGCATTTATATAGCACCTTTAACATTCTGAAAGCAGCACATGGTGCTTCACAGGAGCCTTAAGAACCAAAATTTGACACTGAGGCACTTAAAGAGATATTAGGACAGGTGACCAAAGAGTTGGCCAAAGAGGTCGGTTTTATGGAGCATCTTAAAGCATGAGGTCGGGGTTTAGGGAGGGAATTCCAGAGCTTCGAGCTCCAGCAGCTGACGACACAGCTGCCAATGATTGGGGTCAGGTAAGATCGAGAGGGCAGAAGTGGAGAACCCCCCTATCTCGGAAGGTTGTGGGGTTGGAAGAGATGACAGGGATATGGAGGGAGAGACCAGGGAGGGATTCAAAAACAACAATTATAATTTTTTAAATACCGCAATAATGATGACACCACTGTTCATTAAAAATAAAATAATCAATTAGGGAAGTGGTGACAAGCAAGCAAAAGATAATACATTGTACACCAACCCACCCCACCCGAGGTAGCCCAGCAACCACCTTTCGATAATACATTCATGAAGCTCCAACTCACCTGTCCTAGAGTAGGCCATCCAATTGCATTCAATTATATCATGGCTTGGGGTAAAAGCCAGGATTGAGGGACTAATCGGATAGCTCTTTCAAAGAGCCAGCACATGCAAAACAGGTCGAATGGCCTCCTTCCTTGCTGGAAAATTCCATAGCTGATTGGACACAACACTGACAATCTTCATTTGAGATCCTGACAGGAGATGGTTGGTGAGATGGGAATTAGGTTTTGCTGTTGATGTGATGTGGTCTGTCCGTGGTCTGTTGTGTATTGTATATTCAATGTTATATAATGTACGTGTTAAATATTTCACAGAATGCAATCTCTGTACAGAATATTGAAGTTCTTTCAAACAAAAGATATGTTGTTCTTTTTAATTTACTAC
Source organism: Mustelus asterias (assembly GCF_964213995.1). Classification (NCBI taxonomy): domain Eukaryota; kingdom Metazoa; phylum Chordata; class Chondrichthyes; order Carcharhiniformes; family Triakidae; genus Mustelus; species Mustelus asterias. The sequence continues at coordinate 2,481,958 of NC_135810.1, read as the reverse complement.
TCCACCCTTCACTAATGTATTATTTTACAGTAAAAGTTTACAGAACATCACGACTGGGCAAGGTTCAATCCAAAGGTACGGGTGCCGGTAAGACATTTTAAAATCTGTTTCTATCCTGTTTTGACAGGCAAGCATTCAGCTAAAGCTGGGAAAGCGCCATTCTCTGACCCAGCAGACCTGGTGCACCTCTCTTTAATCAATAGGATTGTCGGGTTTGCCCTACCGACGTCACTCCAAACAATAACCTCCTGCGTGAGGTTAATATCCTTCCACAATCTCACATCTTCAGCTTCAGGTTTTTAGGTGTCCAGATCACCAACAACCTGTCCTGGTCCCCCCATGCCGACACTATAGTTAAGAAAGCCCACCAACGCCTCTACTTTCTCAGAAGACTAAGGAAATTTGGCATTTCCGCTACAACTCTCACCAACTTTTACAGATGCATCATAGAAAGCATTCTTTCTGGTTGTATCACAGCTTGGTATGTCTCCTGCTCTGCCCAAGACCGCAAGGAACTACAAAAGGTCATGAATGAAGCCCAATCCATCACGCAAACCAGCCTCCCATCCATTGACTCTGTCTACACTTCCCACTGCTTCGGCAAAGCAGCCAGCATAATTAAGGACCCCACGCACCCAGGACATTCTCTCTTCCACCTTCTTCCGTCGGGAAAAAGATACAAAAGTCTGAGGTCATGTACCAACCGATTCAAGAACAGCTTCTTCCCTCCTGCTGTCAGACTTTTGAACTTACCTTGCATTAAGTTGATCTTTCTCTACATCCTAGCTATGAATGTAACACTACATTCTGTACTCTCTCGTTTCCTTCTCTATGAACGTATGCTTTGTCTGTATAGCGCGCAAGAAACAATACTTATCACTATATGTTAATACATGTGACAATAATAAATCAAATCAAATCAACCACACTGATGGATGCTAATAGGATCTTAATTCCTGCTCTGGTTGACTGGAAGATGCCACAGACTCTGGTGGAAGAGCTTATTTCAGTCTGACCAACAGAAAAGGAAGAAATGAAAAGATTTGTATTTCTATCGTGGTTTTGATAAGAACATAAGAACTAGGAGCAGGAGTAGGCCATCTGGCCCCTCAAGCCTGCTCCGCCATTCAATAAGATTATGGCTGATCTTTTCATGGACTCAGTTCCACTTACCCGCCCGCTCATCATAACCCTTAATTCCTTTACTGTTCAAAAATGTATCTATCCTTGCCGTAAAAACATTCAATGAGGTAGCCTCAACTGCTTCACTGGGCAGGGAATTCCACAGATTCACAACCCTTTGTGTGAAGAAGTTCTTCCTCAACTCAGTCATAAATCTGCTTCCCCTTATTTTGACGCTATGCCCCCTAGTTCTAGTTTCACCTGCCAGTGGAAACAACTTCCCTGCTTCTATCTTATCTATTCCCTTCATAATCTTATATGTTTCTATAAGATCTCCCTTCATTCTTCTGAATTACAAAGAGTATAGCCCCAGTTTATTCAGTCTCTTCTCATAAGCCAACCCTCTCAACTCCGGGATGACCTCTAAAGTGCTTTGGCCAATTAACTAATTCTGAGGTGTGCTCAGTGTCATAATGTAGGAAATATGGCAACCAATCTGCACACAGCAAATTCAAGCAGCCAGGAGATAGTGATCGGATAACTGATCCAGGTCACTGGGCAGAATTCATTGATTGTTCCTCGAAATAGATCTTTTATATGAGAGTTTCATTTTTTTTTTAGTTGAGTTTATTTTATTAGTGTCACAAGTAGGCTTACATTAACACTGCAATGAAGTTACTGTGAAAATCCCCTCGTTGTCACACTCCGGTGCCTGTTCGGGTACACTGAGGGAGAATTTAGCATGGTCAATGCACTTAACCAGCACGTCTTTCAGACTGTGGGAGGAAACCGGAGCACCCGGACGAAACCCACGCAGACACGGGGAGAATGTGCACGCTCCACACAGACAGTGACCCAAGCTGGGAATCGAACCCAGGTCCTTGGCGCTGTGAGGCAGCAGTGCTAACCACTGTGCCACCGTGCTGTAGAAAAGGGCAGAAGAGGCATTAATTTAGCTTCTCATTTGAAACATGGCACCTTCAACAGCGCAACACTTGCTCAGTAATGCAATGAGCCCGGCTGTGTTCTGGTGAGAGACTGAAACCCAGAACCTTTTAATTTAGAGGCAAGACTGCACGCAACTGGTTTATGGCTGACAGCAAGTAACCATGGGACATCAATGATCAAATTATTACTTTTGAGGGATAAATATTGTCCAGGTCACCAGGGGAAATTCCCCTGCTCTTCTCTGGAATAGTGCCATGGGATCATTTACACCCAGTGGTGAGGGCAGTTTAACATCCCGGCTGATAGACAACAATCCTGCAATAGGAGAGGCTCATGGCTATAATCAAACCACTGTGACCAGACTTCTCCAGGCACTCACGCCCTGCCAGCGAGGATGGAGAATTTGGCACTTAGCCAAATCCCCATTCACTGCAGCGGGACTGGAGAATCCCAGCCACCAGCGAGGTTGGAGAATTCCAGCCCCTATGCTTAATCTTCATTCAGATCTAATCCTTGGATTATTGAACTGGCTACACATGGCTCACATGCACAGAGATTCCTCTTTACACCGCTTTTATTGAAACTCATGTCACGGTTGACGACTGGAACAGCTGTAGAAAGAAGTGGGATAAAAATACTGGAAATGTTCTTTTTGTTTCAGATTTCCAGTATCCACAGCCACCCATCCATTGACTCTATCTACACCTCCCGCTGCCTCGGCAAAGCAGCCAACATAATTAAGGACCCCACACACCCCGGACATTCTCTCTTCCACCTTCTTCCGTCGGGAAAAAGATACAAAAGTCTGAGGTCACGTACCAACCGACTCAAGAACAGCTTCTTCCCTGCTGCTGTCAGACCTTTGAATGGACCTACCTCACATTAAGTTGGTCTTTCTCTACATCCTAGCTGTGACTGTAACACTACATTCTGCACTCTCTCATTTCTTTCTCTATGAACGATATGCTTTGTCTGTATAGCGCGCAAGAAACAATACTTTTCACTGTATGTTAATACATGTGACAATAATAAATCAAATCAAATCAAATCATGTTTTTGCATTGGTTCATGTGGAGCATAATTCCTAGTATGGGTCTATTGGGCTGAATGGCCTGTTTCTGTGTTGTACATTCTTCGTAATTCTGTGTAACCTGCATGGAACGGATACCCCATGACTGTGGCATGAATTTCACACTCACCCCATCTACAGGGAGTGTTGGAAGCGGCATGAAATTGAAGGAATGAGATTCCCTCTGGGTTCCTCCCCTCCCTGACTCACAGCGTTTTTGTGCTGAGGAGGGCCACGCCTTGGACAGACCGCCTACCCTGCCCAAACTCTGTAAACTTCCCCATCCCTGCAAAACTACCTGTGCCTTCCAATTCTGGCTCTGTGTGCTTTCCCAATTTTAATCACTCCACCAACCGTTGTGCTGTGGAATCACAGAAGAATGAAGGATTATGCAAGATGTGTGGATCTAAAAATATATTTTTTAAGTGTATTTAAAATAAAGAAATTAAAAGGTTACAGATAAATTACTTGTGAACTTAGCATTTGTTAAAATCAAAGTGGGGTCTGCTACATTCCAGTTTACAACAAGCAGAGAAGAGAAATTAACACATATCCAACTAATCTGGTAGCATACATGTTACCTTGGAGCCTGGTCTATTATGGGTAATACAAAATCTCAGGAAGTCTTGTGGTGCAGTGGGTAGCATCCCCGTCTCTGAGCCAGAAGCTGTGGGTTCAAATCCTACCCAGGACTTAATGGCCAAGGAAGGTGCATTCATAACACACCATAGAGGTTGAGTGTCAACCTGCAAAATTCTTCCAAATGTGCCAGTGACTGGCAGTAAGAGCGGGAGAGACTCCTGGTCAGTCACACTTGATGGGGAGTGGTGTCCCTTAAGCTATAAGCCTCTGGCTCATACTAGTGCCTTGTTCTGGGAATAACTAGCTATGGAAACAGATGAAAGTCTAGTATACCACTAAGGGTGGGAAGAGGATTGTAGTACAAAATCTCAACTAGGTGAGGTCCAAAATTAAAGCAATGCAATGTAAATAAAGTATAGGGATATATGCAGTTAGAATATTAAAACAGTATGATTTGTATTCAAACTAATCCACAAGGATAATGCAGTGTTCTAAACTGAAGAATTATTGTTAATCAACATCATTTGAAATTGGTATTCATTCACTTCCTGACATAGTTTATATTTAATAAACTCTAATTTATATCTGTTTTGACATTTTAGCAGTTAAGTCACTAATCTTGTCATTAGATGCCAAAGTGGTAATTTATGGTAAATTTATCAAACTGCCATGACATGCCAATCAGAGAATCAAGGAATATTCTCATTCTGCTAACTATTGCTCCCGCTGGAAGTGCTATTGGTATTTTTGGATCTCTTTTCTTTATGTATCGCTACATCAGTGGGGCTTACACAACCAAGGCAGGTGAATGGAGATTGGCCAGGACCTAATTGAACACTAAAACAAACTTGAGGTAAGTGAATGGCATCCTCCCTATTACTATTGTGCTCCAACCCCACAACCCTTGCTTCTGTTTAGCTTTCTGCCTTTTTCCATTTGGCTCATTTCTTTGGTGGTGTAGCCTGGCTGAATGGTAAGAGTTGGTTTGATGGAATGGGCTGGTGTGGTGGAATGGGCAGGGTTGGTAGTATGGGCCGGATTGATGGTATAGGCTGGTTCGGTGGGGAAGGGAGTTAGCAGCAAATGATGACTTTTAACAGGGGCTTCACAGTTAATTAAAGACAGTACCCTCCTTTGACACAAGGTTATTTAATGTAATTATTCCAAAAATATAGATTTAGCAAATTAATACTCTCAAAGCATCACTTAATGCAACAATGGGATCTGCATCACATGTCCTGATGAGCTATTTTTGTCGGATAGCATGTAGAGAAACACTAGACTCTACCCCAACTTCTCTTGGGAGTAATCAGGGTAGAATTTACACTACAAAAGATAAAATAATGACCGTCCATTAAAACTCAATTATAGATTTTTTTTTCAAGTGGAAGAAATAAGAGCAATAGAGAGAGTCAACAATGTTAGGTACAGTCGCTAGGCAACACCATAATGGAGAAGATGATTTGTGTATATTTACATGGGGGACGTTGTTTTGTCAAATATTCCCAGCTGCTGTGAAAAATGATATTTTATATTCTTCAAAATCCGAATTCCCCGAATGCTAAGATTAAAAGTAGGCAGCAATTGCATCTATAAAAGATTAAATCTCATGTAATCTGATCAATCAGACATCAAACCCTGCGTAGTTTGATCTATTTCATACCAATCTGATCAGTACAACGACATTGATCACCGATCAAACCTGTTGCTGCCAATTGATTTATGAGATTGCTACTATTTTCCCACAATCTGATCTATTTGTTACCATACCCGTCCCTGAGTTCTCAACCAGTCTCCCCCTCAACATGCAAACCGGCCTCCCATCCATTGACTCTGTCTACACATCCCACTGCCTTGGAAAAGCAGCCAGCATAATTAAGGACCCCACGCACCCCAGACATTCTCTCTTCCACCTTCTTCTGTCAGGGAAAAAGATACAAAAGTCTGAGGTCACGTACCAACCGTCTCAAGAACAGCTTCTTCCCTGCTGCTATCAGACTTTTGAATGGACCTACCTCGCATTAAGTTGATCTTTCTCTACACCCTAGCTATGACTGGAACACTACATTCTGCACTCTCTCCTTTCCTTCTTGACGAATGATATGCTTTGTCTGTAGAGCACGCAAGAAAAAGTACTTTTCACTGTATGCTAATACATGTGACAATAATAAATCAAATCAAATCAAATCAGACAGTCATGTACTGATGTTTAACAACCAGCCCTGAAAAACCTAAACTCAATTGTTCAGTTAGCTGAATTTCAAAAGAAAGCTCTGATGAAATATCACAGACAAACTCAAAAGATTTTATTCAATACTGATAGAAACAAAACATTTCAGCAACACCTCTCCCCTCACACTCCCTTTCCTCTCTCACTCTGCATTTACTGCAAATATTTTAACAAGAAAGATCTGTGTTACTCTGAAAATATTTCAACACACCAGCGCATCTCCTGTAATGAAAACAGAAAGTGCTGGATAAACTCAGCAGGTCCGGCAGCATCTGTGGAGTGAGAAACAGAGTCAATGTTTCAAATCCGCGTGACTCTTCTTCAGAGCTAAAGAGGGGTAGAAACGTGATGAATGATATAATGGGAGAGAAGAAGTGGAGGAGGTGAGGCAGAGTAGAAGGTCAGGGATGGGTCGGAGTTAGGGAATGATTTGCCAAAGTTGAGAAGGACACAAGGCAGAAGGAGTGTTAATGGTGGCATTAAGGACTCAAGAAGCTATTGATAGCGGCATACAGGGAGGGTAGCAGAATGTGTTAAGATGAGACTAAAGGTCAGTGCACAGTGAAAACAAAACTTAAGAACAAGTGACATGTGGCCCTGTGGGGGAGGAGGGTTGCAGTGGGAACAAACAAAGTAAACATAAAAAGGGGGGAGAGGTGTTGCTGAAATGTTTTGTTTCTATCAGTATTGAATAAAATCTTTTGAGTTTGTCTGTGATATTTCATCAGACCTTTCTTTTGAAATTCAGCTGACTGAACAATTGAGTTTAGGTTTTTCAGGGCTGGTAAACATCAGTACATGACCGTCTGATTTGATTTGATTTGATTTATTATTGTCACATGTATTAGGGGATGGAGCAATGTTGTTGTGAATGTGGCATCTATCTCTTTAAGACAGTGCAGCAATAGTGGGGCACCTGACTTGAGGGACCAATGGAAACTGAGAGTGAGTGTTCACACCAGGGGTGGAGTCCTCCCTCAGGGAGAATCTTCTGGAAGCATGGAGTAAGAATGTAGAACTGGGGCTCTGCCCCAGGGCAGCTTTCCTGCTGCACCAACTTCCTGTACCCAAGTTTCTCTATTCAATAGACACCTTTCAACAAGGTCTGAAATCTCTCTGAATAATTCCAGACATCGGCCACACAAAATGTAGAACAGAGCTAGACTGCTCAGTATTGAATGTCTATAATGCCACAGACTAAATAAAGGGAAACTGCAGTGGCAGGAGTGTCAATAAGCACACAGAGAGCACAGGTTTAAGCTGATTGGCAAAAGTACCAGAGGGGACATGAGGATAAATACTTTTTATGCAATAAGTGAATAGGATTTGGAAAACACTGTGTACTCTCCCACTGAGACAGAACCTCAAATAAACCTCACACTACCGTCTGAAATGTCACAGCCCCGACTGGAATACACCCCACACCCAACAAACTGATGACCATCGCCCAATCACTGACCATCCCGCTCAGACCATTGCCCCCGCACTGACCATCCCACTCAGACCATCACCCACGCACTGACCATCCCGCTCAGACCATCACCCACGCACTGACCATCCCGCTCAGACCATCACCCACGCACTGACCATCCCGCTCAGACCATCACCCACCGCACTGACCATCCCGCTCAGACCATCACCCACGCACTGACCATCCCGCTCAGACCATCACCCACACACTGTCCATCCCGCTCAGACCATCACCCATGCACTGACCATCCCGCTCAGACCATCACCCACGCACTGACCATCCCGCTCAGACCATCACCCACGCACTGACCATCCCGCTCAGACCATCACCCCCCGCACTGACCATCCCGCTCTGACCATCACCCACACACTGACCATCCAGCTCAGACCATCACCCACGCACTGACCATCCAGCTCAGACCATCACCCACACACTGACCATCCCGCTCAGACCATCACCCACGCACTGACCATCCAGCTCAGACCATCGCCCACACGCTGACCATCCCGCTCAGACCATCACCCACGCACTGACCATCCCGCTCAGACCATCACCCACACACTGTCCATCCCGCTCAGACCATCACCCACGCACTGACCATCCCGCTCAGACCATCACCCACGCACTGACCATCCCGCTCAGACCATCACCCACGCACTGACCATCCCGCTCAGACCATCACCCACGCACTGACCATCCCGCTCAGACCATCACCCATGCACTGACCATCCCGCTCAGACCATCACCCCCCGCACTGACCATCCCGCTCTGACCATCACCCACACACTGACCATCCAGCTCAGACCATCACCCACGCACTGACCATCCAGCTCAGCCCATCACCCACGCACTGACCATCCCGCTCAGACCATCACCCATGCACTGACCATCCCGCTCAGACCATCACCCATGCACTGACCATCCAGCTCAGACCATCACCCCCCGCACTGACCATCCCGCTCTGACCATGACCCACGCACTGACCATCCCGCTCAGACCATCACCCACGCACTGAACTGCTGCCCTGGATATCCCCAGTGGCATCACAACCGTTCACACTGCTTCAGCTGAAGCAATTGAACTGACTTTAACCTCGGCACTGAACTGTAGCTGCTTCCCCAGCCATAGGAAATAATAATGTTTAATTGGATGGTAAATACAGATTCAATGCAGAGGAAACCACAGTGTGGGACTCACTGGAGTTCTCTCTGAAAGAGCTGGTGTAGACACGATGGACTGAATGGCTTCTTTCTGTGCTCCACTGTTCTAGCTTTCAATGTAACGAACATGGTATTATTCTGCTGCTAACTTTCAAACACTTGACCCTTTAAGTTGATAAAGTTTTTTTTCCGAGTGATTCATCAGATCACAAACATTGTGGGTGAGCTGAGATGTTACTGTCTGTGTTCAGGAAGGGGACACCCCTTCAGTCTGAAAGGTTTAATACACGTTCCAGACAGAGATATTCTTACCAGCAATTCCCATACAACTACTCAGTATCAGAAAATGTTAACTAATCTCACGGGGTAACCAAGGTAACAGGAGGACTGAATATTTTGGGACAATAAAGCATAGAGGAGGCCATTCAGCCCGACGTGCCTCCACAGTAACTGAAGTCCCTCATCCCTGGTATCATCCTGGGAAATCTCTCTGCACCCTCCTCCAAGATGATGAAGTGGAGATAGTCAAGAACTTCAAATTTCTAGGTGTTCATATCAGGGACCTGTCCTGGTCCCTCCATGCCGACACTATAGTTAAGAAAGCCCACCAATGCCTCTACTTTCCCAGAAGGCTAAGGAAATTTGACATGTCAGCTACGACTCTCACCAACTTTTACAGATGCACCATAGAAAGCATCCTTTCCAGATGTACCTCAACTTGGTATGGCTCCTGCTCTGCCCAAGACCACAAGAAACTACAAAGAATCGTGAACGAAGCCCAGTCCATCACTCAAACCAGCCTCCAATCCATTGACTCTGTCTACACTTCCCGCTGCCTCGGCAAAGCAGCCAGCATAATTAAGAATACCACACACCCCGGACATTCTCTCTTCTACCTTCTTCCTTCGGGAAAAAGATACAAAAGTCTGAAAACACAAACCAACCGACTCAAGAACAGCTTCTTCCCTGCTGCTGTCAGACTTTTGAATGGACCTATCATATATGAAGTTGATCTTTCTCTACACCCTAGCTATGATTGTAACACTGCATTCTGCACCCTCTCCTTTCCTTCTCTATGAACGGTATGCTTTGTCTGCATAGCGTGCAAGAAACAATACTTTTCATTATATCCCAATACATGTGACAATAATAAATCAAATCAAATCAAAAGGTTTTGTCATCTTCCCTTAAGTATGGTGCTCAGGATTAATTACAGTGCACCAGCTATGGTCTAACATAATGCTTTCTAAAGTGTTAGTTTAACTGCCTTTCTTTCCTACTCCATGTTACTCTTTAATAAAGCTAAAGCTTCCATCTGCTTTTACAAGAAACTTACCTACTTTCCACCTTCAAAGATTTGTGCATTTGAATGCTTTTCGATCTCATAGAATCCCTGCAGTGCAGAAGGAGGCCATTCAGCCCATTGAGCCTGCACCGACCACAATCCCACCCAGGCCCTATCCCCACACATTTACCCCAGCTAGTCTCCCTGGCACTAAGGGGCAATCGAGCATGGCCAATCCACCTAACCCACACATTTTTGCACTGTGGGAGGAAACTGGAACACCCGGAGGGAACACACTCAGACACGGGGAGAACGTGTGAACTCCACACAGGCAGTCACCCAAGCCAGGAATCGAACCCAGGTTCCTGCCGCAGTCATAGAATCCCTACAGTACAGAAGGAGGCCATTCGGCCCTATTCCCGCAACCTCACACATCCAACCCGCCAAACCCCCTGACTCTAAGGTTAATCTAGCACGGCCAATCCACCTAACACGCACATCTTTGGACTATGGGAGGAAAGCAGAGTACCCGGAGGAAACCCACGCAGACACTGGGAGAATGTGCAAACTCCACACAGACAGTGGCCCAAGCCGGGAATCCGGGTCCCCGGCGCTGCGAGGCAGCAGTGCTAACCACTGTACCACCGTGCTACCCTTAAATGTACTCATAGCTGAGTGTGTCAAGACCCAGTGGAAGGCTCACGTGGTAGGTCCTCCATTGCCTACTTCATCCCCTCCTCCAAATGATGGAATACCTTTTCACACAGGGGTTACATTCTACAAAATGACCTGTGCCTAAAAGTCAGCTTAAATATCTCTGAGCCTCCTGCTCCAAATGATAAGTCAGGCACCTCTGAACCTCCTGGGATAGAAGCAGGAGATTGGATTGACGAGGGAACACGATGGAAAGTGCCCAGTGAAGGTGCAGTCATCTTAAACAGTTGGAATTGGGCAGATTTGCTGTTGTATGTTTTAGGCACTGACAGGAAGTTTGCAGATTGGTCTGTGTGGGAGGATGAGAGCATGAACGTGTTGCAGCATTAATCTCCACACTGGAGCCTGGGTAGTTGTGAAGATGATCTTCATGTCTCTGCCTCAGCTCATCTGCCACTGAAGCCCTTATACATATCTTTGCCATCTTCAACTGAACTGGCTGACCTTCCAGCTTCCATCTAGAACTTTGCAGCCTCTACCCTAACCTGAACAAAGTGCCGCTCCCCGCACACCCCTGTGCTTGCCGACCTACACTGTCTCTGTGTCCAACAATGGCTCATTTTTAGAATATCCACCTTGGCCCTCACCCCTCCCCATCTCTGCAGCTTCCTCCAGCTCCTTCAGACTGTCCCGAGATCTCTGCGCTCCTCTAATCCTGACCTCTTCTGCATCCTCAATTTTGATCACTCCACCAGAAGCGGCCGTACGTTCAGCTGTCTGGAATTCCATCCCTAAACCTTTCCATCTCTCCCTGCTCCTTTAAGACAATCCTGAAAACCATGCCTTTGGCCAAGCTTTAGGTCACTTGATCTAATGTCTCTGTCAATAGCTCTCGGTCAAATATTGGGTGGAATTTTCTAGTCGCACCTGTCCCAGGACCGAAAAATCCCACCCAAGGAATTCTTCCTTGTCCATTGAGTTTTCCATCCTGCCCGTGCCGATTCCCACAGCGGGTGGGACCGCAAGATTTAAACCGGAAGGAGCAACCCATGTCCATTTGCAGCAAGTTCTGGACAATATCCAGGCTTGAGCTGACAAGTGGCAAGTAACATTCGCACCACACAAATGTCAGGCAATGACCATCTCCAACAAGAGAGAATCTAACCATCTTCGCTTGACATTATCATCACTGAATCCCCCACTGGTTACCACTGACCAGAACCTGAACTGGACTGGCCATAATAATGGCTAACAGATTAGGTCAGAGGCTGGGAATACTGCGGCGAGTAACTTACCTCCTGACTCCCCAAAGCCTGTCCAGCATCCACAAGGCACAAGTCAGGAGTGTGATGGGAATACTCGCCACTTGCCTTGATGAGTGCGGCTCCAGTAACACTGAAGAAGCTCAAAGCCATCCAGGACAAAACAGACTGCTTGATTACTACCCCTTCCACATTCACTCCTTCCACCACCGGCAAATAGTGACAAATATCTACAAGACACACTGGAGGAACTCACCCTTAGGACAAGGGCAGCAGATATATGGGAACACACCACCTGAAGGTTCTCCTCCAAGTCACTCACCATTCTGACTTGGAAATATATCGGCTGTTCCTTCATTGTTGCTGGGTCAAAATCCTGAAACTCCCTTCCTAACAGCACTGTGGGTATACCTACACCACATGGACTGCTGCAGTTCAAGAAGGCAACTCATCACTTCCTTCTCAAGGGCAATTATGAATGGGCAATAAATGCTGGTTTGGCCAGCGACCCCCACATCCCACATGAATGAATTTTAAAAGAATTTAGGCCATTGTTTCAAAACAACCCTGTGAAAAGCCTTGAGGCTTTTTGTTAAAAGTGCTATATAAATGCAGCTTGTTGTTGTTGAGGAATCATGGTGAATTAGTGCAGCTGGGATCTATGGATGGCACTGACGGAAGCCGGGGTTTGTCTGTGAGACCTGCTCAACCTGATTTTTCTTCATTGGTTTCCCGATCCTTTCCTGAGTCATTCCGGTAGCAGTACGAAAGGACAAGGTTCACGATAACAAGTTTGCAATATCAACACTGTTTCTAAAAAAACCCAGAAAAAACAAAACTGAAAAAAATTCACATTTGGAATGCCAGGATTTCATTGGGGAAAGAGGACGGTGAGGGATTGCAGTAGCGATGATGAGGTTTTTCTTCTCAGTATGAGAGGAGTTGGACATCAAGGGCCTTATTTGATTTGATTTGATTTATTATTGTCACATGTATTAATATACAGTGAAAAGTATTGTTTCTTACACGTTACACAGATAAAGCATACCGTTCATGGAGAAGGAAAGGAGAGAGTGCAGAATGTAGTGTTACAGTCATAGCTAGGGTGTAGAGAAAGATCAGCTTAATGCGAGGGAGGTCCATTCAAAAGTCTGACAGCAGCAGGGAAGAAGCTGTTCTTGAGTCGGTTGGTACGTGACCTCAGACTTTTGGGATAATGAGGAGTCTAGAACTGCCGCTGACAGCAGCAGCCGCGCTATAAATGATAGTAAAGATGTGGCTCCAATGAGCTGAATTGGTTCTTTGTCCTCAATACTGAGCGAGTTCCTCGCTATCAGAGACATCTTCTTCAGATGAGGCCCTTTCTGCTCTCTCAGCTGGACACAAAGATCCCATGACACTATCTGAAAAAGGGCAGGAGGGTTCACCCCAGGTTCAATGTTTATCCCTCAATCAACATCACAAAAACAGCTAATCTGGTTATTCTCACATTGCCGTCTGTGGGATCTTGCTGTGTGCAAATTGGCTGCCACATTTCCCAGATTATACCCGTGATTACACTTCAAGAATACTTTACTGGCCGTGATACACTTTAGGGCACCCTGAGGTCACAAAAGGTGCTACATAAATGCAATTTTTTTCTTTTTTTGTCTCAGTGTATTTAGTAAATTGTGATGTTAAAATGGAACAATGAACTCCATTCTAACACTTGCTGATTAATGAACTCAGTGCACAGTGAGTGCATAATTAACCTGCTATGAACAAAGTGTGACACACAATTTTATTTCAAATTCGACGTGTGAAGTGTAATATACAACAGTCTTCAGTGCACAAAGAGGAGGAAACTCACTTCCCTTTTCTGAAAACTACAAAATGGGGCGGCACGGTGGCACAGTGGTTCGCACTGCTGCCTCACAGTGCCAGGGACCCGGGTTCGATTTGCAGCTTGGGTCACTGTCTGTGTGGAGTTTGCACGTTCTCCCCGTGTCTGCGTGGGTTTCCTCCGGGTGCTCCGGTTTCCTCCCACAGTCCGAAAGACGTGCTGGTTAGGGTGCATTGGCCGTGCTAAATTCTCCCTCAGTGTTACCCGAACAGGCGCCGGAGTGTGGCGACTAGGGGATTTTCACCGTAACTTCATTGCAGTGTTAATGAAAGTCTACTTGTGACTAATAAATAAATATATATACTCTTCCAGACTGTGGGAGAAAACCAGAGCACCCAGAGGAAACCCACGCAGACACGGGGAGAATGTGCAGACTCCGCACAGACACATGTGTTGGTTAGGTGCATTGGCCATGCTAAATTCTCCCTCAGTGTACCCGAATAGGAGTCAGAGTATGGTGACTAGGGGATTTTCACCATAACTTCATTGCACTGTTAATGTAAGTCTACTTGTGACACTAACAAATAAACTTAAAAAACTTTAAAACTTACATTGTATTACAAAGCAGTTTGAGCACAGAAACGGGCCATCTGGTCCAAAAGGTCCATTTTGGTTTTCACATTGCAAAAGAGCCTCCTCTGAGCCTATTCAATCTCATCTCATCAAAATTCTCTTTCCAAACTATTGTGATCCATATTCCGAAGTATATTAAGACAAACACATCTCTCCAGAAAAAAATTACCCCAAAAAATGATCAGAGTCGACTGAGGTAGTTTGGAAATCAATGCAGCATCCAGGTATTTGCTTAAGGGTGACCCATGCAGAATAATGAGGCTCTGAAAATACTTTCAAGTCACATTTTAATTCACAATATTTAACACTGGTCATTCTCATCATTAAGTAGTGACTTTAATGGACTAAGAATATTCATCTCACTATCTTTTGAACTGGAAGCTTCCACAGCCTGAGCTGAGTGTGCTGCTGTTTTCAGTGTTCTGTCCACCTACACCCCCAAAGTCTTCCTCTTGTCAGGAATTCTCAAGTAAATTCTTACCCACTGAATAATCCACATCAGCCAAATCCTTCTGCCGAATCTCATCAGTTTATATTTTCCTCTATTAATCTGCAGCATGGACAATGAATTACATTTTTGTAGTCCTTTAAAACTTTCAAAGGTGCCACAGGAAAACCGCCACCAAGGTTTGACACTCACCCACATAGGCAAACACCAGGAGAGCTGTCTTGACATCTGTACCTCTGCTAATGGCATGGACTTGAGAACCATCAATGTTTAGGGGGCCTCCCCAAAATGTGTTTTGCTTGGATCAGGATTTGCTTAGATCAAAGTGTTTGCAAATACAAAGCCCACTTGTGAAGGAGATATGAAGATTGACACTGACAACTGAGCAGCAACCGTGACTGGAGGCTTACCAGTAGAAGGGCATCGGAAAAGAAAAGCAGAAGCAAAAAGCTCGGCGGGTTGTGAAGATGGTCCAGAGGAAACCGGAGCTGGTGATAGCCGCACCTTCTCAGACCACTGCCGTGATTGCAGCAGAGATTGCCATGCCAAGGTGGGACCCCTGAGCCGCACCAGGCAATGAAGTAATGATGTGGAGATGCCGGTGTTGGACTGGGGTGGGCACAGTAAGAAGTCTCACAACACCAGGTTAAAGTCCGACAGGTTTATTTGGAATCACGAGCTTTCAGAGTGCTGCTCAAGTTAGTAGGATTTTGCAAGCCCAGGCCAAATGGTGAGGGTTACATGTAGTGTGACGTGAACCCAAGATCCGAGTTGAAGCCGCCTTCATGAGTGCAGAACTTGGCTATCCAAAATCCTACTAATTGCCCTGGCTTGAGACAATTCACATCTCTTTAACCTGTGATTAACCCTCTCTCCACTCGCACTGTCTGTACCTGTAAAGACTTAATTACCAGTAAAGACTCACATTCCAACCATTCTTCACATTCCAATCTGTAATTATCTTGCGATTGAGTCTGTGTTTATATATGCCGTGTTTGTGAACCTACCTCTCCACCCACCTGACGAAGGAGCATTGCTCCGAAAGCTCGTGATTCTAAAGTAAACCTGTTACACTTTAACCTGGGGTTGTGAGACTTTTTGCAATGAAGTAACGCAGAGTTGATCGTCACGGCAAAAACCATTGTCTTATAAGATGAATGGCTGCCACAGAGTCCGTCTAATCAATAATTCAGACACACTATCTCAAACCAGCAAAGAGAACAGACCTCAGCGACAGTGCATTCTTTATTTGTAATACAACAGTATAATAACTACCTGCAAAGTGTTAACCATGAATCATCGCTGAATATTTAATGCTCAGATCAGTAATTCTGCATCATAGAAGATCAGGAATTCTGTAGAGATTGTGGTTTGTTGCATGGCATAGATCGATTTCCCTTCAGTCAGGGTGTTAAGGGATGCAAAATCAAAGCAGGAGGATGAGATAAAGATTGTCCATGACCTCACTGAATGGTGGAAGAGGCTTGAGGGGCTGAATAGCCTCCTACTGTTCCTAAATTCCTAATATTATGTCAGGGCAGGGTTATTTTTATCATTATTAGAGAGAGGGATTCAGTGATGGCAACACTATTGAATATCAAGGGGCGATAGTTAGACTTGCTTTTATTGGAGATGGTCATTGCCTCGCTCTTGTGTGGCACGAATGTTACTTGCCACTTGTCAGCCCAAGCCTGGATATTGTCCAGAACTTGCTGCATTTGAACATGGACTGCTTCAGTATCTGAGGAGTCGTGAATGGTGCTGAACATTGTGCAATCATCAGCAAACATCCCCACTGCTGACCTTATGATGGAGGGAGGGTTATTGATGAAGGAGCTGGAGATGGGCCCAGGGTGGCGGGGACAGTCGGTGAGATACACATCCACGCCAACGCCATCAACCCCAATGCCACATTATGCTAAAACACCCATTGATTGGCTTAAGGCAGGACTTCCGTTCCCCACTCAGGAGGAAGCCCCACATTGGACACTGCCGGTCACTGTACACCACCGGTCACTGCACACCGCCGGTCACTGCACACTGCCGGTCACTGCACACTGCTGGCCACTGTACACTGCCGGTCACTGCAAACCACCGGTCACTGCACACTGCCGGTCACTGCACACCACCGGTCACTGCACACTGCCGGTCACTGCACACTGCCGGTCACTGCACACTGCCGGTCACTGGACACTGCTGGTCACTGGACACTGCCGGTCACTGCACACTGCCGGTCACTGGACACCGACGGTCACTGTACACTGCCGGTCACTGCACACTGCCGGTCACTATACACTGCTGGTCACTGCGCACTGCCGGTCACTGCACACTGCCGGTCACTATACACTGCTGGTCACTGGACACTGCCAGTCACTGCACACTGACAGTTACTGGACACTGACGGTTACTGGACACTGCCGGTCACTGCACACTGCTTGTCACTGGACACTGCCGGTCACTGGACATTGCCGGTCACTACACACTGCCGGTCACTGCACACTGCCGGTCACTGCACACTGCTTGTCACTGGACACTGCCGGTCACTGGACATTGCCGGTCACTACACACTGCCGGTCACTGCACACTGCTTGTCACTGGACACTGCCGGTCACTGCACACTGCCGGTCACTGCACACTGCTTGTCACTGGACACTGCCGGTCACTGGACATTGCCGGTCACTACACACTGCTGGTCACTGCACACTGCTGGTCACTGCACACTGCCGGTCACTGCACACTGCCGGTCACTGCACACTGCTGGTCACTGCACACTGCCGGTCACTGGACACTGCTGGTCACTGCACACTGCCGGTCACTGGACACTGCCGGTCACTGCACACTGCCGGTCACTGCACACTGCTGGTCACTGCACACTGCCGGTCACTGGACACTGCCGGTCACTGCACACTGCCGGTCACTGTACACTGCCGGTCACTGCACACTGCTTGTCACTGGACACTGCCGGTCACTGGACACTGCTGGTTACTGTACACTGCCGGTCACTGGACACTGCTGGTTACTGTACACTGCCGGTCACTGGACACTGCCGGTCACTGGACACTGCTGGTTACTGTACACTGCCGGTCACTGGACACTGCCGGTCACTGTACACTGCCGGTCACTGTACACTGCCGGTCACTGTACACTGCCGGTCACTGTACACTGCCGGTCACTGTACACTGCCGGTCACTGCACACTGCCGGTCACTGCACACTGCCGGTCACTGCACACTGCCGGTCACTGCACACTGCCGGTCACTGCACACTGCCGGTCACTGGACACTACCGGTCACTGCACACTGCCGGTCACTGCACACTGCCGGTCACTGTACACTGCCGGTCACTGTACACTGACAGTTACTGGACACTGACGGTTACTGGACACTGCCGGTCACTGCACACTGCCGGTCACTGGACACTGACGGTTACTGGACACTGCCGGTCACTGTACACTGCCGGTCACTGTACACTGACAGTTACTGGACACTGACGGTTACTGGACACTGCCGGTCACTGTACACTGCCGGTCACTGTACACTGACAGTTACTGGACACTGCCGGTCACTGCACACTGCCGGTCACTGCACACTGCCGGTCACTGCACACTGCCGGTCACTGGACACTGCCGGTCACTGCACACTGCCGGTCACTGCACACTGCCGGTCACTGGACACTGCTGGTCACTGCACACTGCTGGTCACTGTACACTGCCGGTCACTGCACACTGCCGGTCACTGCACACTGCCGGTCACTGCACACTGCCGGTCACTGGACACTGCTGGTCACTGCACACTGCCGGTCACTGGACACTGCCGGTCACTGCACACTGCCGGTCACTGCACACTGCCGGTCACTGGACACTGCTGGTCACTGCACACTGCTGGTCACTGTACACTGCCGGTCACTGCACACTGCTGGTCACTGGACACTGACGGTTACTGGACACTGCTGCTGCGGACAAACTGTTCTGAGCTCCCGGGCATAATCTCCCAGGACCCAGAGGACAGATCAATGGCAATGGTCTCAGGGCAGGGAGGGTAGTTGTGAAGGGGGCGATCAGTGGGAGATCACTGGGCCCTAAGGGGAGGATGCCGCCCCCCCCCCCTCCAGTCAGGAGGGGACATCTGATGGAGGTCCTAGTGACTCCCTCCCACCCCAGATTGAACTTACTTTCTGTTCACCTTTACCCACCATCTGTCATCGCCCGCCACCCTAAACACTGAGGCTAGGCAGGAAAAGGTCATTAAGTGAGCATTTCCCGATGAAAATGCTGCCCGCTCCAGTGTGAATAGCTGCTTGGTCTACGGGGGCAGGAACCCAGAGGGAATCCCAGCCATGCAATTTCACACCCCCTCCACCTTGGTGTGGAGCGCGCATCTCATTCTGCCCATGAAGCCTCTTTTACAAATCAAACTGTTGTGAAGAATTGTGTTTAATTTTAATACCTTTTAAATGCTTTTCTATTTGAGCTTTTCTTCTGAGAATCCCCAATGATATAGAATCCCTACAGTGCAGAAGGAGGCCATCCGGCCCATCGAGTCTGCACCGACCACAATCCCACCCAGACCCTATCCCCATTATGTACCCTAGCTAGTCCTCCTGACACTAGGGTCAATTTAGCATGGCCAATCCACCTAACCCGCATATCTTTGGACTGTGGGAGGAAACCGGAGCACCCGGAGGAAACCCACGCAGACACGGGGAGAACGTGCAAACTCCACACAGACAGTGACCCGAGGCTGGAATTGAACCCGGGTCCCTGGCGCTGTGAGGCAGCGGTGCTAACCACTGTGCTACCGTGCCGTCAAATCACACGATCTCCATCGCTGAACTGCAATAAAGTTGTATTACTGACTGGGACTTAGGATGGAATTCTCCCAATCCCCCGCTGCTGGGTTTGATGGCGGGTGTGTGGGGAGAATATGGCTGGATACCCAGAAACCGGTTTCATGCTGGTGTGAATTTACAGCGGGATCTTCCATTGGTGTCTGCCAGAGCGGGTCCGAAAACCCACCAGAGGTCAGCATGAACCTCATTTCCATCCCATTAATGGGATACAGATGAAGGCTCAATACCCCCCACGCCAGATTCTCCGGGATAACGGCAGGAAAACACACTATCCGGAATTCCCTGGCTTTTCATGCCAGCGGGATCCTCTGGTCCCACTGACAGCGCACCCTTGCTGCGGGTTTCCCAAACCGTGGGGCAGAATCCATGGAAAATCCCATTGGCAGTAGAGGGAAAGAAAATCCTGCCATCAACAAGTGGTGCACAATCTCCCGCTGCCGAGGAACATGCGGCTGAGAGGCCAGGAATTTCCTCCCGCTGGCACGGAAACACATTTGGATTAACGAGGCATGAAGAAATCGGGATTCATCGGAACAACGCCTGGAGCTGCCTCCGGAGTTTCAGGTGGAGGCCACCAGCAATGTTGGACCCTGGAACACCACAGCAGTGAGTGAGGGAGAACCACATGTGGACCTTCCAGATTCGGTTTTCCCGAAGGGGCCCATCTTCCAGCCTCAGAATATTCCCGGAGATCCATCTTCTTTCTCAGGAGGTCCACCTACTTTCTTCAATGGTGAGTCAGTGATGTTGGGCACCTTTTCAATATGACGCCCGGACATGGCGGTGGATTGCGTGTCATCCAGGCCGGCCCCACCACTGAATATGGCGCAAAACACCAGGGTGCATAATTAATGAGCTCAGGGCTGGGAGATATGGCATGTTTTCCCACCAATCTCCACAGTGGGAAAGACTCCATGTTCCCACCCAATTTAGTATCAAAATGGGGGAATTCACCCTTCATGTCTCCAGTCCCGTGGGCAGCAACAGTCCACTACTGCCCCCAGTCCCTCACAATCTCTTTCCCTCCAGCCCACGTGGTGTCCCATTCGTGAAGCTCCTCCTTGAATGTACTTCTCTGGCTGGCCCTGTCTTCTTCTTCCATCTGCTGGTGTCCATCGTATGTCCTAGAAGCAGAAATGCCACTTGTCAGCCTCAGTCATCTCTCCATCACAATGTCCTCCAGATACCTCTGACCAGTCCCCTGTCGTGCTCCTTCACCGGTGAGGCTGTCTCTCTATCTGAGGAGAGGAACTTACGGAGGCAATTCTGGTGAAAGATGTCCAACTAATGTGACACCTTTGTTGTTCTCTTCCATGTCTGAGTGGCATTGATTGCAGTTGGTACAGCTATGGGGCATGCAGAGTCACAGCTTTGTGACCATGTTGACAGTGTCGGATGCTCCGACCATTGACAAATTTAAAAATGCAGCTCCCTTTAGGAGTAGACCAGGTCTTGTTTCAGAGCGAATGGGCATCTGCTGCTGCTGATTGGAGCTTGAGTGAAAGAACTGGGTCTTTCCCCAGTTAGGATTGTGTTTCTGGCAGGAAGAGGATCCAGAGGGAAGGGCAGAAACCAGCGTTCGTACTGAAGGAAAGAATCATGACATAACAATTGTAAATGATCAGAATGTCTTCTGTTGTCTAATTTAGTATGTAGATATTCACCTGTAAAATAACTCTGTGGAGCTCCTGGTACGCTGATTCTCCTCCTTCGATTCTTGTGTGGATGTTGTTGTACCGACAAAGTCATACTCACACCAGGAAAAATCTATTACAGGCAGAACTTAAGGCTACATCACCTTCTCCTCCTCACAGCCAGACAGTCTCTGCAAATTACAGAGTCAGAGATATACAGCATGAAAACAGGCCCTTCGGCCCAACTCGTCCATGCTGACCAAGTTTCCTAAACTGAGCTCGTCCCATTTGCCTGCGTTTGAAGGTTAATCAGTGACCTTTCCACCTGGAGAAGGCACTGCCTGAAGAGGGCAGTGGAAGCAGATTCAACAGCAACTTTCCAAAGTGGAATTGGATAAATATTTGAAAAGGGAAAGAATGTACAGGGTGACGGGAAAAGAACAGTGGGGGGAGTCTTTCAAAGAGGCAACCAGTAGGAAAGATGGGCTGAACGTCCTTCTACTCTGCTATATCATTCTGTGAATCCCACGGATGAAAGTGGATCATGTCTAAAGGTTTTTGTTATTTTTATTGAGCTTCTGGAGAATGAAACATCCTACGATCCATTCGAAACACAAGTTGCTTTGTCCGGCTTATTGTCCTTTGGGACAAATCAGAATCTCGAGCAGAATAAAGTCAAGTAGAATGGTGACAGCACAGAAGGAGGCTATTCAGCCCATCAAGTCCATACTGATGTTTTGCCCTTTCTGTGTAATTTTCTTTCCTTTCAGGTGTTTTTCCAATTTGCATTTTGCAAGTTATGATTGTCCAAAGATGTGTGGCTTAGGTAGATTGGCCATGCTAAATTGACCCTTAGTGTCGGGGGGGATTAGCAGCATAAGTGTGAGGGGTTATGGGAAAAGGGCCTGGGTGGGATTGCGGTCGGTGCAGACTCGATGGGCTGAATGGCCTCCTTCTGCACTGCAGGGATTCTATGATTCAATGAACATTCTTCCATCACACAGTCAGGCAGCGCACTCCAGATCCTAACCACTCGCTGTCTGGATATTATATGGATCCAGTGGTCCCTCTTCAAAAATTACACCTTCCCACCTTGCAGTGTGCAGGAGACGGGCGGACAGAAAATACTTAAAGCAACGTGGAACCTTAAACCCCTCAGTGTTTGTGACTATCTGATGGGCTGGGCACTCCAGACCTGTTGCTTGCGCTCACTTTAAAATGTCTAGCTCCTCAGCACCTGACGGTGAGCTAAAGGTTTCTGTTCAATACCTGTGCCTGAGCTGGCTAAAGACCTCTATCTTCTACTCGATTGAATTGAATTATGTCACCGCTTTGTGTAACCGTCTCCCATTTTTATAAGGCTATGTCATATATTATTGACAATTACTTAATTGTTGTGGATCGCCTTATCCTGTGAACAATATAAGCATTAATCAATAGCTGCTTGCAATATCGTTCAGTAGCAATGCCCTTTATTTGTTTCTTATTTTAATTTAATTATTTTAATAACTTTAACCTTTTGCTGCCCCTTAAGTTTCCTTCAGGCAAAGCGTTTTTCTTTCATCTCGGGGCTGATGACCATCATCCCGGTACCAAACAAAAGCCAGGCAGTGTAGCCTTTGATGACTATCGCCCGGTGGCTCTAACATCCATCGTTAAAAAGAACAAAGAACAAAGAAAATTACAGCACAGGAACAGGCCCTCCAAGCCTGCACCGACCATGCTGTCCGACTGAATTAAAACCCCCTACCCTTCTGGGGACCATATCCCTCCATTCCCATCCTATTCATGTATTTGTCAAGACGCCCCTTAAAACTCACTATCGTATCCGCTTCCACTCCCTCCCCCGGCAGCGAGTTCCAGGCACCCACCACCCTCTGTGTAAAAAACCTGCCTTGTACATCTCCTTTAAACCTTGCCCCTCGCACCTTAAACCCTGTGCCCCCGAGTAATTGACTCTTCCGCCCTAGGAAAAAGCTTCTGACTCTCCATTATGAAGTGCTTCGAAAGGTTAGTCATAGCACGAATCAATTCTAGCTTCCCAGATTGCCTGGATCTTCTACAGTTCGCCTACCGTCACAACAGGTCCACAGCAGATGCCATCTCCCTGGCCCTACACTATACCCTGGAACACCTAGATAACAAAGACAACTATGTCAGACTCATATTTATTGACTGCAGCTCAGCCTTCAACACCATTATTCCCACAAAACTCATCTCCAAACTCCGTGGTCTGGGCCTCGGCTCCTCCCTCTGCGACTGGGTCCTGAACTTCCTAACCCACAGACCACAATCAGTAAGGATAGGCAACAATGCCTCCTCTACGATCATCCTCAACACCGGTGCCCCACAAGGCTGTGTCCTCAGCCCCCTACTATACTCCTTATACACCTATGACTGTGCGGCCAAATTCCCCTCCAACTCAATTTTCAAGTTTGCTGATGACATCAGCCACTGTGTGGGTCGGATCTCAAACAATGACAAGACAGAGTACAGGAATGAGATATAGAATCTGGTGAACTGGTGCGGCAACAATAATCTCTCCCTCAATGTCAACAAAACGAAGGAGATTGTCATCGACTTCAGGAAGCGTAAAGGAGAACATGCCCCTGTCTACATCAATGGGGGCAAAGTAGAAAGGGTCGAGAGCTTCAGGTTTTTAAGTGTCCAGATCACCAACAACCTGTCCTGGTCCCTCCACGTTGATGCTATAGTTAAGAAAGCCCCACCAACGCCTCTCAGGAAGCTAAGGAAATTCGACATGCCTGATACGACTTTCACCAGATAAGGATAAATCTGTCCATCCAGCATGAGGAAAATGACATTATTATTTTGAGACAATAATGCAGATTATTCAAATACATTTACTCTATTGTTTTATTAAATTTAGATCACAATGTGTTGATGGAAATCTGCCGAATGTTAGTGAGACAATCATCACATGCAACTTGGAAAGTATGTTGTTTGTTGTGAAGATTCCCTGCGATCACGAAAGGTGCTTTCTAAACACAATGTGCGGAATTTTACCGACACATCCGCCCAAGTTTTGTATGATCCTGCCCGAGGCCAACAGAGAATACTGTTCTCCGAGCCTCACCTGCTCCCGGAATCGGGGCGGCCGTGCCGGTAAAATTCCTGCCAATGTGCGGAAATTTCCCATCCCGCCCACCAAGGGAATGGTAGTGTGGTGATATAAACAGGGCCTAGCTTTAAGGCTGATAAAATTGGATATTCTAAATTAAAGAATTGGGCATATTAAAATCAGACACAGTCAAACCTCAGGCAGGCCAATTGTACAAATACACAAACGTGTCTGCGCCTGACCCATCAACCACCCATCAAAGGTCATTACTGATACTTAGCAGGAGATCACTGCACCTCATTGAAATGCACAGGCCTATTGTTAGAAGCCCAGATCGGGCCAGACTTTCCGTCACCAAGTGTTCCTGGAGATAACTTATCTGATAACAAGTTCAACAGCATGGAGATGGACACCTGGGGGCGGACCCTAGTGTCCTGTCAGGCAGACATCAAGAAACCCACTGGGTATTGGAACCTCCTCCTGGAACCTCATTGGCCGGAAGCCAGAGAAGTTTCTGGAAAGGCAAGCAGGCTGGGGGATAAAGGGACACTCTGTGAGACACACAGGAGCAAAGACTCGACAGGGGAGACGGCCGTGACCATTCGGAAGACTGACCAGAGAAGGAAGGAAGGAAGAAGCTGCCATCGAGACTCACCTTCCTGACGACGGAGCAGAGGGACTCAGAGAATCGGGCCTGCAGTTTAACCAAACCATCTTTGTGGGTAGTATACTTGAATCTGGGGTATCCTCTTGTTTTATGTGGGTAATTTAAGGGTTAATAGTGTTATTATTAATAAACTTGTTGAACCTTTACTTGTGTTTGTCCTTTGATCATCTTGCAAATAAGGACACCAGGGTAAAACCTTGTAGTAAGCAAACTGGTCGAAAGTATCTGAGAATTAACAGGTACAACAGTAGTGAGCGAGGGGTGGACCATGCAAAGGTCTGTTGACTTTGGGTGGGATTTTCTGGTTTTGGGGCGGGCGCGGCTGGAAAATCCCACCCAATTTAATTTGCTCTCTCTCTTCCCCTCTTTCTGTCATTGGTTTAGGACTCAGTGCCTGCGGCCACAGGATGCTCTTATTCTCGGTCAGAACGAGGGGAAGGTAACTTCAATTCACACATGGATCCAATGTCTCAATCTTGTGAGTGAGATGAAAGCATCTCTCGCCAAGCGGTTTAGATTCTAAAGGGTAAAATCCAGCTCCGATCTGGATTACCTCAATTGCAGAATATTCAGAATTTCCTGTATCTGTCACGCTTTTATATTCATTCAAATTGTTAATGAGGTTTCACTCAGCCCAACTTGTCAGGCTGGAGAGTTGGATCTCGATGTTGCTCCCGAGGGTTTTTCCAAAGTGCAGGTTACCGTGGTTATGGGGGAGCTGGCTATCTCAGTTGGCTCAATGGCTAGTGTGAGGATCAGAATGATGGCGTGGGTTTGATTTCTGCTCCAGCTGAGGTAGACTGGGGGACCTGCCTCTTTGTCTGCTTCGAGAGTGAAAGGCAATGGCTGACTGACATCACTAAGGATTTGATTTGATTTATTATTGTCACATGTATTAGTATACAGTGAAAAGTATTGTTTCTTGCGCGCTATACAGACAAAGCATACCGTTCATAGAGAAAGAAAGGAGAGAGTGCAGAATGTAGTGTTACAGTCAGAGCTAGGGTGTAGAGAAAGATCAATTTAGTGTGAGGTAGGTCCATTCAAATGTCTGATGGCAGCAGAGACATTGTTAGAGAGTTTAAGAGAGTTAGAGTGAAGTTTTAGAAGCATAAAATGAGAGTAAAAGATAGAATTAGAAGGTAGGTTGGGCACAATATGCGGGCAATAGGCCACAGACCTGCCTTCGGGCAGTGCACATATGGAATGGAGATCACTGCTGTACTGTAGGAAAGGTGGTGGCTAATTTACACACAGCAAGCTCCCACAAACAGCAATGTGATAATGACCAGATAATCTCTTCAATCTCTGACAATGTGGCACTCCCTCAGTACTGACTCTGACAGTGCGGCACTCCCTCAGCACTGACCCTCTGACAGTGCGGCACTCCCTCAGCACTGACCCTCCGACAGTGCGGCACTCCCTCAATACTGACTCTGACAGTGCGGCACTCCCTCAGCACTGACCCTCTGACAGTGCGGCACTCCCTCAGTACTGACACTCTGACAGTGCAGCACTCCCTCAGCACTGACCCTCTGACAGTGCGGCACTCCCTCAGTACTGACCCTCTGACAGTGCGGTACTCCCTCAGCACTGACCCTCTGACAGTGCGGCACTCCCTCAGCACTGACCCTCTGACAGTGCAGCACTCCCTCAATACTGACCCTCTGACAGTGTGGCATTCCCTCGGTACTGACCCTCTGACAGTGCGTGACTCCCTCAGTACTGACCCTCTGACAGTGTGGCGCTCCCTCAGTACTGACCCTCTGACAGTGCGACACTCCCTCAGTACTGTCCCTCTGACAGTGCGGCACTCCCTCAGTACTGACCCTCTGACAGTGCGGCACTCCCTCAGTACTGACCCTCTGACAGTGTGGCACTCCCTCAGTACTGACCCTCTGACAGTGCGGCACTCCCTTGGTAATGCACTGGGAGAGTCAGTCTGGAATTTTGTGTTCAAAACCACGGACTGGGATCTGACCCCACAACAGAGCTGAGAGAGCTGTCAGCTCAACCACAACTCACACAAACAGCAAGAGATAAGTTACAGGATCATCCATGCTTAAAAGCTGAATGTGAAGATTCTTCTTCAATCTTCACTATGTTATTCCCGACAAATCCGTCTGGTATGTTGGTCTGTTCGTGACACACATCAAATGTTTGGATTTCCACTTGCGGGAATTCCTGCTGGTTTTATTAGTAATCAGACTCCGACCCCGATCCTTAAGATTTAAACCATTGAACACACGTCACAGGCCCCAGAGAAAACAGTGTCAATCACATGAACAGACAGGGGTATTTAATCCATCGCAGTGAGATTCTGGCTGATTAAGTACTTTTTAAGCATTGCTGTACAATATGCAATAAACGATATCGTCCTCAGGCAGTATGGTGCGCTGTTTAACTGTGTAAGGTATTGAGGAGGATTCACCGACCCTGTCAGATGGCCCATGGGAATCTTGATGACCTGCTGAATGGAAGGACACGAGGAAGTTCTGTAGAACAAAGGGACCTTGGCATGTTTGTCCACAGATCTCTGAAAGCGGAAGGGCATGTTAGTAGGGTGGGGAAAAAGGCAATTGGGACACTTGCCTTTACCAATCAAGGAATAGATTACAAAAGCAGGGAGGTCATGTTGGAGTTGTATAGAACTTTGGTGAGGCCACAGCTGGAGCACTGTGTGCAGTTCTGGTCGCCACATTATAGGAAGGATGTGATTGCACTGGAGGGGGTGCAGAGGAGATTCACCAGGATGCTGCCTGGGATGGAACATTTCAGTTATGAAGAGAGGTTGAATAGGCTTGGGTTGTTTTCGTTGGAGCAGAGAAGACTGATGGGGCGACCTGATTGAGGTGTACAAGATTATGAGGGACTTGGACAGAGTGGATAAGGAGCAGCTGCTCCCTTTAGTTGAAGGGTCAGTCATGAGGGGACAGAAGTTAAAAGTAAGGGGTGGGAGATTTAGGGGGGATGTGAGGAAAAACCTTTTTACCCAGAGGGTGGTGATGGTCTGGAATGCGCTGCCTGGGAGGGTGGTGGAGGCGGGATGCCTCGCATCCTTTAAAAAATATCTGGATGAGCATTTGGCACATCATAACATTCAGGGCTATGGGCCGAGTGCGATGGGATTAGGTGGGAATTCAGGTGTTTCTAATGTGTTGATGCAGACTCGATGGGCTGAAGGACTCTTTTGCTCTGTGTGATTCTATGATTCTATGAAAATTTAACATTGATCCAAACAACTAGGACAGGTGACCAATAGTTTGACCAATGAAATAGAATTTAAGGAGCATATTAAAAAGAGAGTCAAAGAACTTTGGACAGGAAATTCCAGAGCTGGAGACCCAGGCAACTGAAGCAAGGCCACCAAAGCACGCGCAGGTAGAGAATTCACAACTCTCTGAGCGAAGACATTTTATTTCATCTCCTAAATGGCTAACTCCTTGCATTGAGACTGTGACTCCCAGTACTAGTCTCTCCAGGGAAAACAGCCTCTCAGGATCTACCCTACTGAAGCAGGGGTGACAGTGACATAGTGATATTGTCACTGCGTTAGTAAATCCAGCACCCTGGCTTATCCACTCAGGGCATGGTTTCAATTCCCACCATGGTAATTGGTGGAATTCTAAATGCAATTAATAAAATCTGGGATAAAGTTAGTTTGAGTAATGGTGACCATGAAATTTCCACTGATTATTTTACAAACTCCTCTGGTTCGCTAATGCCCTTTAGGGAAGGAAATCTGCCGTCCTTACCTGATCTGGCCTACATGTGACTCCAGAGCCACAGCAATATGGCTGACTCTTAACTGCCCTCTGAAATGGCCCAGCGAGCCACTCAGTTCAAGGGCAATCAGGAATGGGTTATAAATGTGGGCTTCTCAATGACACCCCCATTCCCCGAAAGATTAAAGTTTGAAAAGCCCCTGAAGACTGTTACAAGTTTCAATGAGATCACCTAATTCTTCTAAACTGGAAAAAATATCAGCCTAGTCTATTCAATCAATCATAAGGAGCAATATCAGTACATTCTGCATCCAATACATTACTAGGTGGACAATATGTCAAAGAAGGTAACATGGCATAAGGTCAGCAGTGATTTACATTTAACTGCCCAAGGAGGAATAGTTATCTCATTCTTCACCTTATAGCTATACCTTTGCACATGGTCAAATGATAAAACAACATTGTAATGAATATTTTGGCTATTTAGGATTGCAATAATCTATTGAATGTTATTTCTATCAGCAGTGTCCCAGTGTGTGCAGCCTCAGGTCTATAAGAATATGGGTTTTAATCCCACAGAGTGCAAAAGCCCAGGCCAACACGCTACTGTAGCACTGTGGGCGCACCGCACTGTCAACGGGGAAGCATTGAGGGCGCACTGCATTGTCACAGGGCAATGGGCGGCACGGTGGCACAGTGGTTAGCACTGCTGCCTCACTAGCATCAGAGACCCGGGTTCGATTCCCGGCTTGAGTGACTGTCTGTGTGGAGTTTGCACATTTTCTCTGTGTCTGCCTGGGTTTCCTCCGGGTGCTCCGGTTTCCTCCCATAGCCCAAAAATGTGTGGATTAGTTGGATTGGCCATGGTAAATTGCCCCTTAGTATCAGGAGGACTAGCAGGGTAAATGCACGGGGTTATAGGGATAGGGCCTGGGTGAGATTGTGGTCGGTGCAGACTCAATGGGTCGAATGGCCTCCTTCTGCATCATCGGGATTCTATTGAGAGAGTGCTGCACTGTCAGGGACAAACACTAAGGGAGGACTACACTTTCAAAGGATCAATACTCAAGAGGTGTTACACTGTCGGAGAGGCAGCACCGAGAGAACAATGCACTATTCGAGGATCAGTACTGAGGGAGCACCGGATTTTTGGAGGGTCAGAACTAAGGGAGCGCTGGACAGTTGGAAGGCCAGAGCTGATGGAGTTCTCTGTTGTCTGAGGTGCCATCATTTGGATGTTGGAAAATCGAAAATGTGCAAAAGGCCAGAAATGGAGAAGTATTGAGATCTCGGAGAATTGTAGAGCTGGAGGAAATTTCACAAACAGAAAGGGGTAAGGCAAGGAGTGATTTAAATCCAACTATGAGAATTTTAGAATCGAGATCTAATTGGACTGGGAGTCAGAGTAAGTCAGCGAGTACAGGTAAACGGGATTTGGTATGAATTACAATAGGTGAACCTTATGCCCGATTTTGCTAACTTCAATACAAGGCCAATTTGTAGCATTGCAGCTTTGTGAATGCAATACTGTACTCATATTTAGTTGTAACATAGGTGATACAGATGAAGCATCAAGCCCTAATGAAGCTTGTTCAAACATACCTGATATGCTTTTAATGCAGAAATCACTCGGTTTAGATACTAATTATGTAGCAGGAAGATTCT
Organism: Mustelus asterias; assembly: GCF_964213995.1. Classification (NCBI taxonomy): domain Eukaryota; kingdom Metazoa; phylum Chordata; class Chondrichthyes; order Carcharhiniformes; family Triakidae; genus Mustelus; species Mustelus asterias. Next base: position 2,451,652 of record NC_135810.1, on the reverse strand, counting down.
CCTTCATGGTGTTCAGTGAACTGTCTACATTCAGAAATGGAATATTGTTTTAATCCCATGCTGAGCATGTCACAACACAGTGTTTGTTTTGCTCTTTATCACCATGTGGGGAAAACAAACTAAACAAAATCACTCAAGTCAAGAGAGAAAGCAAAAACCATAACGGTTGAAGTTGCTCGATTGGTATCGATGATGCAAGTAGTTAAGAGGAATGGTTACATTAAAGAAGGTAAAGATGAAAGAAAGTGGGATCAGGAATGGACATTTTTCAACTATCCAAGCTTTTAGGAAGATGCACCATCTATTCCCCCATTAGGTGGAGATGCCGGCGTTGGACTGGGGTGGCCACAGGAGGAAATCTCACAACACCAGGTTAAAGTCCAACAGGTTTATTTGGAATCACGAGCTTTCGGAGTGCCGCTCCTTCATCAGGTGAGTGGAGGTTAGTTCACAAACATGCCTTATATAGACAAAGACACAATTGCAAGATAATTACAGATTGGAATGTGAAGAATGGTTGGAATGTGAGTCTTTACAGGTAATCAAGTCTTTACAGGTACAGACAATGCGAGTGGGGAGGGGGATAATCACAGATTAAAGAGGTGTGTATTGTCTCAAGCCAGGACAGTTAGTAGGATTTTGCAAACCCAGACAGTATGGTGCGGGTTACAAGTAGTGTGACATGAACCCAAGATCAATGCAAAATCACCGAGCAGAAACTGATAGCCAAGTTCCTCACGCATGAGGGCGGCCTCAACCAGGATCTTGGGTTCATGTCACACTATCTGTAACCCCCACCATACTGCCTGGGTTTGCAAAATCCTACTGGCTTCAGACAACTCACACCTCTTTAACTTGTGATTGTCCCTCTCTCCACTCGCATTGTCTGTACCTGTAAAGACGCAATTACCTGTAAAGACTCGCATTCCAACCATTCTTCACATTCCAACTTGTAATTATCTTGTAATTGTGTCTCTGTCTATATATGCCGTGTTTGTGAACCTACCTCTCCACTCACCTGATGAAGGAGCGGCGCTCCGAAAGCTCGTGATTCCAAATAAACCTGTTGGACTTTAACCTGATGCTATGAGACTTCTTACTATTTCCCCATTAGCAGAGGAGGCACTGGCAGAGTGGTTAACATACTGGATTTCTATTCCAGAGATCCAGGCTAATGGATTCAAATTCCATTGTGACAGCTGGTGGAATTTAAATTCAGTTTTTGGAATTGAAAGCTGGTCTCAGTGATGCTGAATACAAAACTATCACCCATTGTCATAAAAAAAACACCCATCTGGTACACTATCTGCCATCCTTGCCCGGTCTGGCCTACACGTGACTCCAGACTCACAGCAATGTGGTTGACTCTCAAGTACCCTCTGGAATGGCCGAGCGAGACACTCAGGTCAAAGGCAATTAGGGATGGACAACAATGCTGGTCCTGTCAGTGCAACTCACATCCCATGAAAGAATGAAAAGGATTATAGTCAATTGGGAAATGTTCAGAATTTGATATGTTGAGCAGAATAAGAGCTGATTTGTATGAATAAAATTTTAAGAATGAAATATTCTCATTTTATTTCTTTATTTTTTTATCAAAATGAACATAGAGCATAGAACAGTACAGCACAGTACAGGCCCTTCGGCCCATGATGTTGTGCCGAGCTTTATCTGAAACCAAGATCAAGCTATCCCACTCCCCATCATCCTGGTGTGCTCCATGTGCCTATCCAATAACCACTTAAATGTTCCTAAAGTGTCTGACTCCACTATCACTGCAGGCAGTCCATTCCACACCCCAACCACTCTCTGAGTAAAGAACCTACCTCTGATATCCTTCCTATATCTCCCACCACGAACCCTATAGTTATGCCCCCTTGTAATAGCTCCATCCACCCGAGGAAATAGTCTTTGAACGTTCACTCTATCTATCCCCTTCATCATTTTATAAACCTCTATTAAGTCTCCCCTCAACCTCCTCCACTCCAGAGAGAACAGCCCTAGCTCCCTCAACCTTTCCTCATAAGACTTACCCTCCAAACCAGGCAGCATCCTGGTAAATCTCCTTTGCACTCTTTCCAGCGCTTCCACATCCTTCTTATAGTGAGGTGACCAGAACTGCACACAATATTCCAAATGTGGTCTCACCAAGGGCCTGTACAGTTGCAGCATAACCCCACGGCTCTTAAACTCCAACCCCCTGTTAATAAAAGCTAACACACTATAGGCCTTCTTCACAGCTCTATCCACTTGAGTGGCAACCTTCAGAGATCTGTGGATATGGACCCCAAGATCTCTCTGTTCCTCCAGTCTTCAGAACCCTACCTTTGACCCTGTAATCCACATTTAAATTTGTCCTACCAAAATGAATCAGCTCACATTTGTCAGGGTTAAACTCCATCTGCCATTTCTCAGTCCAGCTTTGCATCCTATCTATGTCTCTTTGCAGCCTACAACAGCCCTCCACCTCATCCACTACTCCACAAATCTTGGTGTCATCAGCAAATTTACTGATCCACCCTTCAGCCCCATCCTCCAAGTCATTGATAAAAATCGCAAACAGATTACCCAATGACCCACTCCCGACTCGGGGAGGTAGTGACGAAAAATAATAATACAGGACTCTTTCGAGGCCCTGTAATTGGAATGAGTACACTTTAAATCCTTTAACGAGGATCCATTGGGGGGCAAGTCTGGTGCCAGTAGCCGCGGTAATTCCAGCTCCAATAGCGTATATTAAAATGAAGTAGTCTCACTTTGATTTGCCCAATTTGTTTTTACTTTAACAGAAGCAGTTTTTGAAATCAAGTTGTAATATAGAAGTATCCTAACCTGAAACTCGGACTAACGCAGCATGTACATCTCGACCGGAATTTTAGCGCCCCGCCCGCCACAGGATTCGGAGCGGGTAAGGGGCGGACAGTGGAACAGCCCGTTGACCTCGGGTGGGATTTTGCATCCTCGGGATGAGTGAGGCCGTAAAATCCCACCTCATGAGTTTAATTTCATCTCGAACAAACTTATCGTAAAGTATCTGGATATAATTTCCCAGCTGCTTCTTCCTGATGCCGGAAGTCTCCAGAAGGGAGTACGTTCAGTGAGTTTATGGAAAACAATGTGTCACACATTCGTGGTATGAAACTCACATGACCATATGTAGAACAAAACTACGGAATATCGTATCCCAACAAGCAAGATCTTGGCTTACTTCAGTTAACTGGGGCTTGACGCATAGAACTCAGTGACCTAGCAACAGAGTAACAGGAGGAGGCCATTCAATCCCTCAAGCCTGCTTCACCATTCAATTAGACCATGGTGGATCTGTATTTTAAGTTGATGCATCAGTCCATAATTCCTAATATCATTTCAATTGAACTCTAAACTCGAGGGCCGCAATTTTACCGTCCCGCCCGCCATAGGAATCAGAGGAGTGGACCATGGAAAGGTCTGTTGAACTCAGGCAGGATTTTATGGTTTCGGGAAGAGCGACGCCGGAAAATCCCCCCCTTTTGTGGGGAGAGTGTTCCATATTCCCACCCCTCTTTGTCTGAACGGCCTGGCTCCACTCCCCTTGTTCTGCACTCCCCAACCATCCAAGAACAGGAAATAAATTCTCTCCATCAACCCCATCAAATCAAAACACCTCAATTAGATCAGTCCTCAATCTCCAATAGCAACTGGGAAAACTAAACCGTCAAATACAGCCAGAGTTTTCAATCAGGTCAACACCCATCTGCATTAGGAGAGGCGATGGCCTAGTGGTATTATCGCTAGACTATTAATCCAGAAACTCAGCTAATGTTCTGGGGACCCGGGTTCGAATCCCGCCACGGCAGATGGTGGAATTTGAATTCAATAAAAAAAATCTGGAATTAAAAATCTACTGATGACCATGAAACCATCATCGACTATCAGAAAAACGCATCTGGTTCACCAATGTCCTTGGGAATCTGCCGTCCTTACCCGGTCTGGCCTACATGTGACTCCAGAGCCACAGCAATGTGGTTGACTCTCAACTTCCCTCTTAGGGCAACTAGGGATGGGCAATAAAAGCTGGCCCAGCCAGCGACGCCCATGTCCCACAAATGAATTTTAAAAAACTGGGGCCGCAGAAGGAAACTCTCGCCTGTCCAATGTCAGGAATGCCTGGTCTGGCCATTTCTAGAGACACACTCAATCACCTGCAACAATCAGGCTTTGCAAATGCCACTGCCTCACAGCTCCTCACTTATGGGATGGATAACGGCTTGCCGCTGCAAGGTTTAATTGCCAGTAACAGCTGTAGACTCAAACATCAACAAAATCAGTTTGACTGCAGGAAGGAACGTTGAGAGACGGAGCAATATCTTCATCAGGTGAGTCCACCACTCATTCATTCACTCACCTGATGAAGGAGCAGTGCTCCAAAAGCTCGTGATTCCAAATAAACCTGTTGGACTTTAACCTGCTGTTGTGAAACTTCTAACTCATCCAACCGAGGCGGCACGGTGGCACAGTGGTTAGCACTGCTGCCTCACAGTGCCAGGGATCCGGGTTCGATTCCCTGCTTGGGTCACTGTCTGTGTGGAATTTGCACGTTCTCCCCATGTCTGCGTGGGTTTCCTCCGGGTGACCGGTTTCCTCCCACAGTCCAAAGACGTGCTGGTTAGGTGCATTGACCTGGACAGGTGCCGGAGTGTGGCGACTAGGGGAATTTCACAGTAACTTCATTGCAGTGTTAATGTAAGCCTTACTTGTGACTAATAAATAAACTTTAAAAGACTTTAAAAACCCGCCAAACGTATTTCTTTATTCCTTTCTCTCTCATGTGCTTTCCTGGTTTCTTTCCAAACAAAACCATGAGGTTCCCATAATAATGAAAATCCTTCCTCCACTGCTTAGACAAAAGAATCAATCTCTTTTCATTTTAGGCTTTGAGTTAAAATACAGGACAAAGGAGTTTACTGACAGTATGTGCATGCACAAGGTGCAGCCTCCATCCATTCTCCGAATGACTCTGTGAAATGTGAATTGTTACTTTGCTAATTAAAATAATCTAATCAACATGCAAATGTTCCATTTTCTTTGAGACAGTGCATTTTGATATACATGTATTCTGATATAGCTATAAACATGATGAGTTATTGTATACCAGACTGAACCAAACTGCGAAAGAATGCAATGTATTTTTGTTTGTCTGGGAGATTAATCACCAATCGAATCAATGGGGGGTGTTTTCATCGTCATGACTTGCAGAAAAGATGACTGCAGATTACCCACGCATTGTCAAACTCACCTGGTTCTCACCCCATTGGTTTTAACTGGAAGGCAATAGGGCAGATTGCTTGGGGGCGGCACGTTGGCACAGTGGTTAGCACTGCTGTCTTACTGAGCCAGCACTGCAGAAAAAGGCCATTCGGCCCATCGAGTCTGCAGCGACAACAATCCCACCCTGGCCCTATCCCCTTAACCCCATGTATTTGCCCCTGCTAATACCCCTAACACGAAGGGGGAATTTAGCATGGCCAATCCACCTAACATGCACATCCTTGGACTATGGGAGGAAATCAGAGCACCCGGAGGAAACCCACATAGACATGGGGAGAACATGCAAACTCTACACAGTCACCCAATGCCGGAATTGAACCCGGGTCCCTGGCGCTGTGAGGCAGCAATGTTAGTCAATTCCGGCCTTGTGTGGCTGTCTGTGCGGAGTCTGCACGTTCTCGCCGTGTCTGCGTGGGGTTCCTCCGGGTGCTCCCGTTTCCTCCCCACACTCCAAAGATGTGCAGGTTAGGTGCATTGGCCATGCTAAATTGCTCCTTAGTGTCCCAAGGTGTGTAGGTGAGATGGATTAGCGATGGTAAATGTGTGTGGTTATGGGGACAGGGCGGGGGGAGAGGGCCTGGGTAAGATACTCTGTCAGGTTTGGTGCAGACCCACTGCAGGGATTCTGTGAGATTCTACAGTCACTCTGTCTGGTTTTTCTTTATCTCCCCCACTGAAGGTGGGTGGAGGTAATATTCTCACCCTGAATCTGTTTTCCTGTAAACAATATATCTCAAATTCTAAAGGATGGATTTCCATGAAACCTGTTGCGCAGGTAGGGCATGTTCCAAGGAAGAGTCGATTCATTTTTTTCATGAAGACATGGATCCGGATCTGGATCCTGGAATTTTTGAAAGGATCAATCTATTGCTGGAATATCGTCAGGGGCCAGAGCCTTTGCAGTTCCCAGTGCATTCAGCCATTTCTTGATATCACGTGGAGTGAATCGAACCAGCTGAAGACTGACCTCTGTAATACTGAGGCCTCCGGAGGAAGCCGAGATGGATCATCCACTCGGCACGACTGGCTGAAGATTGTTGCGAATGCTTCAGCCTTATCTGTTGCACTGATGTGCTGGGCTCCTCCATCATTGAGGGTGGGGAGATTTGTGGAGTCTCCTCCTCCAGTGAGTTGTTTAATTGTCCACCACCACAGTCGATGGGCCTAAGGGTCTTTTCCACGCTGTATGACTCTCGGACCATTCACGACTGGATGTGGCAGGACTGCAGAGCTTACATCTGATCCATTGGTTGTGCGATCGCTTAGCTCTGTCCATCACTTGCTGTGTATGCTGTTTGGCATGTAAGTAGTCCTGTTTGGTAGCTTCACCAGGTTGACACCTCATTTTGGTGCTGCTCCTGGCATGCCCTCCTGCATTCTCCATTGAACCAGGGTTGATCCCCTGGTTTGGTGGTAATGGTAGAGTGGGGGATATGTCGGGCGATGAGGTTACAGATTGTGGTTGAGTCCAATTTTGTTGCTGCTGATGGCCCCACAGCGCCTCATGGATACCCAGTTCTGAGTTGCTAGATCTGTTCTAAGTCTATAAACGATCTGGAAGAAGATATAACTGGGGTGATCAGTAAGTTTGCGGACGACACGAAAATGGCTGGACTTGCAGATAGTGAGGAACATTGTCAGAAGCTACAGAAGGATATAGATAGGCTGGAAATTTGGGCAAAGAAATGGCAGATGGAGTTCAATCCAGATAAATGCGAAGTGATGCATTTTGGTAGAACTAACGTAGGGGGGAGCTATACGATAAATGGCAGAATCATAAAGGGTGCAGATACGCAGAGGGACCTGGGTGTGCAAGTCCATAGATCCTTGAAGGTGACGTCACAGGTGGAGAAGGTAGTGAATAAGGCATATGGCATGCTTGCCTTTATAGGACGGGGCATAGAGTATAAAAGTTGGGGTCTGATGTTGGTTAGGCCGCATTTGGAATACTGCACTCAGTTCTGTTCGCCACACTACCAGAAGGACGTGGAGGCTTTAGAGAGAGTGCAGAGGAGGTTTACCAGGATGTTGCCTGGTATGGAAGGGCTTAGTTATGAGGAGAGATTGGGTAAACTGGGGTTGTTCTCACTGGAAAGACGGAGGATGAGGGGTGACCTAATAGAGGTGTATAAAATTATGAAAGGCATAGATAGGGTGAACAGTGGGAAGCTTTTTCCCAAGTCAGTGGTGACGTTCATGAGGGGTCATAGGTTCAAGGTGAGGGGGGGGGAGGTTTAACACGGATATCAGAAGGACGTATTTTACGCAGAGGGTGGTGGGGGCCTGGAATGCGCTGCCGGGCAAGGTGGTGGAGGCGGACACACTGGGAACGTTTAAGACTTATCTAGATAGCCACATGAGCGGAGTGGGAATGGAGGGATACAAAAGAATGGTCTAGTTTGGACCAGGGAGCGGCGTGGGCTTGGAGGGCCGAAGGGCCTGTTCCTGTGCTGTATTGTTCTTTGTTCTTTTGTTGTTTTTGTTCTATCCTATTTAGTACGGTGATGGTGCCACACAACATGAGGGACGGTATCCTCAATGTGAAGGTGGGACTTTGTCTCCACAAGGACTGTGCAGTGGTCATTCCTACTGATATTGTCATGGACAGATGCATCTATAGCAGGAAGGTTGGTGAGGATGAGGTCAAGTATGTTTTTCCCTCTTGTTGGTTCCCTCACCACCTGCCATGTATTATCCAGCCCCATGTATCTCTCTTGATTTTTCTGTTCATTCCTCACTCTTTTTTCCATCTTTCTCCCTCTGTCCTTTTATCTTCCACTCTTCATGTCTCCTTTACCACATTCTCTTCCACCCTCCAGCATTTTTCTATCTTTATATTCTCCCTTTATCTCAAACTCTTTTCTCACTCCTTTGTTCATCCAATTTGAATTCCCAATGAAATAAATCGACATGGCCTTGCTATTGTTCCACAATGCCTATCAGTGCGTTGAAAATGTGTTTTGATAAACATGTATTCGAGTGTTACCTCCTGGTCTCAGACCTTGATACTTTCTCAATAGATCAACTGAGCATTTTATTGACAGCTGAGACTTTGTTTTGGAACCTTTTCGTTTGCTCTTTACCAGCAAGGCAAGGTGCTGAGCTTTGGGCTCAAGGCTTACCCTGCTACGTATTGTGTGAGATAAGCCTTCAGATCTATCCCCATCGTCACATCACCAATTTTCATCGCTGCAACTTTGGTGGCCGTGGCTTCAGCTGCCTGGGCCCTAGGCTCTGGAAATGGCTCCCTAAACCTGCCCGACTTTCCGCCTCTCTCTCCTCTTTAAAACTTACTTCTCCAATCAAACACTTGGTCACCTGTCCTAATACCTCTTAACACAGCTTGGTGTTTGATATGAAGTGCCTTGGAATGTTCTAGAACATTAAAGGAGTTGTATAAATGCGAGTTGTTTTTGCCAGGGGCCCATCTTGTCCTCTAGAACACACATTTGTACTCCGATCGGATGCCAGGGTGCGTGGTGATTCTCTGCCTCCCAGCGCCAGGGACCGGGTTCGATTCCCAGCATGGGTCGCTGTCTGTGTGGAGTCTGCACGTTCTCCCCGTGTCTGCGTGGGTTTCCTCTGGATGCTCCAGTTTCCTCCCACAATCCGAAAGATGTGCTGGTTAGGTGCATTGGCCATGCTAAATTCTCCCTCACTGTACCCGAACAGGCGCCGGAGTGTGGCGACTAGGGGATTTTCACAGTTATTTCATTGCAGTGTTAATGTAAGCCTACTTATGACTAATAAATACACTTTGCTGTGGCTGGTTTTGCAGTGCACAGCTCAGAGTATAACTCTGGTCTCCTGGCTGCACATTCTACTCCATTGATCCTGGCGTGGGATGATTGTTGGGGTATAACCGAGCTTAAAATTCTCATCACTAAGTTTCAAATGTTCTAGATTTTTGGTTTGACAGCATTGGGATTTCAATCTCTTCCACATACAATGAAAGCAACTAGAATTAGAATGTTAGATCGTCAAAGAAAAGAAGCTTACTTATCCCATTCACCACCAACTTGTAGAAGCAGGGATGTTCCATGATGGTAATGCAACCACTGAGAATCAAATAGATTTCAATTAAACTTTAGCTCAATCTATAGACTGGTGACCTCACATGCAAGATATGTTTCTCAAGGCAAGGTATGCTTTTAGACTTACAGCAGTTTTCCCATTCTCTCCTTATACTTAAAGAATCCAACAGAGGCACAGTAGCACAGTAATTAGCACTGTTGCCTCACAACACCAGGGACCCGGGTTCAATTCCGGCCTTGGGTCACTGTCTGTGTGGAGTTTGCATTTTCCCCCCATGTCTGTGTGGGTTCCCTCCGGGTGCGCCAGTTTCCTTCCACAGTCCAAAGATGTGCAGGTTAGGTTGATTGGCCATGCAAAATTGTACCTAAGTGTAAGCAAGATCAGCAGGGTAAATACGCGGGATAGAGTTTGGGTGGGATTGTTGTCGCTGCAGTCCCGATGGGCTGAATGGCCTCCTTCTGCATTGTAGGGACTCTATGATCCTAGCACAGATACCCATCTTGCCTGTGCCAGTTCTTTGAAAATCCTAGTTTCCTGCTTTCTTCATAACTCTGCAAAGTTTTCCTTTTCAAGTCTTTATCCCAATTCCCTTTTGAAAGTTATAATTGAATCTGCTTCCACTGCCCTTTCAGGCAGCGCCTTCCAGATCACAACAACTCACTGTGTAAAAATATTCTCTTCATCTCTCCCTCTGCTTCTTTTGTCAATGATCTTAAATCTGGGTCCCTCTGGTTACCATTCAGAATTTTTGCTGCAGATTTTCAGTGCTTATTTGTTGTCATTCACAATTTCAGTGCCACACATAAAACTATTGAAGATTATCTAAATATATTAATGCTTTAAGAATTGGATTTGATCTTGTGCAGAAATGGTGTGAAATCAGAAGGATTGCTTTAACACTGCGGAGAAAAGTGGATGATCAGCCATGGTCATATTAAATGATGGAGCAGGCTGAATGGGCCAAATGGACAACTCTTGTTCCTATGATTACATATTAAGTGGATCAATATTCATTTGTAATTTTGATTATTAAAGTTGTCACGTTAAATATCTGAATTTTATATGATTAGAATGACACTGAAAGAAAAACATTGTGCTGATTAATAAATAGTCTTTATTTCCTTCCACAAGTGGGTCCTGAAAGAAAGTTAGTTTTATTTGTATTCCTTCATAGGATGTGAACGTTTCTGACAAGGCTAATATTTGTTCCCCACACAAATTAATGGCTGAGCAGGAGGAATGGAGCCAATGTGGGAGGCAGGAAGGCTTCATATAAAAAAAGGGCAGCACGGTGACACAGTGGTTAGCACTGTTGCCTCACAGCACCAGGGACCTGGGTTCAATTCCAGCCTCGGGTCATTCTCTGTGTGGAGTTTGCACATTCTCCCCGTGTCTGCGTGGGTTCCCTTCGGGTACTCTGATTTCCTCCCACAGTCCAAAGATGTGAAGGTTAGATGGATTGGCTATGCTAAATTGCCCCTTAGTGTCCCAAGATATGTAGATTAGTGGGGTAAATACGTGGAGTTACAGGGATAGGGCCTTGGTAAGGTGCTCTTTCAGAGAGACGGTTGAGACTCGATGGGCCGAATGGCCTCCTTCTGCACTGTAGGGATTCTATGGTTCAAATTACTCTTCACAAGGTGTTGATTCACCTTCCTGAACTGCTGCAGTCCATGTGGTGTAGGTATACCCACAGTGCTGTTAGGGAGGGAGTTCCAGGATTATGACCCAGCGACAGTGACGGAATGGCCCATATATTTCCAAGTCAGGATGGCGAGGGACATGGAGGGAAACTTTCAGGTGGTGATGTTCCCATGCAACTGCTGTCCTTGTCCTTCTAGGTGGAAGAGGTTGTGGTTTTGGAAGGTGCTGTTGAAGAAGTTACTGCAGTGCATCTTGTGGATGGTACACACTATTGGTGGTGGAGGGAGTGAATATTGAAGATACTGGATGGGGTGTCAATCAAGCAGACTGCTACATACTGGATGGTGCTGAACTTCTTAAGTGTTGCTGCACTCAGCCAGCCAAATGGAGAGTATCCCGTCACACTCCTGGCATGTGCCTTGTAGATGGTGGCCAGGCTTTTTGGAGTCAGGAGGTGAGTTACTCTCCACAGAATTCCCTGCATTTGACCTGCTGTTGTAGCCACAGTATTTTGCTGATCCAATGAAGATTCTAGTCAATGGTAACCACTGGAATGTTGATGATACGGAATTCAGTGATGAGAATCCCATTGCATTTCAAGGAGAGATGGTTAGATTCTGTCTTGTTGGAGATGGTCATTGCCTGGCACTTGTGTGGTACAAAGTTGCCACTCACCAGCACAAACCTGAATGTTGCACAGGTCTTGTTGCGTATGGAAGAGTCATGAATAGCACTGGAAGCTGTGCAACCGACAGCAAATATCCTACTTCTGACTTTATGATGGAAGGTCATTGATGAAGCAGCTGAAGGTGGTTGGACCGAGGACATTAACCCTGAGGAACCCTTGCAGCAACATTTTCGGGCTGAAGTTTTGGATTTCAACAACAACAATTAAAATGTGTGGCCCATTGTGGAAATTTGTGCCAAAACAGGGACGTAAATGTGACATAATGCTAATTTATAGCAGAAAAGGGGAAGGAAATTCGTGTATAATTGATCTATGTTGGTGAATATGCCCAAGTTCTTCTTTACACTGATTCAGTGAAACCTGAGACCAAACTCTGCCGCCTATTAACACACTGCCTGCCCCCATGCAAAAGACCAGAGAACGCAACAGTTCTGAACAGGCTGTAAATTTACAGTCTAAATTTAGACGCGGCAGAATCCAAAGTCACATTACAGGGGAATTTTCCCATCTCACCCACCAAGGGAATCGTAGTGGGTGGGGGTCGGATCATGCAAAGGTCCGTTGACCTCTGGCTGGGATTTTCCAGTTTTGGGGTGGGTCTGGCTGAAAATTCCCGCCCTACTAGTTTTTTTTGATGATTTTAATTCCTCTTAGACATGACTCCTCATTGAGGCTGGCACTGCATTTAATTTGCACACACGAAGATTTGGTGGATCGGTCTGCCATCATTGCATTTACTCGTATTTGCTCCATTTCTTTTGATATCCTTATCTACCCACCAATCCCAGTCTTGAAAACTCCAACTGTTCCCCAGACTCCGCAGCCTTTTGGGGAAGCGACTTCTAGATTTCAAAACTCTTTTGTTGAAGAAGTGCTTCCTGTTTTCACTCCTAAACAGCACAGTTTTCTTACAAAGAGAGATTTATGAGCGAACGTGGCATAAATTCCATACTTTATTCACATCGCCATTATTTCAGCTTGCTAATGTCATCTTTTACACTATCAGATTGGGAGCCCTGCCTTTGCAATGACTGCCACAATCATGGCTTTGCCTGACTGGGATATACCCACATTGGGCAGAAGACAGCAAAGATGGAAACACTGGATAACAGCAAACTACTGCGGATGCTGGAATCTGAAACCAAAAGAGAAAATGCTGGAAAATCTCAGCAGGTCTGGCAGCATCTGTAAGGAGAGAAAAGAGCTGATGTTTTGAGTCCAGATGACCATGGAAACATTCCATGAACATGGAAAATTTCTCTTCCTGCTGTCTGTAAGTTGTTCCTGTTTCATAAGCATACAACCAAACTCCGAAGCGTCAGCTTGCTGTGGGTTTTGTGAGTCAGCCGATGGTAATGGTTGCTTTCCTTATGCGTGTTTCCAGCTCTGCAACAAGGGAAAAATTGTCTCACTGTGGACCCAAGCTAGCAGAATTTGCTAACCGGTTCCATCGGGGTGTTACTCACTGTGACCAGGGACAGAGATGTAATACCTTGCCTCATGACCACAGTTTCCGTGATGTTTGTCAGCTGAACAAAGGAACAGAAGAGTTAGGAGCAGGATAGGCCATTCAGCCTTTCAAGCCTGGTCCATCAGTCAATAAGATCATGGCTCATATAGCTGTGGTCTCAAGCACACTTTCTGCTCGCACCCCCCCCCCGCCCTCCCACCCACAACCCGTGACTCCGTTCTCTAGCAACAATGTGTCGAACTCAGCCTTGAATATATTCAATGACCCAGTTCTTCTCTGGGGAAGAGAAATTCTCTGACTAATAACCCATGAGAGAAAATGTTCTCTGCATCTCCGTCTTAAACAGTAGAATCATCTTGTTAAACTGTCTCTCCCACAAGTGAAAACATCCCCTAGGAATCTATCCAACTAAATCCATTCAGATTCCTTTACGTTTCAATAAGATCATTCTCCTAAACTCCAATGGGTATAGGGCCAACCTGCCTAACCTTTCCTCATAAGATAAGCCCTTCAACCCAGGAATGAGTCGAATGAACGAGAGCTCCCAAGTGTGTTGGCACCAGCCAAACAGAAGCAAGTTTCAGTGAATCAGGCATCTCCTCAGGATGCAAGCTGGTCGCATTCCCAACGACCTACTGCACGGTGAGGTAGCCAGAGACAGACAACCAGGGGGTGGGGGGGATGCCCGAGGCTCCATTTCAAGGATGCTGGCATGTGTGACATGAAGGCCTTAAGCCTGGACCATTGCAAATGAGAGTCACTAGCTGGTAGAAGAGGGAAATGGTCTGTGGGCTGGCGTGCCCCATCACCACCATCAGTGGCTACAGCAGCTTTGCAACAAACTCCAAAGCTGAAGGCAACAATCCACAACATTTTGCGGCAGCTTCATGTCAAGGTGCATCAAATGAGCCCCCCTCCCCGCCCAGCTAAATGGATTGTTGTGTATCTTCCGGAGAGTCAATGCAGACCTGATGGGCCGAATGGACTCCTTCTGCGCTTGAGAGATTCTACAGTATCCATCAATTCTTGTAGCTGGAAGAATGTTCATAACATATCCCTGATTAAGATTATCAAGAAATTTTGCAGCAAGAGCCAATCACCAAGATTGCCATAAAACCCGATGTAAATTTGAATGCATCTCACTGCTTACACAACTCCAGATATTCCCACACTCTATTACACAATTCCAGATATTCCCGCACTCTATTACACAACTCCAGATATTCCCACACTCTATTACACAATTCCAGATATTCCCGCACTCTATTACACAACTCCAGATATTCCCGCACTCTATTACACAATTCCAGATATTCCCGCACTCTATTACACAATTCCAGATATTCCCGCACTCTATTACACAATTCCAGATATTCCCGCACTCTATTACACAACTCCAGATATTCCCGCACTCTATTACACAATTCCAGATATTCCCGCACTCTATTACACAACTCCAGATATTCCTGCACTCTATTACACAATTCCAGATATTCCCGCACTCTTATTACACAACTCCAGATATTCCTGCACTCTATTACACAACTCCAGATATTCCCGCACACTATTACACAACTCCAGATATTCCCGCACTCTATTACACAATTCCAGATATTCCCGCACTCTATTACACAATTCCAGATATTCCCGCACTCTATTACACAATTCCAGATATTCCCACACTCTATTACACAATTCCAGATATTCCTGCACTCTATTACACAATTCCAGATATTCCCGCACTCTATTACACAACTCCAGATATTCCTGCACTCGATTACACAATTCCAGATATTCCCACACTCTATTACACAATTCCAAATATTCCCGCACTCTATTAAGCGCTCACATTTTTACTGTATTGAATACTTCACACAGGCAATTGCTCCCTTTAAACAATTCAAATTGCTTCAGTTCAACAACACAAAATCAATTATGAACATATTCGATATAAATTCATTCCAGCCAGAAGAATGTTATTAATCATTCGCAGAACTTTTCCTACTCCTGCCCCTTGCTTTGCGTGGGAACGTAGAAACAGAAGGAGGCCATTCAGCCCCTCAAACCAGTTCCACTGTTCAATTCGATCACAGCTGATCTGTGTCTGAACTCCATCTACCTGCTTCGATTCCATAATCCTTAATCCCTTACCAAACAAAAAATTATCAGCCCTCGACTACTTCGGTAGGGGAGGGGGGCAAGGAGCAGGGGGGGGGGGGGGGGGGGGGTCGGGGGGTGGGGGGGGGTAGATTTGCATAACACTTTGTGTGAATAAATGTAATTAGCTCACTCAAAATCTTCTATATTCAAGGGAATAGCTTAGTTTCTGCAACCTGTTCTCATCAATTATCCCTTTTAACGCTTTGAAGTTAGTATAAATGTCAAGAATGTCTTTTAAAAAATGAGAAACTAAGATGGATGGGGAAGGGCCTGTTGTACAAGACACTCCGAGAGTTGATAAGAGTAAAAGAGAAGGCAAAACATAAAGATTGGTGACACCAAACCGACATTTAAAAATTCATCCATAGCCTCACCCCTCCCTGTCTTTGTACGGTGTTGGCATGGCGGCACAGTGGTTAGCACTGCTGCCTCACAGTGCCAGGGACCCGGGTTTGATTCTGGCCTTGGGTCACTGTCTGTGTGGAGTCTGCATTCACCCTGTGTCTGTGTGGGTTTCCTCCGGGTGCTCCAGTTTCATCCCACAGTCCGAAAGACGTGCTGGTTAGGGTGCATTGGCCGTGATAAATTCTCCCTCAGTGTACCCGAACAGGCGCCGGAGTGTGGCGACTCGGGGATTTTCACAGTAACTTCATTGCAGTGTTAATGTAAGCCTACCTATGACACAAATAAATAAACTTTATAAATTTTAAAACTTGTAACTTCCTCCAGTCCCACAACTCGTTGAGCTTTCTGCGTCTCTCCAATTCCGGCCCTTTGTGCATCCCTGATTTTAATTACTTCCAAATAGTGGCCGTGTCTTCAGGCACCTGGGCCTGAAGCTCTGGAACTCCCATCCTAAACCTTTTCACAACCTCTCTCCTCCTTTAAGATACTCCTCAAAACCCCCTCTCCTCTTTGACAAATCTTTTGGTCATCACGCCTCATTCTGTTACTTGGTATCAGATTTTGTGGGTAATGCTGCTCTGAAGAGCTTCGATGAACATTCTACATGTCAGGAATGGGTTAACAGACCTTCCAATTAAGTTCTAACTTGATGTCAATTATTCAATAGAAGTCACTGATATATAAAGGGGCTACAGGTGGCTCTGGATGTTGAAGGAGAATTGTTTGTGGAGTTGGATCAATGAAATAATGGTTGTTTATGACAAAGTTGAACTTGTGGCTCCTTCACTGAACTGCAAGTGAGAGCTACTTAAATGGTGATCGACAAATGCAAAAATAAAAGCAAGATACTGTGGATGCTGGAAATCGGAAATGAAGGCAGAAAATGCTGGAAAAACTCAACAGGTCTGGCAGCATCTGGGGACAGAGGAACAGAGTTAACATTTCGAGTCTGTTTGATTCTTCTACCAAACTGTAAAGGGATAGAAATGACGATACAGTTCATTACATTTCTAACCCTTTACACTTCTGTTGATGAATGCAAGATGGTTATTGTTGTTCAAGTACAGAGTGATTCTATTCATCAACTACTAACTTACCTCAGCCAAAAGCACCGGATTTCAATCACAGGTAGCAATCAAGGGAAGTATCTTACTTCAGTGGCGTTATGCCAACCTTCCAAGATTTTCCTAGGAACTCCCCGTATTAAAGATCAATCTCTTCATAGAATCACAGAATCCCTACAGTGCGGAAGAGGCTATTTGGCCCATCGAGTCTGCACCAACTCACTGACAGAGTATCTTACCCAGACCTTATCCCCGTAACCCCACACATTTCCCATAGTTAATCCAACTAACCTGCACATCTTGGGACATCACGGGGCAATTTAGTATGGCCAATCCATCTAACCTACACATTTCTTGGTCACAGCTGAGAGCAAAAACCCAGGAGAAAAAGCCTGTTTTCTGTTTGGTGTAGGAAGTCAAGACACCCCAAAGGTGGTCATGTCAGGTGACCAATTGCAGGAGCATGCGGGGGGGCGGGGGGGGGGGGGGGTGGATGGGGGCGTGTAGGGTGGAGTTGGCAGTGGGAGGTCATGTGATGGAATATGTCCAAACATTGCTGGGTACCTAACTCAGGTCCTGAGTCAATCAGGAAACACGCTGGCAGTTCAGTGGGATCACTTGGCAGTATCAACACAGATAAATTTACCTTCCACTTCAGATGGAAATCTTTGTTGCTGGCCTACTAACCCAGCTTGGAAATTGAAGGGTGGGCTGTAGACTAGTCAGGAAACCTGACTTCTCTCAATTTCATGGTCCATTACCCTCCATCTGGACCTGAGAGAGCTGCATAGTCAACACAAAACTGAACCCACGTTTCTTTGTAACACTAATGATACTGACCAAGACCTCAGCGGGAGGAAAGCATGAACAAGCTAATGATTTTAGCAGCATAAATCTGCTGCTTTTCAAACACTCTGTCCATTGTCTGACTCGAAAAAAAATACATTACACATGAGGAAAAAAGATATTAATGGAAGATGGAAAAGAACTTAATTAAAATTCTAACATATTTCAAATTGTTTGTCTCCTTCAATTGGTATTTTAACCAGTTTCCTTTCAGAGTCTGTTTATAATGGGCCAGGGTACCAGATAGTGGGATGTCCAGTCAGGTACTGAGAGAGTGAAGTGGCCAATGAAACTCATGCATTAATGTATTGGCCACAAGCTTCACTAGAGTCTAAGTTCAGGTTTGTTGGCGAGATTAACAGGAATACAGTCTCTGAAATAAATAAATCATCTCAGGCTGTTCACCTATTCCTCCTGTGCTCATTGACTAACATTGGTTCCTGGATCAGCAACATTCCAAGTTCAATAATCCTAACCCTGTGTCCAAATCACTCCAATTTCATCCCCTCCCTATCACTGACATCTCTTCAAGCCCTACAACCCTCCGAAATATCTGCGCTCCTCCAATTCTGGCCTTTTGCACACCCCCCACTGCTATCGGCTGTACCTTCAGTTGCTGGGGCCTTAAACTCAGGAATTCTCTCCCTGAGCCACTCCACCTCTCCACTTCTCTCTCCTCCTTTAAGATGTTCCTTAAAACTAGCCTCTTTGACCAAGCTTTTTGATTGCCCTGACATCCCCAGAGTGGAGAAGCTACGAAATCTTCTCTGGAACCTTCAACACATCATCGATGAAGACAAACATCTCGCCAAGGCCATCCCCACACCCCCACTACTTGCCTTCAAACAATCGCGTAACCTCAAACAGACCATTGTTCGCAGCAAACTTCCCAGCCTTCAGGAGAAAAGTGACCACGACACCATAACCCTGCCACAGCTACCTCTGTAAGACGTGCCGGATCATCGACACGGATACCATCATCACACGTGAGAACACCATCAACCAGATACACGGTACATACTCTTGCAACTCGGCCAACGTTGTCTACCTGATACGCTGCAGGAAAGGATGTCCCGAGGCATGGTACATTGGGGAGACCATGCAGATGGTACAACAAATGACGAACAGACACTGCTTGACAATCATCAGGCAGAAGCATTCTCTTCCTGTCGGGGAACACTTCAGCAGTTAAGGGCATTCAGCCTCCGATCTTCGGGTAAGCATTCTCCAAGGAGGCCTTCAAGACACACAACAACGCAGAATCGCTGAGCAGAGACTGATAGCCAAGTTCGGAACACATGAGGACGGCCTCAACCGGGATCTTGGGTTCATGTCACACTATCTGTAACCCCCACAACTTGCCTGGGCTTGCAAAATCTCACTAACTGTCCTGGCTGGAGACAATACACATCTCTTTAACCTGTGCTTAACCCTCTCTCCACTCACACTGTCTGCACCTGTAAAGAATTGATTAGCTGCAAAGACTCGCATTCCAACCATTATCTTGTAAATTGAGTCTGTGTCTATATATGCCCTGTTTGTGAACACAACTCCCACTCACCTGATGAAGGGGCAGCGCTCCGAAAGCTCGTGATTCCAAATAAACCTGTTGGACTTTAACCTGGTGTTGTGAGACTTCCTACTGCCCCCTATGTTGCTCGGTGTCAAATCATGTCCGAGAGGGAATATTTTACCATGGAAGATGCTTTGTAAATGCAAGGTGTTGTTGATAGTGACTGGGGAGGAAGGCTAACCATCAACTCTCTTGAAGCTAATTTCCCAACTCCTATTGGTGATCACTGCAGAAATCTGCATCTCAGAACCAACGCCATTGCTTCAGTTATTGAGCCTCGCGTTTGAACTTAGTTTGAAAGAAACAGAAATGGAAATGAGGAATTCAAAATATTGTGGCACTGTCGCACTCTGCAACAATAAATACTGATAATAACTCCAATTTATATCACAGCTCTAATGTAAAAAAATCCATCCCAAAGGTTCACAGAGGTGTAATCAGACACTCACAGATGCCAAGCTGAAAGAAGATATTAGGAGGTGACCAAAGGTCTAGTTAAAGTTTTAAGAAGAGGGAGGTAGAGACACAAGAATTTTTTTTAATTCATTCGTGGGACATGGAGGTCACTGGCTGGCCAACATTTATTGTCCAGTTGCCCTTGAGAAGGTGGTGGTGAGCTGCCTTCCTGAAACGCTACAGTCCACGTGCTGTCATTATTAAAAGAAAGTTCCAAAAGCACTTTACAGCCAATTAAGTCTTTTCTGAAGTGTTGTCACTGCTGTAATGTAGGAAACACAAGCCTCAAAATGCAAACAGCAAACTGACACAAACAACAATGTGATAAGGTCCAACGCCGGCATCTCCACATCATAAGTCAGAGAGTCATAGGGCGGGATTTTATGGCCTCACTCGAGCAAGACCGGAAATTCCCGTCTAAGGCCAATGGACATTTCCACCCCTCGCCCGCTCCGATTCCGTGGCGACCAAGGCGGTAGAATTCTGGCGATAGAGATATGCAGCGCACAAAAGGCCCTTCGGCCCATCGAGTCTGCACCGACAATAGCTACCATTAAAGTCGCCCTAATCCCATTTTCCAACGCATGTCCCATATCCTTGAATGCTATGATGTTTCAAGTGCTCATCTAAATACTTTTTAAAGGTTGGAAGGTTTCCAGCCTCCACTATCCTTCCCAGGCAGCGCATTCCAGATTCCCACCACCCTCTCAGTGAAACAATGTTTTCTCAAATCCCCTCTGAATCTCCTGCCCCTCACCCTAAAACTCTGCCCCCTCGTGATTGACCCCTCAACCAAGAGGAACAGCTGCTCCCTGCTCACCCTGTCCGTACCCCTCATAATCTTATATACGTCAATCATGTCCCTCTTCAG
Source organism: Mustelus asterias (assembly GCF_964213995.1). Taxonomy (NCBI): domain Eukaryota; kingdom Metazoa; phylum Chordata; class Chondrichthyes; order Carcharhiniformes; family Triakidae; genus Mustelus; species Mustelus asterias. Next base: position 2,431,132 of record NC_135810.1, on the reverse strand, counting down.
CCTTCTCTGCTCGAGGGAAAACAATCCAAGCCTACCCAGTCTCTCCTTATTGCTCAAATGCTCCGTCCCAGGCAATATCCTAGTGAATCTCCTCTGCACCTCCTCTAGCGCAATCACATTCTTCCTATAGTGAGGTGACCAGAACTGCACACAGTATTCTACCTGTGGCCTCACCAATATTCTATGCAACTCCAACATAACTCCTTGCTCTTATATTCTATGCCATGACTGATAAAGCAAGTGTCTTAATTCCCCTATTCACTTGCTCTGCCAACTTCAGGGATCTGTGAATAAGTACGCCAAGATCCATCTGTTCCTCTTGAGCTTCCTAGTGTCCTGCCATTCATTAAATACTCCATTGTCTTGTTACTTCTTCCAGATCATCTGTTCTTAGCGTTGTTGGTTGAAGGATAAATACTGACCAGGAAATATCTCCTGTTCTTCTTCAGAATAATGCTATTTACCAGTGAGAGCAAACTTGGTGTAAGATCTCACATCTTCAACAAGACAGCACTCCCTCAGCACTGCATCAAATGTTGGGGTCTCTGGATTGGAATTTGAACCTAAAAAGGGTTTGTTATTCACTAATCTACAGCTAACACAGCTAAAACAATTGGAAGTAAAGGCTTTATTTGATTTTAAGACTATCTATAGCAACAGAAATATGCTCCCACATAATTTTCAGGATACTCTGAACCATTCCTGTATTTTGTTTGGGTGGCATGTACAGCACACTATCTCTATTGAGGTCTTAGAGAGTTCAATGCATCGCCCACATTTATAGCCATGATATGGAGATGCCGGCGTTGGACGGGGGTGGGCACAGCAAGAAGACTCACAACACCAGGTTAAAGTCCGTCAAGGATTTCCAATTTCCGCATGCATGAGGATGGCCTCAACCAGGTTCTTCGGTCCACGTCACACTATGTGTAACCCCCACCATTTGGTCTGGGCTTTCAAAATCCTACTAACTGTCCTGCCTTGAGACAATTCACACCTCTTTAACCTGTGATTATCCCTTTCTCCACTCGCACTGTCTGTACCTGTAAAGACTTGATTATCTGTAAAGACTCGCATTCCAACCATGATCTTGCAATTATGTCTCTGTCTATATATGCTGTGTTTGTGAACCCAACTCTCCACTCACCTGATGAAGGAGAAGCGCTCCGAAAGCTCGTGATTCCAAATAAGCCTGTTGGACTTTAACCTGGTGTTGTGAGACTCCTTCTGTGTATATCTACAGTATCCACCTCAAAGTCCACCTCAACTCTTCAACAGCTAATGGGTGTTGTGATATCATTTTGCTGTCAGAATTATTGGCTTAAAAAGAAAAGTTGACGCAACTGAGGAGCAGTGTAGGTGCTATTCCTCAAGGTTCACATTGGCCCAGAATCTGCTGCCTAAGCAGTGACACATTTCATGACCCCTTGCTATTATTGACGCATAAATCCGTCAGTAATCTGTATGAGAGGGAGATTTCCCATGAGTTTCGAATCGCCACAAGTTACCGAGTGATTTGTTCTGCTCTGCTGTTGACCTTACAACAATGGAAGCTTGTCCTCAAACTCCCTGTGTTAGGAAATTGCTGCATTTGTACATTAATTACCGATTAAACTCACTGCAGGAAGTTGGAGCTGGTAACATAAGGATCCTTTAAGGAGGAGATCCCTGTTCCTGCAATCTCTCCAGCTGGAAAATGGAACAATTGAAACTGTGGAGTCTCATTTCTGTAGGAAGTAAATTGTTGTTAAAGATTCTGAGCAGAATTCTCCCAAAAAAATTCTAAGTGTCAAATTCAGGTGAAAACTGGAGTAATTCACACTGTTTTTTTCAGTGGGAGTTCAGAGAAGGATCTCCCACACTCTGTGCACTGCAGAGGCCACCAGCGTGAATATCATTAAAAACTAGGGTGCGGGATCTATCCCCGGTGGAGAGGCGGAAATCAGCGCGCATGTATCGATCTGTCAGTGCCAAGATCGGCGCATGCACAATGACCCCGCACTGATGGCCTCCTGATTGCTGTCCAGCTCAATCGCCCAACCCCTGCAATGCCGGCTCTCTGTCCCCTACAGCCCAATCACTGGCCCCGCGACCATTCCTAGACCAGCCCCGTACACCCCCTTCCCGCCCTGATCTCCAGCCCCACCCCTGATTCCACACCCCCACAGTCCCTCCTCCCCTCCCCCGCAGTGCCAACCCCCCCCAGCCCCCCCCCCCCCCCCCCCCGAGCCCGCCCCAATCGCTAGCCTCCCTGTTTCCCCCGCCGATCCCTATGCAGAGTGGCAGCGAGATCTTCCACCTTAAAAACATTCAATGAGGTAGCCTCAACTGCGTCACTGGGCAGGGAACTCCACAGGATTCACAACCATTTGTGTGAAGAAGTTCCTCCTCAACTCAGTCCTAAATCTGCTTCCCCTTATTTTGAGGCTTATGCCCCCTAGTTCTAGTTTCACCTGCCTGTGGAAACAACTTCCCTGCTTCTATTTTATCTATTCCCTTCATAATCTTATATGTTTCGATAAGATCTCCCCTCATTCTTCTGAATTCCAATGAGTATAGCCCCAGTCTACTCAGTCTCTCCTCATAAGCCAACCCTCTCAACTCCGGAATCAACCTAGTGAATCTCCCTCCTCTGCATCCCCTCCAGTGCCAGTATATCCTTTCTCAAGTCAGGAGATCAAAACTGTGTACAGTATTACAGATGTGGCCTCACCAGCACCTTATACAGCTGCAACATAACCTCGCTGTTTTTAAACTCCATCCCTCTAGCAATGAAGGACAAAATTTCATTTGCCTTCTTAATTACCTGCTGCACCTGCAAACCAACTCCTTGTGATTCTTGCACAAGGACACCCAGGTCCCTCTGCACAGCAGCATGCTGCAATTTTTTACCATTTAAATAATAGACCATTTTGCTGTTATTCCTACCAAAATGGATGACCTCACATTTACCAACATTGTACTCCATCTGCCAGACCCTCGCCCACTCACTTAGACTGTCTATATCCCTTTGCAGACTTTTAGCATCCTCTGCACACTTTGCTCTGCCACTCATCTTAGTGTCATCTGCGAATTTTGACACACTATACTTGGTCCCCAATTACAAATCATCTATGTAAATCGTAAACAATTGCAGTCCCAACGCTGATCCCTGAGGCACACCACTAGTCACTGATCGCCAACCAGAAAAACACCCATTTACCCCCACTCTTTGCTTTCTGTCAGTTAACCAATCCTCTATCCATGCTAATACATTACCCGTAACACTGTGCACCTTTATCTTATGTAGCAGTCTTTGGTGCGGCACCTTGTCAAATGCCTTCTGGAAATCCAGATACACCACACCCACAGGTTCCCCATTGTCCACTGCACATGTAATGTTCTCAAAGAATTCCCCCAAATTAGTCAAACATGACCTGCCCTTCATGAACCCATGCTGCGTCTTACCAATGGGACAATTTATATCCAGATGTCTCGCTATTTCTTCCTTGATGATAGATTCAAGCATCTTCCCTACGACAGAAGTTAAGCTAACCGGCCTATAGTTACCTGCCTTTTGTCTACCTCCTTTTTTAAACAGCGGTGTCACATTTGCTGTTTTCCAATCTGCGGGAACCACCCAAGAGTCCAGCGAATTTTGGTAAATTACTATTAGTGCATTTGCTATTTCTCCCGCCATCTCTTTTAGTACCCTGGGATGCATTCCATCAGGATCAGGAGACTTGTCTACCTTCAGTCCCATTAACTTGTTCAATACTACCTCTTTCGTGATAATGATAGTTTCTAGGTCCTCACCTGCCATAGCCTTCCTGTCATCAATTTTTGGAATGTTATTTGTGTCTTCCACTGTGAAGACCGACACAAAATACCCGTTCAATACCTCAGCCATTTTCTCATTCCCAGTTATTACATCCCCCTTCTCATCCTCTAAAGGACCAATGTTTACTTTAGCCATTCTTTTTCGTTTTATATATTTGTAGAAACTTTTGCTATCTGTTTTTATATTCTGAGCTAGTTTACTCTCATAATACATCTTCTTTCTTTATAGCTTTTTTCGTGTCTTTCTGCTGACCTTTAAAGATTTCCCAATCCTCTAGTTTCCCACTAATCTTTACCACTTTGTATGCATTTTCTTTCAATTTGATACCTCCTTTATTTCCTTAGATATCCATGGCAGATTATCTCTTTTTCTACAGTCCTTCCTTATCATGCTGGTGTTGGACTGGGGTGGGCCCAGTAAGAAGTCTCACAACACCAGGTTAAAGTCCAACAGGTTTATTTAGAATCACGACCTTTCAGAGCGCTGCAACTTCATCAGGTGAGTGCAGAGGTAGGTTTCACCTACCGTGTTTGCCGTGTTTGTGAAACCTACCTCTCCACTCACCTGATGGAGGAGCAGCGCTCCGAAAGCTCGTGCTACCAAATAAACCTGTTGGATTTTAACCTGGTGTTGTGAGGTTTCTTACTCTAACTTAATGAACAAGAGTTTCATTCAGCAGGGCAAAGCGCAGAATGATTTGCATCAGAAAGTGGGTGGATAATTAAAAGTCACATTATCGAGCTTTAATTGAAAATATCTTTGCAATCAGCAAGCCAGAAGTCTTTTTCATTTGAGACTAAAAATAGAATGTTAATAAAAATAGAAAATGCTGCTAATCTCAGCAGGTCTGGCAGCATCCGTGGAGAGAGAAAGATTTAACGTTTTGAATCTGTCTGATGCTTCTTCAGAACTGAAGAGAGGGAGAAATGCATGGATTTTATATTGTTTAAGAGATAGAAGAGCAGGTAGAGCGAAACAGAGAGTCAAGTTTGAGCTAGAAGCAATTTGCAAAGATGCCATGGAACCCCAGACAAAGAGAGTGTTAATGATAGTGCTAAAGACCAAAGAAGGTGCTAATAGAGGCCTAAAGATAAGACATGTCCTGGTCCCCCCATGCCGACATTATAGTTAAGAAAGCTCACCAACGCCTCTACTTTCTCAGAAGACTAAGGAAATTTGGCATGTCAGCTTCGACTCTCACCAACTTTTACAGATGCACCATAGAAAGCATTCTTTCTGGTTGTATCACAGCTTGGTATGGGCTCCTGCTCTACCCAAGACCGCAAGAAACTGCAAAGGGTTGTGAGTGTAGCCCAATCCATCACGCAAACCAGTCTCCCATCCATTGACTCTGTCTGCACTTCCCGCTGCCTCGGCAAAGCAGCCAGCATAATCAAGGATCCCAAGCATCCCGGACATTCTCTCTTCCACCTCCTTCCGTCGGGAAAAAGGTACAAAAGTCTGAGGTCACGTGCCAACCGACTCAAGAACAGTTTCTTCCCTGCTGCTGTCAGACTTTTGAATAGACTTACCTTACATTAAGTTGATCTTTCTCTACACCTTAGCTACGACTGTAACACTACATTCTGCAGTCTCTCGTTTCCGTCTCTATGAATGGTATGCTTTGTCTCTCTGGTGCGCAAGAAACAATACTTTTCACTGTATACTAATACAAGCGACAATAATAAATCAAATCAAACATAATTCAAATGTAAATATTCCCATGCAGGATGAGAGTGCTGTCCAATTAGGAGAGAGGGAGTAGAATGGGCTTGTATTGTCTGGAGTTTCGAAAAATGTGAGGAGATCTAATCGAAATAGATAAAAATCTTAGCCGCCTTGACAGGATAGATGCTGAGTGGTTGTTTCCCCAGACTGAAGAGTCTAGAACTAGTGGTCACAGTCTTTGGATAATCATTTCAGACTGAAAGGAGGAGAAGTGTCTTTGCTCCGGGTATTGTGAACCGTTGGAGTTCTCTCCCCTGGGGGATTGTGGATGCTCTGTAATGGGTATTTTTAAGACTGAGATTGGCAGAGTTTGGGGCACCCAGGGAATGATGTGAACAGAGCAGGAAGGGGGAGCTGATCTAAAAGTTCACCACGGTCAGACTGAAGACAGCTTGAGGGCCTGTGTATGACTACTACTGCTCCTATTCAAAGCAATAAATAAATAGACATTAATCCTGCTCCTGCTGCGTTGTAAATAAAGGAAAGGAATGGAAAAAACATAGAATCCGTCAATTGTAATTGTATATCATTTTACACCCAGTAAAATGGCCATAACCTTGTTGGTTGGAACTTCTTCCATAGGCAACAGGAACTCAACAAGAAGGAAATGGAAAATGGATCACCATGTAACGTGTGCTTTGATCAGGCTGCATCGTCAACTCTACATTTGTTATCCAGTAGCTGTCAGGATCTAGGTTTTTCCTTGTGTCTCCAATGAGATTGCTCAGTCCTGCCTTAATGTTTGCAATTATATAAATTCAGTTTTCTTACAGGTTTGATGCCACCCCGTCTGGCATCCCCATCGTGCCTATTGTTACATCGAGTTACGTCGGGTGTACTGTGCAGAAACAAGCCATTCGGCCCAACTGGACTGAGCCTCCTTCTACCCCACTTCATCTCACCCAATCGGCACAGCCATCGATCCCTTTTACCCTCATTTTCTTTCATCTAATTTCTTAAATACATCCATGCTGTTCACCTGAACTATTCGCTGTGGGAGTGAGTTCCACATTCTCACCACTCTCTGGGTAAAGAAGATTCTCCTAGTTTCCCTGTTGGATTTGTGAGTGATTATTTTATCACCACGGCCTTTAATTTTGGTCTTCTCCACATAGAATAGAATCATAGGGCCCGATTTTACCATTTTCATTCTGAGTGCTGAATCTGGGCGCAATTCAGATCCGACTTGTAATCCTGTTCTCAGGCGCCCTCGTACGCACTTAGCCTGTAAAATAAATCGCGGGTCTGAATTGCACTGTGGGCGGGGCTTATTGCGCCCGAAATGCTGCTGGTCCGAGCGGAACTTTGAACTGCGCATGCACAGTGAGAAAAAAAATTGAAAATCGCGCCCCTGTCACATTGCTCCCGGGCCGTAAAAAGAAGATAAAGCAGCCAGGGAGCGAAAAACATAACTGTCCCCCTTATCCACCCACTCACCCCCCCCCCCCCCACTACCCAGACCGATCGCAACCCTCCGCCCCCCATCCCCCCCACCGATTGCCCGCAGAGTGGCAGCAGACCCCCCCTGCCCCCACCTCCCCCCCTCCCCCCACCAGAGATCCATCTGGCCTCCCTCCCCACCCCCCCCCACCAGAGATACATCTTACCCACCTCCCTCTCCCCGCCACCAGACAATGATCTGGCCTCCCTTCACCAACCCCACCCCCCCCCTCCGCCTCACCAGAGAACGATCGGGCCTCCCTTCTCCTCCCCCCCCCCCCCCCCGACCCCCGAGAAAGATCGGGCCTCCCCCCACCAGAGATACATCTTACCCGCCTCCCTTTCCCCCCGCCACCAGACAACGATCTGGCCTCCCTCCGCCCACCCCCCCCCCAGAGAAAGTTCGGGCCTCCCTCCTCCCCGCTCCCACCAGAGAACGATCTGGCCTCCCTCCTCCCCCCCACCCTCCCCCCCACCCCGCCGCCCACCAGAGAAAGAGCGGGCCTCCCTCCTCCCTGCCCCACCCACCCCCCACCAGAAAATGATCTGGCCCGCCTCCCCCTCCCCCACCACCGATCTGAGTCAGAGAGCCGCAGGAAGCTCTGAACTCACCTCTTCATCAGCTGGAGCGTCTGAAACAGACCTTTGCTGAGTATGTCCGTTTCGTGCCAAATCTGGACGGGCGAACGCGATGGGAAAGGGGGAAATGCTGATAAAGTTGGGCGGGCAGCCCCTTAATTCAATTTAAATGCATGCAAATGCATTTAAATCTCTGTTGCACCCGTTTCGGGCGCGATTCGGATCACGGCCATTTTCGGGCCTTGGTAAAGTGGGTATCTGTGCGGACGTTGGTGCGGATCGCACCAATCGCCTCACGCCCGACTTTACCGAGTTTCTGCACCACGCAATGGTGAAATCGGGCCCACAGAATCGCTACAGTGCAGAAAGAGGCTATTCGGCCCATTGAGTCTGCACCGACCACAATCCCATTACCCCACATGGAAACATCTTCTGTACGTCGGGCTCAACTGAACCCATTCATTAACTGAAAACCTCGAGGGCACCATTCAGCCTCCCCTTTCCTCCAGAAATGAGTCCCAGCCAGTTCAATCTATCCCAATAGGAAGAGCCTCACAGCACAGGAATGGTGGCACATTGGTAATGTCACTGGGCTTGAAAACCAGAGGCCCAGGCCAACGCTCTGCGGACACGAGTTCAAATCCCACCATGACGTTTGGTGGAATTTGAATCCAATTAAAAAATCTGAAATATAAAACCAGTCTCAGTAAATGGTGACCGTGATAACTATCATCGAGTGTTGTAAAAACCCATCTTGCTCACTGATGCTCTCTAGGGAAGGAAATCTGCCAACCTTACCCAGGCTGGCCTCTGCATCTCCAGACCCACATCCTCTAAAATATGGCCTAGCAAGGACTCAGTACAAGGGTAACTCGTGATGGGTAACAAATTGTCAGCAACATTCACATCCCATGAAAGAATAAAGAAAAAAATGTCATACTTCCAAATCCTTTATGTCCTTCTCAAAATGCCTCCTATCCGTTTTGTAATATGGGAAATAGAACTGTAAACAGTGCTGTAAGTGTGGTCAGACCAAGTTACTCCCATTTTCATCTGTGTACACCGGGTGCAATTGTTCAAGCGTCGACAGCTCATTGTCAAATCTGACCTTAAATTGCAGAGGAATAAAATAACAGGTTGCTAGGTAGCGTTCAGCTGTAGCTTGTCACTCGTTTCTGTCTGAAATTCTACCTCAAAAATCTTCAGACATTAATAGCAACACAATTTAATTATTTAGAAAGGTAGAGATGTATCTTAATGAAGATTCATTGCATTGTAACAAAGTTGTTGTTTTCCAGATAATCTGTCAACTCACTTAATAAAATATTACGTTGTGCAATGCGGCCCCACAATAGAATTCTGCAAGAGAATGGCTGCCATAGGTTAATCAGCAACGCTGCGTTCCAAACTGCCATTTATCAACGAGTCCTTATGATCTTACGAGATTGATTGGAGCAGACCTAAGTAAAAGCCTAACACAAGTTATTGCACAGATGCTGAACATCAACACGTCTGATCAAATCATACACCATTATTATCCTTAATGTCATCGGCTACACTTCGGACTGAAGGGGGAGGTTTACTGGCTGTCATTGCAATTAATTAATGACTCACTGAGAGAACATTTTTTAAAAGACATCCTTCAGAAAGCTGATGATTGTGTCTATTGCCTGCTATGCAGCCCAGAATTCACCACATCTAAAATAACACAAGGAAATAAACAAGAAACCAGAGGCTATAAATATAAGGTAGTCGCTAATAAATCCAATAGGGAATTCAGGAGAAACTTCTTCATCCAGAGAGTGGTAAGAGTGTGGAATTCACTCCCACAGGGAGTGGTTGATGCACAAATAAAGGGGGAAGCTGGATAAACACATGAGGGGGAAAGGATTTGCTGATAGGGTGGGATGAATGATGAGAGAGGCTCGTGTGAAGGATAAACACCAACATGGACCAGTTGGGCTGAATGGGCTGTTTCTTCTACATATACTGTCTGGGATTCTCCGATCTCGTACACCGTACCACCAGAGCCAGCGAGAATGGAGAATTGGGCACTCAGCCAAAACTCCACTCACTGCAGCGGGACTGCAGAATCCCAGCCATGAGCGAGGTTGGAGAATCCCAGCCATGAGCGAGGTTGGAGATTTCCAGCCATGAGCGAGGTTGGAGATTTCCAGCCATGAGCGAGGTTGGAGATTTCCAGCCATGAGCGAGGTTGGAGATTTCCAGCCATGAGTGAGGTTGGAGATTTCCAGCCATGAGCGAGGTTGGAGATTTCCAGCCATGAGCGAGGTTGGAGATTTCCAGCCATGAGCGAGGTTGGAGATTTCCAGCCATGAGCGAGGTTGGAGATTTCCAGCCATGAGTGAGGTTGGAGATTTCCAGCCACGGGAGAGGTCAGAGATTTCCAACCATAGTATCAAAGTTTGCACACAATAATAGTTTTCCTTTATAGGTGACACCTTGTACCCTTCCATTGTCCTTCTCTGCTTTCCATCACAAGGTTCTGCCCAGGCACTCAGGGTATGAAGTAGAAATGGTCAAAAGCTTCAAGTTTCTAGGTGTCCAGATCATCAACAACCTGTCCTGGTCCCCCCATGCTGACACTATAGTTAAGAAAACCCACCAAAGCTTCTACTTTCTCAGGAGACTAAGGAAAGTTTGCATGTCCACTACAACTCTAACCAACTTTTACAGGTACACCATAGAAAGCATTCTTTCTGGTTGTATCACAGCTTGGTATGGCTCCTGCTTTGTCCAAGACCGCAAGAAACTACAAAGGGTCGTGAATGAAGCCCAGTCCATCACTCAAACCAGCCTCCCATCCATTGACTCTGTCTACACTTCCCGCTGCCTCAGAAAAGCAGCCAACATAATAAAGGATCCTACATTTCCCGGACATTCTCTCTTCCACCTTCTTCCATCTGGAAAAAGATACAAAAGTCTGAGGTCACGTACCAACCGACTCAAAAAACAACTTCTTCCCTGCTGCTGTCAGACTTTTGAATGGACCTACCTCGCATTCAGTTGATCTTTCTATCAACTATGACTGTGACACTACATTCTGCACTCTTTCCTTTCCTTCCCTTTCTACGGTATGCTTTGTCTGTATAGCACACACAAAATAATACTTTTCACTGTATCCCAATACCTATGACAATAATAAATCAAATCAAATTTAACATCACAAATCTCTCTCTAACCTGATGCGTACCTACATCAGATGGAGTGCAGCAGTCGGGAAAGTGGCTCACCGCTCCAAGGGCAACTAAGGATGAAGAGTAAAAATGTTGGCCTTGCCAGCGATGTTCACATCCCACAAAATAAAATAGGAGGTCACAGACGCCCCAGTGACCCTCAGTAATCAATCCCCAATCTGCAGTGTCAGACAGCTGTGCACATTTATCAGGTAAGGGAGGAACAGATAAGCGGTGGAAGTCAGAACAAAAAACATTTGCAATGCAGAATGGGCCTATCAGTATCTGGAATGACAGGGGTAGATATACGAGGTTTGACTGGGCGAAGCAGAGCGGGGGGGCGGGGGAGAATTTCAGACAAGGGGGATTACATGCCCTGCAACAGAACCATCATTTTGTTTGTATCTAGATGAAGGGGCAGTTCATGAAGACGGGACAGAAACATAATAAAGGGAGAAGAAACCTCATGTGCTGTCTTTAGGCCACAGCTGACTGGTTCTATCACCGGCTCTGCCAGTCCGCCAGGGCATGTTCGCAGCAGATGTCCCTTACTACAGATGGCATTTATCTCTGGTGACCAATTCCCCTGTGAAACCACTCTCTTATCATTGTTGGCCAATGTGCACAGCACTGATTGCAAATGTGGTCAGAAGTCAGAAAATCCCAGAGCACCGAAGCAGCCCCTTGTGCTTCTGCTGGCTTTTTGGGAAAAAAAAGAATCCATTTAGTCCCAAACCCCATTTCTCTTCCCACAGCTCTGCAAAATTATTCCCTTTCGAATATTGACCCAATTGCCCCGAGAAAGTTCCTATTGAATTTTCTTCCCTGTCCTTATAGGCAGCGCCTTCCAGATCACAACTCACTGCCTTATTTTCAAATGTGGAGATGCCGGCGTTGGACTGGGGTAAACACAGTAAGAAGTTTAACAACACCAGGTTAAAGTCCAACAGGTTTATTTGGTAGCAAAAGCCACACAAGCTTTCGAGGCTCTAAGCCCCTTCTTCAGGTGAGTGGGAATTCTGTTCACAAACAGAACTTATAAAGACACAGACTCAATTTACATGAATAATGGTTGGAATGCGAATACTTACAACTAATCGAGTCTTTAAGAAACAAAACAATGGGAGTGGAGAGAGCATCAAGACAGGCTAAAAAGATGTGTATTGTCTCCAGACAAGACAGCCAGTGAAACTCTGCAGGTCCACGCAACTGTGGGAGTTACAAATAGTGTGACATAAACCCAATATCCCGGTTGAGGCCGTCCTTGTGTGTGCGGAACTTGGCTATCAGTTTCTGCTCAGCGACTCTGCGCTGTCGTGTGTCGCGAAGGCCGCCTTGGAGAACGCTTACCCGAATATCAGAGGCCGAATGCCCGTGACCGCTGAAGTGTTATTTTCAAATGTCCAGCCAGGCAGGATTTTCCAGCTCTTCCCGCCAGTTGGATTTTCCAGTCCTGTTGAAGGCGACCTCCAGTTCCTGGGGAGCAACACAAGTGGCCGTTGACTGCGGTGGGACTGGAAGATCCCATCATCAGCCAATGGTGAGCTGAGTACTCTGCTGGAAAATCTGCCAAGAGAGGTTCTCATTCTGTTGTCTTTCCCTTTAAATCTGTCCCCCTCTCGTTACCAAACTTCCCGCTATTGGAAACAGTTTTTCCTTATTTACCCTATCAAAACTGTTCATGATTTCGAATTCCTCGATTAAATTTTCTGTTCATCTCTGTGATTTTAAGAACGATCTCAGATTCTCCAGTCTCTTGGAGAAATTGAAGACTCTCATCCCTGGTGCTGTGGATGCAAACCTCCTCTGCACCCTCTGTAAGAAATTGTGGTGTCCAGTATCGGAGGCGTTTGACATGGTTTTGCCGCAGTAATGTTGGTGACACTGTCAGGGTTCACCATCATAACTGCACTGGAACAGCCTTTAGACAGCTTGATGGGGAAATCCAGATGTTACTATCAGTGATTCCAGGCATCTCCAGAGGATGGGCTATTGCGGCATTGCGGCTCTGACGGGGGAGCGGCGCTCCGAGGGCTGGTGGATTTTGCTGCCAGGTGGACCTGTTGGACTTTGGCCTGGTGTTGTGAGACTTCTTACTGTGTTTACCCCAGTCCAACGTCAGCATCTCCACATCACATTGAGAATCCCAGGGTGTGGAACTGGGACATCCTGCCCCCAAACACATCCCAACCTGTTCACACTGAGAATCTCAGGGTGGGGAATTGGGCTATCCTGTCCACAAACACATCCCACACTGTTGACATTGAGAATCCCAGGGTAAGGGACTGGGCATCCTGTCTCCAAACACATCACACCCTATTCACACTGAGAACTCCAGGGTGGGGAACTGGGACATCCTGCCCCCAAACATATCCCACCATGTTCACACTGAGAATGGTGAGAGGTCTCACAACACCAGGTTGGAGTCCAACAGGTTTGTTTGGTGGCGGAATCCACTAGCTTTCGGGGCGCTGCTCCTTTGTCAGGTGGGTGGGAGTTTCTGTTCACATGCAGGGCATGTGGAGATGCAAACTCAATTTACAATTTTGTGTCTTTATATGCCCTGTTTGTGAACAGATCTCCCACTTACCTGACGAAGGAGCAGCGGTCCGAAAGCTAGTGGATTTTGCTATCAAATAAACCTGTTGGACTTTAACCTGGTGTTGTGAGACTTCTGACTGTATTGCGGCAGCCCCAGACAGCATTCACTCAGAAATCACTGAATTGATCAGAATCTCCCATTCTTGGATCTGAGTTTTTGCTCATAAGTTGGAGAAAATTTCCAGCTCCACTTCCTGACTCAGGGAAAAGTGCCCTGGATAGTCAGATTTTCATCCTGGGGGGCGGGCATTAACAAGAGCCTAGCCCACCTCCCTCAGAAAGAGTTAGGTGCTGGGTGCAGACGCAGGCTGGAACTAAAGGTCCCAATTCTGTGATCCAGCACTTTGACCTAGCTGTAAAATAAAACAAAAAACAGCCCTCGAGCCCTTACTCCTCACACAAACTCCCTATTCCCTATCTATGTCACCCCATGCCACCTCGTGACCCCACTCATGACAACTGTACCCTCCAAACCAAACTATACCCCTCGACCCACCCCATACCCTTTCTTGCCCCACGACAATCTATGTACCTCTAACCATACCCATGGCCCATTACAGTCCCTATGCCAATCTATGACTCCCCATGGCCCTTTATACTAACCAAATACCAACTCTTGCCAACACATGCTGCCACCACCTACCACACTTTGCCCTTACACCCTCCATGCCAAAGTACCCAGTACCCAGTAGGGCAGCACGGTGGCACAGTGGTTAGCACTGCTGCCTCACAGCGCCAGGGCCCGGGTTTGATTCCAGCCTCAGGTCACCGCCTGTGCGGAGTCTGCACGTTCTCCACGTGTCTGCGTGGGCTTCCTCCGGATGCTCCGGTTTCCTCCCACAGTCCCGAAGACGTGCTGGTTACGGTGCATTGGCCATGCTAAATTCTCCCTCAGTGTACCCGAACAGGCGCCGGAGTGTGGCAACTAGGGGATTTTCACAGCAAATTCATTGCAGTGTTAATGTAAGTCTACTTGTGACTAACAAATAAACTTTTAAAAAACTTTATCTATTGATTAATTTAATATTTAAAAAGAACACTTTTATTGATTAAAAAAACACTTAATATTTTTAAATACATTTGACTACTTAAGCCCTTATAACAACAAGCATTTATATTCATAGCCCCACATCAGAACCTTCAAAACCGTTGGAACTGTCAATCAAATTGTTAACTGACAGGCACCCCACTGTGATAATGATAGGTTTTGAAATCAGTCACACATTACAAATCCTATAATGTAAGCCTTCAGACTTAAGCCAATAAACAGAGCGAAATGACAAACACTTTTTTTTAAACAACAGGCTTTTAACAGGCTCTTTAAATTTAAAGACAAGAGATTTAAATGCAGTGACAGCTTGACATTTCTTTTGTACGTGTATACATATCTACTTTTAACAACTCCAAAAGGAATTTAACCTCTCCAAAAGGGCACATTACTACTCCCAAAGGTGTCCTTCGAACTTGTTTTTATTCACTCATGGGATGTGGGCATCACTGGTTAGGCCAGCACTTTTATTGTCTGTCCCTAATTACCCTACAAAAGGTGGTGGTGAGCTGCCTTCTTAAATTGCTGCACTCATTGTGGTGTAGGTACACCTACAGTGCTGTTAGGGAGGAGTTCAAGGATTTTGACCCAGCGACAGTGAAGGAACGGCCGATCTATTTCCAAGTCAGGGTGGTGAGTGACTTGGAGGGGAACCTCCAGGTGGTGGTGTTCCCAGATATCTGCTGAACTTGTCCTTCTAGGGGCAGAGACTTCAGGTTTTGGAAGGTGCTATGGAAGCAACTTTGGTGAGTCTGCTCCACCATTCATTACGATCATGGCTGATTGTCCAACTGAATAGTCTAATCCTGCTTTCTCCCCATAACCTTTGATCCCTTTCGCCCCAAGTGCTATATCTAGCCACCTTTTGAATACATTCGATGTCTTGGCATCAACTACTTCCTGTGGTAAGGAACATCCTCCCTGCATCTGCTCTGTCTAGTCTAAGTCTCTATGGATCTCCCTTCATTGGTCTGAACTCCAGCGAAAACAATCCTAACCTAGTTGATCTCTCTTCATACATCAGTCTCCCCATCCCCAAAACCCAAACTGAGTGTCAGTGAGCAGGTTAATACTGAGGAAGTGTCGCTTGACAGCACTGTCTAATTGAGAGTAGACTGATGGGGCGGTAATTGGCCGGGTTGGATTTGTCCTGCTTTTTGTGTACACGACATACCTGGACAATTTTCCACATTGCAGGGTGGATGCCAGTGTTGTAACTGTACTGGAACAGCTTGTCTAGGGGAGTGGCAAGTTCTGGCGCATGAGTCTTCAGTACTATTGCCGGAATGTTGAAGTTTACACCCTCCCCTGATAGGTGTAAAGTGTATAAGATGTATATCCCACTCCTTCCTTTCAAAGGTCACATCTGACTGAAGGCAGCTGCAGTTTCTAATCCATCATAGTGAAAACTTAGGTCTAAATCTCATTGTAGAAACATTTGAAAAAGATCCATCTTGTTGAATGAGACCCAACTGAATTTTACCATTGTTCTAACTTCATAACTACTGATAAACATCCTGGTTAGGAGTCCAGATCACCAACAACCTGTCCTGGTCCCTCCACGCAGGCGCTATAGTTAAGAAAGTCTACCAATGTCTCTACTTTCTCAGGAGGCTAAATAAATTCAGCTTGTCCACCACGACTCTCACCAACGTTTACCGATGCACCATAGAAAGCACTCTTTCTGGTTGTATCACAGCTCGGTCTGGCTCCTGCTCTGCCCAAGACTGCAAGGAACTACAAAGGGTTGTGAACGTAGCCCAAGCCATCACACAAACCAGCCTCCCATCCATTGACTCTGTCTGCACTTCCCGCTGCCTCGGCAAAGCAGCCAGCATAATTAAGGACCCCACGCACCCCGGACATTCTCTCTTCCATCTTCTTTCTTCGAGAAAAAGATACAAAAGTCTGAGGTCACGTACCAACCGACTCAAGAACAGCTTCTTCCCTGCTGCCATCAGAATTTTGAATGGTCGTACCTTAAATTAAGTTGATCTATCTCTACACCCTAGCTATGACTGTAACACTACATTCTGCAACCTCTCCTTTCCTTCTCTATGAACGGTATGCTTTGTCTGTATAGCATGCAGGAAACAATACTTTTCATTGTATCCCAATACATGTGACAATAATAAATTAAATCAAATCAAATCAAATCACTGACCCTGAGAAATTAATTTTATATTTGTGGAATGTTAAATTCCTCCATAATGATAAAAAAATTACACATAAAACTATTTTTAAACTTACGTATATCTTTATTTTAGGTTCTATCTTAACTCAATCCAAATTATCTGTTTTGCTATCTGAAACATCAATTTAAAAGTGAAGTATATTAAGTGTTTTTAACTTCCTGGTTTGCTGTCTTTGAGAATGCTTCAATGTAATAGGTTCCTGCCTGCTTGATGACATCACTGCGGCTGCATGCCTTGATCTGAGGAGGCGATGGCCCAGTGGTATTATCACTAAACTATTAATCTAGAAACTCAGCTAATGTTCTGGGGACCCAGGTTCAAATCTCGCCATGGCAGGCAATGGGATTTGAATTCAATAAAAAATATCTGGAATTAAGAATTACTGATGATTGTCGGAAAAACCCATCTGGCCCTTTAGGGAAGGAAATCTGCTGTCCTTGCCCGGTCTGGCTTACATGTGACTCCAGAGCCACAGCAATGTGGTTGACTCTCAACTGCCCTCAGGCAACTAAGGATGGACAATAAATGCTGGCCAGCCAGTGACGCCCATGGCCCACGAATGAATAAAAAAGAAAATCTGATGCCTGATTGGAGAAAGGGGAGATCCAAATCGCAGAGATTGGTGGATCACCGTCAGCAGCTTTCGTTGAGGTCAGCAGATGATGCCTTTGCCTCAGTGATCACCACAGCATTCACAGCATCACTCTGACATGAGCCCAACCAGTGAGTTTATGAAGATTGGTCCATCCTTGGCAGCTAAGGCCAATCAGACTTTAGTGATTCTGTATTATGTCACTTGTTGGTTCATCATTAGTGGAACAAACGCTTCATATTTTCAATTGCTTTCGAACGTGGAAGTTTAAATCTTACAGAGGCATAAATTAATTCAGTAGCTGAAAAAGCAGAACTCATTGTGCGCTGCCTGGGCACGGCACCAATAGTTTATCTAGAGCACACGGCAAGGACAGACAGTTACTAAAGTTTGGGGAATTGGGAATTACCCAGGAGAGTAAACTAATGAAAGAGCTGAAAATATCTAGGATAACGAGGCTTAAAACCTCACAGAAAAAGCAACACCCTCCTTGGGGAACTCATGGTATCTCCACACACAGTCTCTCAGATATGTGAAGGTACAGGCGTCTTGACCCGTACACACCGGTTGCTGCATAAAGGCAGCTCCCTCTCCCTCAGCATCTAGAGTCGCCATCCGTCCGACTGGCATGTCTCTTCCAAACGTCAGAGTGAATTGTCATTCGGCAGTCAGGTCAGGAGATACCCATGAATATTAACTAGATGCTCAAATCCCTCCAGGACCTCACCGTTCCCTATCCCTGCAACCTCTTTTACAACCAACCGACATCTCAGTGCTCCTCCTTGTATATTACTATGTATTTATTGTCACAGGTAGGCTTACTGTGAAAATCCCCCAGTCACCACACTCTGACGCCTGTTCCGGTACACTAAGGGGCAATTTAGCATGGCCAATCCACACATATTTGGAGTATGGGAGGAAACCGGAGCACCCGGAGGAAACCCACGCAGACACGAGGAGAACGTGCAAACTCCACACAGACAGTGACCCAAGCCAGGAATCGAACCCGGGTCCCTGGCGCTGTGAGGCAACAGGGCTAACACCTTTTCATCGCATATTTTTGTCGCTCTGCCATTAGCAGCCATGCATTCAGCTGTGTTGATCCTAAGCTCTGGAATTCCCTCCAGAAAACTCTCCATCTCTCTCTCCTCTTTTAAGTTAGAACATAGAACAGTACAGCACAGAACAGGCCCTTCGGCCCACAATGTTGTGCCGAGCTTTATCTGAAACCAAGATCAAGCTATCCCACTCGCTATCATCCTGGTGTGCTCCATGTGCCTATCCAATAACCGCTTAAAGGTTCCTAAAGTGTCTGACTCCACTATCACTGAAGGCAGTCCATTCCACACCCCAACCACTCTCTGCGTAAAGAACCTACCTCCGATGTCCTTCCTATATCTCCCACCATGAACCCTATAGTTATGCCCCCTTGTAATAGCTCCATCCACCCGAGGAAATAGTCTTTGAACGTTCACTCTATCTATCCCCTTCATCATTTTATAAACCTCTATTAAGTCTCCCCTCAGCCTCCTCCACTCCAGGGAGAACAGCCCGAGCTCCCTCAACCTTTCCTCATAAGACCTACCCTCCAAACCAGGCAGCATCCTGGTAAATCTCCTCTGCACTCTTTCCAGCGCTTCCACATCCTTCTTATAGTGAGGTGACCAGAACTGCACACAATATTCCAAATGTGGTCTCACCAAGGTCCTGTACAGTTGCAGCATAACCCCACGGCTCTTTAACTCCAACCCCCTGTTAATAAAAACTAACACACTATAGGCCTTCTTCACAGCTCTATCCACTTGAGTGGCAACCGTTAGAGATCTGTGGATATGGACCTCAAGATCTCTCTGTTCCTCCACAGTCTTCAGAACCCTACCTTTGACCCTGTAATCCACATTTAAATTAGTCCTACCAAAATGAATCACCTCACATTTATCAGGGTTAAACTCCATTTGCCATTTTTCAGCCCAGCTTTACATCCTATCTATGTCTCTTTGCAGCCTACAACAGCCCTCCACCTCATCCACTACTCCACCAATCTTGGTGTCATCAGCAAATTTACTGATCCACCCTTCAGCCCCCTCCTCTAAGTTATTAATAAAAATCACAAAGAGCAGAGGACCAAGCACTGATCCCTGTGGCACTCCGCTAGCAACCTGCCTCCAGTCAGAAAATTTTCCATCCACCACCACCCTCTGTCTTCGATCAGATAGCCAGTTACCTATCCAATCGGCCAACTTTCCCTCTATCCCACACCTCCTTACTTTCATCATAAGCCGACCATGGGGGACCTTATCAAACGCCTTACTAAAATCCATGTATATGACATCAACTCCCTACCTTCATCAACACACTTAGTTACCTCCTCAAAAAATTCAATCAAATTTGTGAGGCACGACTTGCCCTTCACGAATCCGTGCTGACTATCCCGGATTAATCCGCATCTTTCTAAATGGTCGCAAATCCCATCCCTAAGGACCTTTTCCATCAATTTACCAACCACCGAAGTAAGACTAACCAGGAACAACATTCGCCACTCTCCAGTCCTCTGGCACCATCCCCGTGGACAGTGAGAACCCAAAGATCAAAGGCAAAGGCTCTGCAGTCTCATCCCTTGACTCCCAAAGAATCCTAGGATATATTTAATCAGGCCCTGGGGACTTATCGACCTTCAGTTTATTCAAAACTGCCAGGACATCCTCTCTCCAAACATCTATTTCCTCCAAGTTGCTCCTTAAAACCAACCCCTGTGGCCAAGCTCTCAATCACCTGTCCCAAAATCTTCATTTGCGTCTCGGTGACAGATTCGGTCTGATGACGCTCCCGTGAAGCACCTGGGATGTTCCACAGCACTAAAAGGCACTATATAAATGCATGCTGTCGCTGCATAGTAATTGGGTCCAATTACTATGCAGCGACGGTTTTGTGGGTGGCACGGTGGCACAGTGGTTAGCACTGCTGTCTCTCAGCTTCAGGGACCCGGGTTCGATTCCCAGTGTTGGGTCGCTGTCTGTGTGGAGTTTGCACGTTCTCACCGTGTCTGCGTGGGTTTCCTCCGGGTGCTCCGGTTTCCTCCCACACTCCAAAAGATGTGTGGGTCAGGTTGATTGGCCATGCTAAATTGCCATTTAGTGTCAGAGGGATCAGTAGGGTAAATACATGGGATTGCGGGGATAGGGCCTGGATGGGATTTTGGTTGGTGCAGGCTCGATGGGCCGAATGGCCTCTTTCTGCACTGTAGGGATTCTATGATACTTCTATTCTATTCTATGATGCCAGACTGATTGCTGGGATGGCAAGTCAGTCATCTGAGGAGAGACTGAGTCAGTGAGGATTGTGTTCACTGGAGTTTAGAAGAGTGAGAGGGGACCTCTATGTTTCTATTACATGTGTGCGACACTGTGATGGAAAAGAAACAAAGCAGGACTTGTTTTTTGTCAAAATGGGGAAGGTTCCTCTGAAGAAGTGTCCCTTTAACGTGGAGAATTTCTGCCGCTGCTTCCCAATGGTGGCGGTTGAAGTTACAGAAATCAGGACACTCTCACTGTGGTGGGGTTTTTTTCCCCTGATCACACTGCTTTCAGAAAATCTGCGAGATCCAATTATAAAAATAATTAGCAATAATCTGCCCTCTCATCTCAGTCCCTTCTCAATCGTGAGGAATGTACAAAGTGTTAATAAACTTCTATAACAGGACCTCATTCCTGTCAGGGTGACGGTGAACCATGCATTTGTAGTCAACGTTGCACATCTGTGTCCTGTCTCAAGTGCGCCTGGTTCATCAAATTCCTGAGGCTTTGCAAAAACCCAGGGACAAGAAGAAGCGGTAATGCCAAACACATCAGATCAAACATTGAAATGCACCCACAGTCACTCAGTGTTTGAAAGAAAAAGTTAGGCTCAGGTTCTGAGCCAAGTTAACAACATTCTGGGGGTCTCACCTGCACGATACTGGGAATTATAGGGTTAAATTACGAGGAGACAGTACAGAGTCCAGGCTTGTATAGGTTAAAGGCAGGTGATGTATTCAGATGATTAAAGGAGTTGATGGCTTCTCTGCCCCATGGATAGTGTCCAAAAATGTGCGGGTTAGATTGATTGGCCATGCTAAATTGACCCGAGTGTCAGGGGGATTAGCAGGGTGAATGTGTGGGGTTACGGGAATAGGGGCTGGGTGGGATTGTGGTTGGTACAGACTCGATGGGCCGAATGGCCTCCTTCTGCACTGTTGGGATTCAATGATTCTATGACCTATTTGCCCTATTTATCCTATCATCTACCCCATTTCCTCTGGTGAGGGAGCCGGAACAAAAGGACATAATATTAAAATTCAGGGATGGGGTGGGCGGTGGGATCCGCCCAGAGTGGGCAGTTTGGATTGTGGAGCGAATGGACCTAATTAAGATCTGAGTTGCCTGATGTCTGAGGGAGGAGTAGTTATTGAGGAGAAGCCGCAGTACAACAGGATTTAACAGGTTTAGGTTTCATTGGATATAGACTCTGTAAGGAGAAATTTGCAGGGCTATGGTAAAGGAACAGGGAGCAGTGCGATTGTTTGGATAGTTCTTTCAGGAAAGCAGCATCAACACAATGGGCCAAATGGCCTCTTTCTGTACTGTGCGATTCCATGGCCGAAGGGGCAGTTTGTAAAGTGTCCTAAAAGAGGGCATGGGGGTAGCGAGGTGGGGAGGCTTAGGAAGAAAATTCTGGAACTCGGGGCCCAGGCAGCTGAAGGCATGGCTGCCAATGATGGAGTGATAGGAATCAAGTAAGATAGAAGGTTATAGGTAAGCCTAATAATCGCTAAGGTAGGGACATGTTCGGCACAACTTTGTGGGCTGAAGGGCCTGTATTGTGCTGTAGTTTTTCTATGTTTCTATTAAGGATTCTCAAGGGAGCAGAACTGGAGAAGTGCAGAGATCCCTGCGGGGGGCGGGGGGGGGGAAGCTGTTAGAGCTGAAGGCAATTACAGTGCCAGGGAAGAGGGTGGGGCCATGGGGAGATTTAAAGCAAGGCTGAGAATTTAAAGTGTTGTTCTTTCGACACACAAGGTGGGTTAGGAATCCAATCCAACAACAGCTTTCATCTATGAGTTTCACAGACAAGATTGCAATCAGCAAGGCACTCTATTATAAACCCTCTTTCCCTCAGATCACGACAGTTCCCATGGTGTAGCTTTCCAGAGTTCCCTTCCTACTGACCAATGAGGAACACCCCAGTTTGGCCACATCTGAAAAAAATGACCAGCTCTTCAGTGTCTTCCAGCCATTCATAGAATCACAGAATCTACAGTGCAGAAGGAGGCCATTCGACCCATCGAGCCTGCACGACCACAATCCCATCCAGACCCTATTCCCATAACCCCACGTATTTATTCTGCTCGTCCCCCTGACTCGAAGGGGCAATCTAGCATGGCCAATCAACCTAACCTGCACATGTTTGGAGGAAACTGGAGCAGCCGGAGGAAACCCACGCAGACACGGGAAGAATGTGCAGATGCCACACTGTGACCCGAGGCTGGAATCAAGCCTGGGTCCCTGTGAGGCAGCAGTGCTAACTACTGCGCCACCCCAGATTTTATTTTCCAGATTTTAGACCTTTTTAGCCAGCTCATAAACTACCCTCAAGGACCCTTCTTAGTTGCATGGGTAAGATGGGTATAGAGGGATATGGGCCAAAAGCAAGCAACTGGGACTAGCTTAGGGGTTTAAATAAAAAGGGCGGCATGGACAAGTTGGGCCAAAGGGCCTGTTTCCGTGCTGTAAACCTCTGTGACTCTATAACTGACCTCTTCCTGAGATTGATTGGATTCTTCTACTCACTCGGGTTCTGTGTTCCTTGTTCTGTCTCTGTCAGCTTTCTTTTTGTGTCTGTATCTGTGTGCTAATTTCCTTCGGCCTCCAGCTCCTCATCTTATAGCTCTCCCTTGTCTCCAGCTCTCCTTTGCATCTGGCCACAAGGCTTCTTTCATAACTTCCTTCCTACTGGTACTACTTCCAGGTCACGGGTCACCAGGTGACATGGATCAGTATTTCTTATGATCCAAGAAAATCGCAATCCATCCCTTTTCAAGTGATTCAAAATCTTTAAAGCCCTGTTCAAATATTCTTAAAAGCACTTACAGATTCCACTGACTTTTTGGAGAAAGTACAAATTGTCTTTGTTGTACTGCTTCAGGGTAAAATATCATCACACTAACGAACAAAATGTGATAATGAACCATATTAGTGCGGTAGTGTGAATGGGTCAGATTCCTCAATCTCGTTCACCCGGCCATCGCTGCAGTGAGAAGGGAGAATTTGGCGCTCAGCCCAAGCTCCATTCACTGCAGCCGGACCGGGGAAACCCAGCTGCGGTGAGGTCGGAGAATCCCAGCCCCGGTGAGGTCGGAGAATCCCAGCCCCGGTGAGGTCGGAGAATCACAGCCGGAGGTGAGGTCAGAGAATCCCAGCCCCGGTGAGGGCGGAGAATCCCAGCCCCGGCGAGGTCAGAGAATCCCAGCCGGAGGTGAGGTCAGAGAATCCCAGCCCCGGTGGGGTCAGAGAAACCCAGCCCCGGTGAGGTGGGAGAATCCCAGCCCCGGTGAGGTGGGAGAATCCCAGCCCCGGTGGGGTCAGAGAAACCCAGCCGGAGGTGAGGTCAGAGAATCCCAGCCCCGGTGGGGTCAGAGAAACCCAGCCCCGGTGAGGTGGGAGAATCCCAGCCCCGGTGAGGTGGGAGAATCCCAGCCCCGGCGAGGTGGGAGAATCCCAGCCGGAGGTGAGGTCAGAGAATCCCAGCCCCGGTGAGGTGGGAGAATCCCAGCCCCGGCGAGGTGGGAGAAACCCAGCCGGAGGTGAGGTCAGAGAATCCCAGCCCCGGCGAGGTCAGAGAAACCCAGCCCCGGTGAGGTGGGAGAATCCCAGCCCCGGCGAGGTCAGAGAAACCCAGCCCCGGCGAGGTGGGAGAATCCCAGCTGTGGGGTGGGGTCGGAGAATCCCAGCCCCGGCGAGGTGGGAGAATCCCAGCCCCGGCGAGGTGGGAGAATCCCAGCCGGAGGCGAGGTCAGAGAATCCCAGCTGCGGGGCGGGGTCGGAGAATCCCAGCCCCAGTGAGGTCGGAGAATCCCAGCCCCGGCGAGGTCGGGGAATCCCAGCCCTGGCGAGGTCGGAGAATCCCAGCTGCGGGGCGGGGTCGGAGAATCCCAGCCCCGGCGAGGTCGGAGAATCCCAGCCCCAGTGAGGTCGGAGAATCCCAGCCGCGGTGAGGTCGGAGAATCCCAGCCCCGGCGAGGTCAGAGAATCCCAGCCCCAGTGAGGTCGGAGAATCCCAGCCGCGGGGCGGGGTCGGAGAATTCCAGCCGGAGGCGAGGTGGGAGAATCCCAGCCCCGGTGGGGTCGGAGAATTCCAGCCGGAGGCGAGGTGGGAGAATCCCAGCCCCGGGCGAGGTGGGAGAATCCCAGCCCCAGTGAGGTCGGAAAATCCCAGCCCCGGCGAGGTCAGAGAATCCCAGCCCCAGTGAGGTCGGAGAATCCCAGCCACGGGGCGGGGTCGGAGAATTCCAGCCAGAGGCGAGGTGGGAGAATCCCAGCCCCGGGCGAGGTGGGAGAATCCCAGCCACTGGGCGGGGTCAGAGAATTCCAGCCGGAGGCGAGGTGGGAGAATCCCAGCCCCGGGCGAGGTGGGAGAATCCCAGCCCCCGGCGAGGTGGGAGAATCCCAGCCAATAGCTATCATTTTCAGTCCAAATGGCATTCTCTCTCTCTCTCTTTTCTTCATTTTCAGTTTTCTGGATCACTTCGTGAACTTTCTCTATTTCTCTTCACCCACAGTTTCTCATTCCCTGCCCCTGAATCTGCACTTTATTTTTCTACCTGTGCTTTATTCTCCCCTCTCTTACTATGCTTTTTCTTTCTCGATGGTTGTTTTGCTGTTCTCATTCCATGAGCTTTCCTTTTGCCTGACATTCTCTCACTCTCAGTTGTTTTTTTTCTCTTTCTCTGTTTCCCTGCCATGTGTATCTGGAGTTTCCCCCTTTCTCACAGCACTGGCATGCTTGTGTCTCAGCTGTAGCTCGGAGAATGGCGTTGCATCATCGATTGGTTCAAAGTCCACTGCAGGACTTGGGCACAATAATCAGGGCAACAATTCATAGAAACTAGAAGCAGGAGGAGGCCATTCGGCCCTTTCAGCCTGCTCCGTATTCATTATGATCATGGCTGATCATCAAATTCAATATCCTGATCCCCCCTTCCCCCCCATATCCCTCGATCCCTTTAGCCCCAAGAGCTATTTCTAATTTCTTCTTGAAATCACACAATGCAATACTGAAGGAGTGCTACACTGTTGACGGTGCTGTGCGTTTTGGATGATTTATTGAACCGAGGTTCTGACTGCCATCTGAAATGAAAAGATCCCAGGCCACTATAAAGAACAAAGAACAGTACAGCACAGGAACAGGCCCTTCGGCCCTCCAAGCCCGTGCCGCTCCCTGGTCTATCTGGAAGAGGAGCGGG
The DNA here is from genome assembly GCF_964213995.1 of Mustelus asterias. Taxonomy (NCBI): domain Eukaryota; kingdom Metazoa; phylum Chordata; class Chondrichthyes; order Carcharhiniformes; family Triakidae; genus Mustelus; species Mustelus asterias. The sequence continues at coordinate 2,405,435 of NC_135810.1, read as the reverse complement.
AGAGTTCCCCAGTGTCCTGGATAATATTCATTCCTCAATCAATCTCACAAATAGCAGACAATGTGGACATTATAGAACAGAGAACATTACAGTGCAGTACAGGCCCTTCGGCCCTCGATGTTGCGCCGACCAGTGAAACCAATCTAAAGCCCCTCTAATCTACACTATTCCAATATCATCCATATGTTTATCCAATAACCATTTGAATGCTCTTAATGTTGATGAGTCCACTACTGCTGCAGGCAGGGCATTCCACGCGCTTACTACTCTCTGAGTAAAGAACCTACCTCTAACATCTGTCCTATATCTCTCACCCCTCAATTTAAAGCCATGTCCCCTCGTGCTAGCCAACACCATCCGAGGAAAAAGGCTCTCACTATCCACCCTATTTAATCCTCTGATCATCTTGTATGCCTCTATTAAGTCACCTCTTAACCTTCTTCTCTCTAACAAAAACAACCTCAAGCCCCTCAGCCTTTCCTCATACGATCTTCCCACCATACCAGGCAACATCCTGGTAAATCTCCTCTGCACCCTTTCCAATGCTTCCACATCCTTCCTATAATGCGGCGACCAGAACTGTACGCAATACTCCAAATGCGGCCGCAGCACAGTTGCAACATGACCTCCTGGCTCCAAAACTCAATCCCTCTACCAATAAAAGCTAACACACCGTACGTGTGATGGGTGTGATTCTCCCATCCCGCCAGGAGAATCTAGTGGCGACCAATTCGTGGATGTCCCGCTGGGTGCCTGGGCCTCGACGTGTCTCCCTGCGCCGGATTTCCACTGCCGTCAGCCACATGATTTATGTTAATGGACATTTTAATATAATTTAAATGTCATTAGCGAAGCCGGGCCTGAAGTCTCCGGGCCCGTTAGCTCATCAGAAGTGTTTCAATCCAGTGGGAGTTACTATAGCTCCCCACTTGCGGGGAGCTATACCCCCAATCGGCGCATGCACAGTGGCCCCTGTCTGCCAGCCTCCAGGTTGCTGGCCTGCTCGAACGCTGGCCAACCCCGCGACCCTCACATAGCCGGGCCTCCGACTCCCCCACAGCCCGGATGCTGCCCCCCCCCCCGCCTCCCAGAGGCACATGCCTGGGCCAGCCCCGTTCCTGGCCTGCCTCTATTTCCCACCCCAAACCTGCCCATCGGCAGTCCCGACAACCCCCCCCCCCCCCAACCCCCCCCTCCCCCCACCCCGCAGGGGTTGGCTAGCCAGCTGAAGGCTGGCAGACAGGGACCACTGAGCATGTGCCGATCTCAGTGCTGACAGATGGGTGCATGTGCAGTAGCCCACTCTGAGCTATGCTGCCGGCTTCTCCAGCGAGAATAGGCCCCGCCCACTGATTTTCAGCGTGATTTATGCTAGTGCGCTCTGCGGTGCACAGTGTGGGAGATTTATTTGTAAACTCTCACTGAAAAAACAGCGAGATTTACACAAATTCGACACTTAGATTTTTTGGGGAGAATCGGCCCCTATATTGTTGTTTGTGGGATCTTGCTCTGTGCAAATTGGCTGTTGTGTTTCCCACATTACAACAGTACCTACACTTCAAAAGGGCTTCATTTATTCTTAAGTGTTTTGGGACACGCAGCCATCATGAAAGGCTCTATCGAAATGCAAGTCTTTCATTATTGCCCGATGTATCTGCTACTTTCTTAGTCTTGCCCCTGTGTGCTCTCTGCCCTGTTTGCGTGTATCAGACCTATCCCCCTGTCCAGCAGTGCTTCTCACTCTGAACCTCTGTAAACCTGTCACTCTGGTGGGGCACTGCTTCTCACTCTGAACCTCTGTAAACCTGTCACTCTGGTGGGGCACTGCTTCTCACTCTGAACCTCTGTAAACCTGTCACTCTGGTGGGGCACTGCTTCTCACTCTGAACCTCTGTAAACCTGTCACTCTGGTGGGGCACTGCTTCTCACTCTGAACCTCTGTAAACCTGTCACTCTGGTGGGGCACTGCTTGCATCTCCTCAGTCCCTCTGCTCACACAGTGCATCAATCCAGCAGGTTGGATATTTGTGATAAACTAAATCTCAGCTGGTTTGAACTGTTGATAATGAAACTCTGAGAGGTCTAACGGTCAATAACACAACGATATCCTTTGTTGGTTCACTCAGTGTAGAGTGTAGGAGGCAGGGGGACATTTAGTCCTTTATCAAAACGTAGCAACAAATGAAACTGATATTCTCCAAAGTGAGAAGAGGCAGAGAAGTGGTAGCAGAGGACAGCGGCAATCAAATCTAATGCGGTAATCATTTCTGGGTCGAAGGAGTTCATCTTTCAAGAGTTTGGTTGGATTCCATCAACGTTAAGACTGGCACTGCAAGTTGTAACTGAGTAAATTCTCAAATAATGGTTAGTTTCATCCATTGTGCATGTTGTGAATGTTTTCCATTAACCCCTTTTCCACGTCTTTCACCCACTTACCCCCAATTATGTAAGGTTTGATTCTCCTTTCAGCAGTGTCCGCAAAGCATCTGTCTGATAAACTCAATCAATACTGTGGTTAGATTCAGTTTACCTTCCATTGCTGTGAGCTTTTAGACGCAGGTTCGCAGAGTTCACGAGTTCCACACAAACCGAAAAATAAAATAAAAATCAAAACATTGCGGACGCTGGAAATTCAAAATAAAAACAGGAAATGATGGGAATATTCGGCAGTTTTGGCAGCATCTGCAGAGACAGAAGCTGCGGGTGAGATTTGTCAGTGACAAAGAGTCATCCAGACTTGAAAAGTCGGCTCTATTCTCTCTCCACGGATGCTGTCAGACCTGCTGAGATTTTCCAGCATTTTCTGAAGACGTTTTGGATGGTGGCATCATAAGAACATAAGAACATAAGAAATAGGAGCAGGAGTAGGCCATCTAGCCCCTCGAGCCTGCCCCGCCATTCAATAAGATCATGGCTGATCTGACGTGGATCAGTACCACTTACCCGCCTGATCCCCATAACCCTTAATTCCCTTACCGCTCAGGAATCCATCCATCCGCGCTTTAAACATATTCAGCGAGGTAGCCTCCACCACCTCAGTGGGCAGAGAATTCCAGAGATTCACCACCCTCTGGGAGAAGAAGTTCCTCCTCAACTCTGTCTTAAACCGACCCCCCTTTATTTTGAGGCTGTGTCCTCTAGTTTTAACTTCCTTACTAAGTGGAAAGAATCTCTCCGCCTCCACCCTATCCAGCCCCCGCATTATCTTATAAGTCTCCATAAGATCCCCCCTCATCCTTCTAAACTCCAACGAGTACAAACCCAATCTCCTCAGCCTCTCCTCATAATCCAAACCCCTCATCTCCGGCATCGTGCTGGAGTTAGCTGGATTATTTGATTTGATTTATTATTGTCACATGTGTTGGGATACAGTGAAAAGTATTGTTTCTTGCGCGCTGTACAGACAAAACATATGGTTCATAGAATACATGAGGAAAAGGAAAGGAGAGAGTGCAGAATGTAGTGCTACAGTCACAGCTAAGGTGTAGAGAAAGATCAGATTAATGCAAGGTAGGTCCATTCAAAAGTCTGACGGCAGCAGCAGGGAAGAAGCTGTTCTTGAGTCGGTCGGTACGTGACCTCAGACTTTTGTATCTTTTCCCGACGGAAGAAGGTGGAAGAGAGAATGTCCGGGGTGCGTGGGGTCCTTGATTATGCTGGCTGCTTTTCCGAGACAGCAGAAAGTGTAGACAGAATCAATAGATAGGAGTCTGGTTTGTGTGATGGACTGGGCTACATTCACGACCCTTTGTAGTTTCTCGCGGTCTTGGGCAGAGCAGGAGCCATACCAAGCTGTGATACATCCCACAAGGGTGCTTTCTGTGGTGCATCTGTAAAAGTTGGTGAAAATCCATAGCTGACATGCCAGATTTCCTTAGCTTCCAGAGAAATTAGGCATTGGTGGGCTTTCTTAAATATAGCGTCAGCGTGGAGGGACCAGGACAGGTTGTTGGTGATCAGGACACCTTGAGACTTGAAGTTCTCGACCATTTCTACTTTATTACTCATTATATTCAATGACCTAACATCCACAGCCCTCTGAAATGGAGAATTCCAAAGATTCACATTCCTTTGAGTGAAGAGATTTCTCCTCATCTCAGTCCTAGGTGGTCGACCCTTTAGCTTGAGACTGACTCGGTATTCTAGATTCCCCAGTCAGAGAGAGCAGCCTCTCACCATTGATCGTGTCAAGCTGCTTCAGAGTTTTTGTTTTTTTTAAAGGGATTCTAATCTCTGGGGAATATGGGCCAGGTCTACTCACAGGACAATTCATTCATCCCAGGAAATGCAGCGATAAATCATCCCGCCAACAAAGCACAGTGTATTCAAACGGGAAATGGAATTACCATATTTCCTGGCACAAGGTAAGAGACCATAACAAATGAATCAGCCCTTGTGTCCATCCAGGGTGATGGAAGCTCGCTGTAATGTTAATGTCATAGAATCTTTCCCCTGTTGCTAAGATACTACAGTTCATAAAATGTTGCTTCATTGCACTTCTTACAACCTTGTTCCTGAGTAATCTGGACCAACAGGCAAGCAGTGACACATGATCATTAACTATTTAAACTTTACTTGCACAATTCCTCAACATCAGACTTCTCTGGAGTGCGCCCTTGATGCAATGATCCAGAAAATCCACAAGGGCACGCATTCGACTGATTACCCTGCTGAAGTTACTGAGGTAAGGGATGGGGTGGGTGAGGGTTGATGTCTTGAGCTGTATTAGTGACCACCACGCTCCCCCCCCACTCCGCCCCACCCCTCTCCACTCTGATTCGCTGAAGAACATGCAGAAAGGTCATCCCTTGGAACATAGAACATAGAACAGTACAGCACAGAACAGGCCCTTCGGCCCACGATGTTGTGCCGAGCTTTGTCTGAAACCCAGATCAAGCTATTTCCTCCCCATCATCCCGAAGTGCTCCATGTGCCTATCCAATAGCTTCTTAAATGTTCCTAAAGTTTCTGACTCCACTATCCCTGCAGGTAGTCCATTCCACACCCCAACCACTCTCTGAGTAAAAAACCTACCTCGGACATCCTTCCTATATCTCCCACCATGAACCCTATAGTTATGCCCCCTAGTTACCACTCCATTCACCCGAGGAAATAGTCTTTGAATGTTCATGCTATCTATCCCCCTCATCATCTTATAAACCTCTATCAAGTCTCCTCTCAACCTCCTCCGCTCCAAAGAGAAAAGCCCTCGTTCCCTCAACCTTTCCTCATAAGACCTACCGTCCAAACCAGGCAGCATCCTGGTAAATCTCCTTTGCACTCTTTCCAGTGTCTCCACATCCTTCTTATAGTGAGGTGACCAGAACTGCACACAATATTCCAAATGTGGAATAAAAAGTAAAAAGGAACTGTGTTTTCCACTGTGATGGAGAAGCTGGTCCCTTCCAAAGGCTCAATCCAAAAATGTTCATGTACAAAGTGAAAAAAAGCCCACACCTCATCCAGCACCCCCACTTCTACCATATCCAGCCAGATAAGGAGACCTGGTCCACATGCATCAGGGCTGCTCCCAGCATCAACACCACTTCACAAGGCACAAGTCCAGAGTGTGATAGAATATACTGCCCTTGTCCAGATGAGCAAAGCTCCAACAGCACTTAAGAAGCTCAACACCACCCAGGACAAGCTTTTAGGTGTCCAGATCACCAACAACCTGTCCTGGTCCCCCCATGCCGACACTATAGTTAAGAAAGCCCACCAATGCCTCTACTTGCTCAGAAGACTAAGGAAATTTGGCATGTCAGCTACGACTCTCACCAACTTTTACAGATGCACCATAGAAAGCATTCTTTCTGGTTGTATCACAACTTGGTATGGCTCCTGCTCTGCTGAAGACCGCAAGGAACGACAAATGAATGAAGCCCAGTCCATCACGCAAACCAGCCTCCCATCCATTGACTCTGTCTACACTTCCTGCTGCCTCGGCAAAGCAGCCAGCATAATTAAGGACCCCACGCACCCCGGACATTCTCTCTTCCACCTTCTTCCGTTGGGAAAAATATACAAAAGTCTGAGGACATGTACCAACCAACTCAAGAACAGCTTCTTCCCAGATGCTGTCAAACTTTTGAATGGACCTACCTCGCATTAAGTTGATCTTTCTCTACACCCTAGCTATGACTGTAACACTACATTCTGCACTCTCTCGTTTCCTTCTCTATGAACGGTATGCTTCGTCTGTATAGCACGCAAAAAAACAATGTTTTTCACTGTATGTTAATACATGTGACAATAATAAATCAAATCAAATCAAAGCGGCCAACTTAACTGGCACTCCATCCAGTATTCATTCCCTCCACCACTGTCGCACAGTGACCCCAGTGTGAACTATCTACAAGATGAACTGAAGCAACTCCTCCTTTGACAGTACTTCCAAATCCATGTCCTCTACCATCTAGAAGGTCAAGAACAGCAGACACATAGGAACACCACCACCTGGAAGTCCTTCCAAGTCTCTCATCATCCTGACTTGGAAATATATTGCCGTTCCTTCACTGTCACGAGGTGAAAATCCTGGAACTCCCTCGCTAACAGCACTGTGGGTGTACCTACGCCACATGGACTGCAGCGGCTCAAGAAGTCAGCTCACCACCATTTCTCAAGGGCAGTCAGAGATGGGCAATGAAGCAAATTACTGCGGATGCTGGAATCTGAAACCAAAAGAGAAAATGCTGGAAAATCTCAACAGGTCTGGCAGGATCTCTGAGGAGAGAAAGGAGCTGACGTTTCGAGTCCAGACGACCCTTTGTCAAAGCTAAAAGGCAGAGAAAGTGGGAGATATTTATACCGCAGGATGAGGGAATGAAAGATGAGTCATAGCCACAGAAACCAGGGGAAAGGCTGCTAATGGCAGCCCATAGAGAGAATAGAAGGTGTGAATGGCCAAACAGCAGAGAAGCTGAAATCAGAGTGTAAGCTGTGACAGATGAAGATGTCGAGGAAGGTGGGAGATGAGTGGTTTACCCCTTATCCACAAACCATGACCCCTAGTTCTGGAATCCCCCACCATTGGGAACATTCTTTCCGAATCTACCCTGTATAAATAACCCTGTTAGAATTTTCTCTATTTTACCTCTCTCCCACTCAACTGCCAGACCTGCTGAGATTTTCCAGCATTTTCTCTTTTGGTGAGAGATGGGCAATACTTGCTGGTGATCAGAAAAAGTAATTTTTTTTTGAAGATGTGATCAGATGTTCAAATGCTGCTTTCAACACTCATCACTAAACATTTAAAAAGTTCTCTGTTTAATTTAAAAGACACATATTTTCTGTTGTAAAAGACACTTAACGCTTGTGCCCTGTCTGGTTTGAAAGGAGCATAGAAATTCATCCCAGTGCCTCAGTCTCTCCTTCAGTGAACATCACTGGACAAATTATCTGCTTATTTTCACAATGCCGATTGTGGGAGTTTACTGACTGCCTTTCAACATGACAACAGTGCGTAGGAAGTGTGAAACTTCCTGATGTTCTGAAAGGCACTACAGAAATGCAAACTCTTATAATGACAACAAAATGTTGTTACTGTACAAGGTGGTGGATTGAAATCATCAATAAAAATGTAGAGCTTGTCTCTGGTGTTTTTCATGTTATCAAAAACTGTTTGCTCGAATGTTGGCCTTGAAATGTACCATCAGCCTTCACTTATAGAATGAAGTGGGCTGAAAATAGATAAACTGGCTGCCAAGTCTTTAAAAAAAAGACAAAATATACTCAATAAAATGACAGTGATGTCTGCAATGATGTGAAGCCCAAACACTAGTCATTAAATTACAATTAACGCAATGATAGCTTGCATTTGTATGCCTGCACATTTCATCCCAGATAGAGAAAGGTGATCTCATTGAAATGTGTCAATTTCTTCAAGGGTTTTGGACAGGTTAGACGCTCAGAAGCTGTTTTCTCCTGACTGGGAAATCTAGAACCAAAGATCAAGTCTTAGGATAAAGGCATCGACCACTTAGGAACGGGGATGAGGAAACATTTCTTCACTCAGAGGGTTGTGAATCTTTGAATTCTCTATCTCACACAGCTGTGAATGGTCAGTTGTTTTGTGTATTCATCTGAGTAGGATTTTGGGCAAAGGGAGGTTTTATGGCGCCGTGGGAGCGTTGGTGAGGCCACACCTGGAGTATTGGGTGCGGTTTTGGTCTCCTTATCTGAGGAAGGATGTCCTTGCTATAGAGGGTGTACAGCAAAGGTTTACCAGGCTGATTCCTGGGATGGCAGATCTGTCATATGAGGAGAGACTAAATTGGTTAGGATTATATTCAGTGGAGTTTAGAAGAGTGAGAGGGGATCTCATAAAAACTTATAAAATTCTAATAGGATTAGACAGGATAGGTTCAAGAATGCTCCCAATGGTGGGGGAGTCCAGAACTGGGAGTCATAGTTTGAGGATAAGGGGTCAACCTTTTAGAACTGAGGTGAGGAGAAATTTCTTCACCCAGAGGGTGGTGAATGTGTGGAATTCACTCCCACAGAAAGTAATTGAGGCCAAAACGTTGTCTGATTTCAAGAAGAAATTAGACATAGCTCTTGGGGCTAAAGGGATCAAGGGATATGGGGGAGAAGGGGAGAAATCAGAATATTGAATTCAATGATCAGCCATGATCAAAATGAATGGTGAAGCAGGCTCGAAGGCCGAATGGCCTACTCCTGCTTCTGTGTTTCTATGTTTCTATACCCTTACCTCTGGGCCAGAGCTTTGGGTTCAAGTCTCACTTCAGGACTTTATGGCCACGGAAGGTGTGGCCAAACGGGTTGAATACCAGCCTGTCAACCCTTCCGGTATTCCCAATGGCAGGTGGTGACATGGGAGACTTTCCTGGTTAGCCACATCACGGAAGGCAACGGCAAACCACTGACGGACTTTGCCAAGCGTAATCATGGACCAATCCAATGGAAGTCCATGGTCACCAATGTCCTCTCAGTTTTTGGTACCTGAAAGGAAGAGGAGATTTTTGGGCACCATGGGACACAAGGGATATGAGGATGTTTAAAGTTTATTTGTTAGTGTCACAAGTAGGCTTACACTAACATTGCAATGAAGTTACTGTGAAAATCCCCAGGGTGGGAAAGTGATCGTGCTAAATGGTGAAGTAGGCTGGAGAGATTGCACTGCCCATTCCTGCTCTTATGTGGAATGAGTGGTGTGTCGATAAGGGAGATTTTACAATGGATCAGAAAGCCACCTGTTACTTCAGTATTAGCTGAGAAATTCTGCAGTCGTCACCATATTGACTGATCAGACAGACAACCATTGCCCCCCAGAGTGAATCGTAGAACCTTAGAATCTTAGAAACCCTGCAGCACAGAAAGAGGCCATTCAGCCCATCGAGTCTGCACCGACCACAATCCCACCCAGGCCCTACCCCCATATCCCTACATATTTACCCATTAATCCCTCTAACCTACGCAATCCAGGACACTAAGGGCAATTTTAGCATGGCCAATCAACCTAATCCGCACATCTTTGGACTGTGGGAGGAAACCGGAGCACCCGGAGGAAACCCACACAGACACAGGGAGAATGTGTAAACTCCACACAGACAGTGACCCAAGCCGAGAATCGAACCCGGGACCCTGGAGCTGTGAAGCAGCAGTGCTAACCACTGTGCTACCGTGCCTGGAAGATTAGTAAAGTCCCAGGCTCTGTGACATGTGCTGTACAACTGAGAAGCATCACACAGCAAGGTCAGCGCAAAAGAAACCACTACCTTGAGAAAAATAATAACATTGCTGAATCGAAAGTGTTGATGTGGAGATGCCGGCGTTGGACTGGGGTGAACACAGTAAGAGTTTTAACAACACCAGGTTAAAGTCCAACAGGTTTATTTGGTAATGGTGTTTGCTACCAAATAAACTTTAACCTGGTGTTGTTAAAACTCTTACTGAGTCGAAAGTGTGACAGTGTTTCCTCGGCACGGAGTTGGATGTATGTAGAATTTACAGCACATGAAACAGGCCATTCAGCCCAGCTGGTCCGTGCTGGTATACCTACTCCATAAGAGGCTCCTTCCACCCCCTCTTTTTCTCACCCAATCAGCATCACTTTCCATCTCTTTCTCCCTCATGCCTTTATCCAGCTTCCCCTTAAATCTGTCGAAACTATTCACCTTAACCACTCCCTATGGTTGCAAATGTGTCCGCATTCTCACCACTCTCAAAGAAAGTACAGCACAGGGACAAGCCCTTCGGCCCTCCAAGGAAAGAAGTTTCCTCTGAATGTCTACCTGGATTTATTACTGACTGTATTATATTTATGATCTCTAGATTTGACCTCCCTCCACATCTTCTTCATATCTGCCCTGTCAAGCCTCACCCCTTCGCCTTCCCAATTTTAGAGGAAAGCTCTCTGAGTTTAGATGGAAAATGGCACTCTGTGATCAAGTCCCCAGAGAGCTCAATTCAGGGGAAAATATTTCTGTTCGAGGAAGTTTACACAGTGAAGCAAAATGAAGAGAAACCCAACTGCTGCACTAACTTCGCAAAGTTAAACTGATCCAATGTTGCATCTAAAGCAGAAATGGGTCAAGAGCAAATCATTCCAAGACAATCATTATCTCATTAATTGAACAATTTAAATGGAATTGACGCAGAAAGTTGTAGCAGTTCATTTTTGACCAATCAGGTTTTGCCGGTTTGTGTTGGTGAAGATCTGTGTCCCATCATCTCCTGTGCTGAGGTTCAGTTGTCCAGGTTCCAACAGCAGGCACCACCTGAAGCATCGGGATTTCCTCAGCCAGAGAGATTGCACCTTAGCTAACAGCCTTTGACCTGATCCAATGCATTCTCTGCCAGAAACCAGTTTATCAACAAAAGGTACTAAAGTCTGACGTCACGCACCAATCGACTCCAGAAAGGGCAGCACAGTGGCACAGTGGTTAGCACTGCTGCCTCACAGCGCCAGAGACCCAGGTTCAATTCCGATCTTGGGTGACTGTCCATGTGGAGTTTGCACATTCTCCCCGTTTTTGTGCATGGGTTTCCTCAGGGTGCTCCGGTTTCCTCCCATGCTCCAAAGATGTGTGGGTTAGGTGGTTGGCCATAGTAAATTGCCCCTCAGTGTCAGGAGGATTAGCAGTGTCTGCGTGGGTTTCCTCCGGGTGCTCCGGTTTCCTCCCACAGTCCAAAGATGTGCGGGTTAGGTTGATTGGCCAGGTTAAAAAAATTGCCCCTTAGAGTCCTGGGATGCGTAGGTTAGAGGGATTAGCGGGTAAATATGTGGGGGTAGGGCCTGGGTGGGATTGTGGTCGGTGCAGACTCGATGGGCCGAATGGCCTCCTTCTGCACTGTAGGGTTTCTATGATTTCTATTCTATGATAAATAAGTGGAGTGACGGGGATAGGGCCTGGGTGGGATTATGGTTGGTGCAGACTCAATGGGCCGAATGGCCTTCTTCCGCAATGTAGGATTCTATTATTCTACGACTCAAGAACAGCTTCTTCCCTGCTGCCATCAGACCTTTGAATAGACCTAGCTTAAATGAAGTTGATCTTTCTCTACACCCTAGCTATGACGGTAACACTATATTCTGTACCCTCTCCTTTCCTTCTCCCCCATGTACTCTCTGAACGGTATGCTTTGTCTGTATAGCACACAAGAAACAACACTTTTCACTGTATCCCAATACATGTGACAATAGTAAATCAAATCAAATTAAGGATTGATCCTACAATCCTGGGGAAAGTGGAACCAGTGATTCTTTTGTGAAATTAGGGTTGAGAGATGGTTTCACAGAATTGTTATGGTGCACAAGGAGGCCATTCGGTCCATTGTTTCTGCACTGTAATGTGGCTCCCTTGCCTTTTCCCCATACTGTGACGATACTGTGCCTTTAAGAAAGGTATTTGTGTTATGTTTCTTGTGAAAGGAATGTTTTAAACATCAGCTCTGATTATGGTGCCAATTTATCTGCTCCAGAAAGCCCACCTGCTGAGAATGCAGAAGAATATTTGCTCTTAGTTATTGGGGTGTTTGTTTTAATCTGAGTTAATACAGTTTTGTTATTTTTTGGGTTGTCCCCTGGGTTTCAGAGTAGGGTTTAATTATGATTGACAACTGCACATCATGTGCTAATGGGAGGAGCTTTGGCTTACAGAGACACAAGCAGGCAGTTGTTCTGTTTGGATTTGAAAGGAGTAGCAGCTCTTTTCTCTCTCTTCCTCTCGCTGGAGATTAAAGTCTGGGACCTGCTAAAAAATAGGTATCTCTCTCCGGAGGTATTCTGGAGGTTTGAGGACTAATAGTCCATGTACCAGCACATAAGCCTGTTGTTTGCTAACTGATTTTGAAGAAGAATTTACATCTATGAAGAATATTGCTTTAATTTGGAACTAATAGAGATAGGCTAGCAGTAAAGAATGACATATTTTCATGTTTAAGTACTTCAATTGGTAAAAGTTACACTTCTTTTTGTTGTAGTTAAACTATTGTTAAATAAAGTTTAGTTTTGATAAAAGCTTCCCAGTGGCTCAATAGAATCACACCTGGAGTGAAACATCTTATGCTCACACTAATGCCAAAATCAAAAATAGCTGGGTCAAAGCTAACTTCATAGTGCACCTTGGAGTTTCTGAACTAGTCCTGAACAGTACCCCTACACATTGCTTCTATTCAGAAAATCAGCTAATGCCCTTTTGAATGCCTCGATTGTACCCCCACCACACTTCCAGGCAGTGCATTCCAAACCCCACTCGCTGTGAGAAAAGGTTTTTCACACATCACATTTGCTTCTTTTGCAAATCACTTTAAATCTGTGCCCTCTCGTTCTTGATCCTTTTACGAGTGGGAACAGTTTATCCCGATCTACTCTATCCAGCCCCCTTGTGGTTTGAACATCTCTATCAGATCTCCTGTTAGCCTTCTTTTCTCCAATTAGAACAGTCCCAAGCTCTCCAATCCATCCTCATCACTGATGTTCCTCATCCCTGGAATCATTCTTCTAGACTCTCTCCAGTGTGTTCAAATCCTTTCTATAGCGTGGCGCCCAGAATTCTACACAATATTCCAGCTGAGGTCTAACTAATGTCTTGTATAAGTTCAACGTAAGTTCCTGATCTTGTACTCTATGCTCCTATTAATAAAGCCCAGAATACTATATGCAGGTTCATGAAATACCGTCCCCAGCAGGTGAAGTATTTAAAACAATAAGTCACTTGTGTCTGGCAACAAGTGAAAAGCAATCACCCTTTGCATTGCTAATTTTGGAGATGATAGCACAACGCCTGAAGAGCTCCATTTATTTTTAGCAAAAATAATGAGTTTGGCACCTTGTTGAGATACACTGCATGAGGGAAATAAATAGCACAACAATTGTAGATTGTGACCTCTGCCCCATCTTGGTTCATATCTTTCTCTTTCTGACGGTTCAGTTTTTGTCTTGTTTCTTTCGTAATCTCTTCCCTTTTCATTTGGACAGCGGTCATCCTGCCATTCACACCTCATCTGGACGCATTTCCTGACTTTTCTCATGACCATGTTTTGGCGAGTGAAGCGGGAAACCTTTCGTTGTTGATTCTCTCCTGCCCTCTGTCCTATCACAGACCTTTCCTTTTGCTCTTTCACCCCCCCCAACCCCCCCCCCCCACCCCGCCCCCCACCCCGCCCCCACATCACCCTTATCGAGAAGCCATTACATTTCTACCTGTCAGAGTTTGAATCACAAAACTAAAACATTGGGCTGGATTTAACACTCCTTCGCCAGCTGATTTGAAAGCACCGGCATCTCGTTAAATCCAGCGGGCAGCCTGTCTTCCGCCTACTCACCTGCTTCTGCCCCCATTGCAGCAAGGCTGGCATTGGATTGTTCACTCACCAATTGAAGCCCTTAAGTAAGTAATCAATGCCCACAAAAGGGTCTAATTCTGCCGCCACCGTGATTAAACTGGTGGCAAGAGAGACACATGTCATTGGCAAGCACATTTCCCAGCAAGGGCTTGTGGTGGGCTGAAGTGTGGGGGTGGGAGGGGGGGGGGGGGCAGGGTGGTCCCTCCTTAACTGGCCTCCTGGGCCTACTTCTCCAGCTATCTGACTGTCATGTTTCTGTTTGCCCAGTAATAGGATGGCACTGTTTCCATTCCATTCAGCCACTCACAAGTAGACTTACATTAACACTGCAATGAAGTTACTGTGAAAATCCCTAGTCGCCTGTTCGGGTACACTGAGGGAGAATTTAGCACGGCCAATGCACCCTAACCAGCACATCTTTCGGACTGTGGGAGCACCCAGACGAAACCCACACAGACATGGGGAGAACGTGCAGATTCCACACACACAGTCACCCAAGCTGGGAATCAAACCCGGTCCCTGGCGCTGTGAGGCAGCAGTGCTAAACACTGTGCCACCGTGCCACCCTTCACCCACTTCAGTAAAATCAGGTCAATAGGGGTTAGTGGGGAACATCTGCTAAAGTTCACCAGCTCACAGCACTGACTGCAAAGGAACAGCAACAGCCCACACACCAAGTTAGGACCAAACGCCCTCTGTCACAGGGTCTGACACGTTCTTAACCCCACAGGACATTGGCGTTGTCTGGCTGCGAAGCTCATCATTAAGCAAAAGCACTTCATGTTGTGCCTTTTGAGAACCTTCAGAATCTATAACGAGAGCTAGCTTGTTCAAGGATGATGCCAGGAGGTACAAACACACACACTGACACACACACACACACACACACATAGAGGACTGGGAATCTAGGCCTCTCGATCAGCTGAAAATTCCAATAGTGAGGTTGGTAGATCTTTGATGAGCAAAGGGTTGTGGAACTAATGGAGGTAGAAAGAAACAGATCAGGCGTGGAATTAGAGAGTGGTCACAGCGCGCAAGGAGATGATTTATCCCATTATCTCTGTGCTGCCACTTTGTGAGGAGAACCCAGCTCATTCCTTTCCGTTCACCCGCAGCCAGGCTTCAGGTGCTTATTCACTTGCCTTTTTCGAGAGCCTAGGTTGACTCTGCCTCTATGGCTGCCTAAGGCAGTGCATCACACATCTTAACCGCTCGCTGGGCAATAAAGATTTTCCTCATGTTACCTTTTGTTCTTTTGCTATTTAGGTTAAATTTGTGCTCTCTGGGTCTGGAACTCTTCCACAGTTCCTCACTGTCTGCTCTATCCAGACTCCTCGTGATTTTTGAACATCTTCATCAAATCTCTCCTCACCCTTCTCCTCTCTAAGATGGACCGCCCCAGCTTCTCCAACCTGCCCTTGTTACTGAACTGTCCCACTCCCGGATCCATTCCTGTAAATCCTTTCTGAACTTTCTCCAAAAACCTCACAGCCTCCCGAAAGTGAGGTGCCCAGAATTGCACACAATACTCCTGTTCAGGCTGTTTAAAAATGCTCACCGTAACGGCCGGGCTTTTCTGACCAGTGTCTCTATTTATAAAGGTCCGCATTCCAGAAGCCTGCTTCATCATTTTCTCACCCATCCTGCCATCGTCCACAATGATTGGGCACATAAAATTCCAGGGCCAAAATTTTCATAGAAATCATAGATCATAGAAACCCTACGGTGCAGAGAGGCCATTCAGCCCATCTAGTCTGCACTCGGCCACGATCCTACCCAGGCCCTATCCCCATAACTCAATGTATTTACCCTGCTTTTCCCTCTAACATACACATATCAGGACACTAAGGGTTAATTTAGCATGGCCAATCAACCTAACCCACACATCTTTGGACTGTGGGAGGAAACCGGAGGAAACCCACGCAGACACGAGGAGAACGTGCAGACTCCACACAGACAGTGACCCAAGCCGGGAATCGAACCCGGGTCCCTGGAGCTGTGAGGCAGCAGTGCTAACCACTGTGCCACCGTTTCCACCGAGGCTGTTCTCCAGTGCCGCTGAAGGTGACCCCACTGCCCCACCCCAGCCACCCCCCACACCCCCATCCCCCACCATGGTTCCAGAGGGTGCGAACAACAGGAAAACCTGTTGACAGCTGCAGAACTGGAAGATCCTGGCACCAGCAAATGACGGGTTGCCTAGGCAAAACACGCCATGGGGGTGGGGGGGGAATTAGGCCCCAGGGTTCTCTGCTTATGCACCTCCTTTAGAACTGTACTCCTAATTTGATATCGACTCCCTTAAGTCTTCATATTAAAACATATATCACTTCTCACTTTTCTAAATTCCATCTGCCATGTGTCCACCAGATTCTGGTGCATCCGTTTGAACATCGATCACTCTCCCCTTCACAGTTCACCAGACTTCCAAGTACAGTGTCAATAATCTAACTGAATGGAGGAAGATGTTCGAGGGGCTGAATGGACTCCTCCTGTTCCTGTTACCTGTATGATATATCAAAGAGTTTGCTAAGGAGTTCCTTCAATGAGCTAAACAACAATGGCTCGCAAATCTGCAGTTCACTGCGGAGCCAACAACTTGCATTTATAAAGCACCTCTTTGTAGTAAAACATCACAGGGCGGCAGGAGTAGCTATCAGTCAGGATTTGACCCCAAGCCACATAAAACATAGAAACATAGAAGATAGGAGCAGGAGGAGGCCATTCGGCCCTTTGAGCCTGCTCCGCCATTCATCATGATTAAGGCTGATGGTAAGGAGATATTTGGGCTGAAAGATGTAGGTTTTACAGAGCAACTTGAAGGAAGTGAGTGGGGCGGCACGGTAGCACAGCGGGTTAGCACTGCTGCTTCACAGCTCCAGGGTCCTGGGTTCAATTCCCGGCTCGGGTCACTGTCTGTGTGGAGTTTGCACATTCTCCTCGTGTCTGCGTGGGTTTCCTCCGGGTGCTCCGGTTTCCTCCCACAGTCCAAAGATGTGCGGGTTAGGTTGATTGGCCAAGTTAAAAATTGCCCCTTCGAGTCCTGAGATGCGTAGGTTAGAGGGATTAGCGGGTAAAATATGTGGGGGTAGAGCCTGGGTGGGATTGTGGTCGGTGCAGACTCGATGGGCCGAATGGCCTCCTTCTGCACTGTCGGGTTTCTATTCTATTCTATGTGAAACGCAAAGGTTTCTGGAAGGATAGAGTGAAGGAAATTAGAAATGTGCGATACACTGGAATTGGAGGAACATTGGGATTTTGGAGGGTTGTAGGGCTTAAGGAGTTTACTGGTACAGGGAGAGGTAAGGCAAAACACAGGAAACCTCTTGAAACCTGAGCTTTTGGTTCATCTGAGACCCTCCCCAGCAGAAAAAAATATAATTTAATGATAATGTTGACAAGTAGGTCCAGCTGCCCTGTGGGTGAAACCACTTGGGAATAATGCTATAGTTGACACACATCTGCTTCTACCTTGCTCAAGAGGTGTAGAGAGTGGAGGACGGATCTATTCAAATATCCTAAGGGAGGTAAGCCTAGGTTTGGAGACGGGGCTCCTGGGAGCTGGCCACCTGGGGCCGAGTTGGAATTATACCATGCCTTTAGCTTGCCCTCCAAATCTATTGCTGTCATTGGGAGCCCCAATGGAATTATCACAGTGAACCTCATGGCTGCTGCTAATGGAGCAACAATAGTATTCGAATGCCATGGGAATAGTATGTACAGAAGGATTGCTGAAATGCAAAAAATACAGCAGCCAACACCAGCAGCGACTTTTAGATATTTCAGATGCACAGAAAGCAAAAGCAAAGAGCTTTAGCCATCACCATAAACAGATATTGCAGCATTCAGAGAGTAACTTCTACAATTCAGCTGCTGCATCAGAGGGAAATAGGTGGTCAAATTCAATCATTTTCTAGCATGGAATCAATTTTCATCAAACTAACCACAAGTAGAATGTGTAATGTGATCTATGTGGGGGTTGGAAGAAAGCGGTTTTTCCACAACCACAAGATGTTCCAAAACACTTTACATCCAGTGAAATACATCTGAAGTCTACTCACTCTACATAAACTGAGGTTAGGTGGATTGGCAATGCTCAATTGCTCCTTAGTGTCAGGGGGATTAGCGGGGTAAATATGTGGGATAACGGGGATAGGGCCTGTGTGGGATTGTTGGTACAGATGGGCCAAATGGCCTCCTTCTGTACTGTAGGGATTCAATGAATCTATGACTGTCCTAGGAGCCTAGACTCTAATGGGGGACGGCATGGTGGCACAGTGGTTAGCACTGCTGCCTCACAGCGCCAGGGGCCTCGGTTCAAATCCGGCCTCGGGTCACTGTCTGTGTGGAGTTTGCATGTTCTCCCCGTGTCTGCGTGGGTTTCCTCCGGGTGCTCCGGTTTCCTCCCACAGTCCGAAGATATGCAGGTTTGGTGCGTTGGCCAAGATAACTTGATTTTGATTTGATTTGTTATTGTCACATATATTACTATGCAGTGAAAGATATTGTTTCTTGCATGCTATACAGAAAAAGCATACCCTTCATATAGTAGGAAAGGAGCGAGTGCAGAATAATTGCCCCTTAATGTCCAAAGATGTGCATGTTAGGTGGATTGGCCATGGTAAATTGCCCCTTAGTGTCCAAAGGTGTGGAGGTTAGGGGGATTAGTGGAGTAAATGCATGGGTTAGAGCCTGAGTAAGATGCTGTCTCAGAGAAATGGTGCAGACTAGATGGGCTGAATGGCTCGTTCTGCACTGTAGGGATTGTATGAAACATTTGTCTGGATTAGCATTATTGGTGGTGGAATGTTTAAACAAAGCATCACTTTCAATCAGTGTCCTCCGTTTCAGTGATTGGTTTTCATTCGCCCAGTGTGCATTCCTTTCTGCACCTTACACCATTTCGAAATAGCAATATTCCCAGCTGCTGCACCACTCAATTCATCGCTTCATCAATTTGCAAAGACAGGGAGGTTCACCTTGTGTTAGGTATGCAACCAATCATTAAATATTAATCCTTGGGAATAAGGATTCAGGGTTGATTTTCCCAAGGGTCCAGAAGTCTAAAGATAGAAAATGTTGGAATCTTTCAGCGGCTGTGGCTGCATCTGTCCTGAGAGAGAAACAGAGTTAACAGGATGAGGGAGTTAATGGGTTAACAGGCAGAATCTT
The DNA here is from genome assembly GCF_964213995.1 of Mustelus asterias. Classification (NCBI taxonomy): domain Eukaryota; kingdom Metazoa; phylum Chordata; class Chondrichthyes; order Carcharhiniformes; family Triakidae; genus Mustelus; species Mustelus asterias. Next base: position 2,386,454 of record NC_135810.1, on the reverse strand, counting down.
GCACTCTCGCTGGTGGTGAGTTTGGAGGTGTGAAGTGCATTAATTATTTGAGATGCTGGTGTCCCGGAACCCTGCTGTCTTTCCACCTTCTCCAGAATTCCGTTCCGGGCTGTAAGGTGCATGTTTGACCTGCTGCTAATTGAGACCCGTAAGTGGTCAATTAATGATCACTTCAATGCCTCATCCCACTGCCAGTGTGATTAACCCAGAGGCAGATGGGCCTGTCTCTATGTGGCATACAAGATACCTGCTGCCCAGCTCGTCACCTTGGTCGCGGGAGGGGGGGGGGTCTCCCAATCAAAGGCAACCGAGGGACTGGAAATCAGACAGGGATGACCATTGAGAGCCACATTTCCCCCTTTGCTTCTGACCCACCTATTCCAGTCTCTCTACAAATTTGCAAACCCTATATTAACATTGGGAAAGTTTTGAGAAGTGTATCAAAATAAAGAAATATTATTTGAATATCCACTTAAAAGCATAATCCTCTTAATAGCTCTTAGATATGCCAAAATAAACAAACACACTTGTGTATCCAGATGTTAACCCATAATCCCCTTAACCATTCTTAAACCTGTCAAAATAACCAAGTTTTCATTCACCTTAATAGCTGTGTCAACAATCTCTGCTAAGCAGAATCTATTAGTGGGTTTGGGCGTCAGCCAAGCATTCACAATAAGATTCCCTGAACAGCTGTGTCAGTGAACCTTCCTGGGTGCAATCCATCAAATACTTTTGAAAACTGCCAGTAGCTCATCCTTCAGTCAAACATTTAAAATAGCCAAACAGATGACTGAGTGGAACTTGAGGGAAAAATAAGAGAAATGGACACATTTCACACCACTTTGTTTGGATTTTACTATTGCAAGAGAGCATTTTATTTGATGGATAACGTACTCTGATACATCTGGATACTTTTCCACTTTCATACTGTTATTTAATCTGAAAGGGTTAATAATCACACAGGCTTAAAAGTCACATAAACCTCAGTGACACAGGGAAAGCTATGTGCAAATGACAGGTTTTCATTAAAGTAAGCCCAGCCAAGAGTCAGGTTAGGGGGATTAGTGGGGTAAATGCATGGGTTAGAGCCTGAGTAAGATGTACTTCATGTTTGCCCATTAGAACAAGGAACAATGGAAAGGGAAGTTGAGATGCCATTGGTCAGAAATATAGTTATCATTTCTTGATGATATAACATGCACAAGTTTTAACTGGACATTATAGCCTTATGTATGCATGATGTAACCTTAATTATGATTAGCTAGAGATAACTCCTATATGTCTATTGGTATATGCTAATTACTTGTAATCAATGTTGAGACTTTAATTGTCTATGTATATCTGCATTTTTCACTCTGAATGGTCTGAATGATTTCATTCAGAGTCCTATAGCTATACTCTTTTTTAATTAATCATCTTAAACCACTTTGTGACTTTGTCTGGCAACTTGAGGGGAACGATAGTTTTAAATACAACAAGAAAACCATCGCAACAGCCTCGTAACTGATTCCTACTGCACCTGGTATTCCCAGGAAATCTCCCATCCAAGTACTAACCAGGCCTGAGTCCACTTAGTTTACGGGATCAGACGAGATTTCACGTCAATATCTTTGGATTTTACTATTGCACAATGCAGGAGTGCATTCCATTTAGTGGATAATGTACTCTAATACATCTGGATACTTCTCCACTTTCACAATGTTATTTAGTCCCTTGACAGCTTGCCAGATGTCAAAGGTTATGACCTAGTAATCACATTATTTACTCGTCACTTCCATTTTCAAACCAAAGCTCCTTCATCGCTCACGGTGTTAAAAACATGCACAACTTATGATAAAGCATTTTGTTCTGGTATGTGAGGTTGGCAACTTTTTTTGAACCACATTGCCTGCCAAAACCAGCCTGGCTCCATGAGAATATTGGAAGATCGGAAATACCCACTTCCACTCTGTCCAGTTGCTGAAAAGTTATCAAACTAAAACTTGGAGGTGCTGGCATTCTCCATGCACGCACTGTACTTGTGGCATTAAGAGTGCTGACTATCTAAGTGAGAGACAGATAACCCAGTTATCTTAACAATAAAATAAATTTGTCAAAGCACTGCACTTGCAAAAGCTTAAAAAAAAATCACCAAGGAAAAAAGTTAGTCCCTCGCAACAAAACCTCCCCTAGAAAGTTAACAGTCTTAATAGAAGGCTCCTGCTCTGCCCAAGACTGCAAGGAACTACAAAAGGTTGTGAATGTAGCCCAGTGCCATCACGCAAACCAGCCTCCCACCCATTGACTCTGTCTACACTTCCTGCTGCCTCGGCAAAGCAGCCAGCATAATTAAGGACCCCACGCACCCCGGACATTCTCTCTTCCAGCTTCTTCCATTGGGAAAAAGATACAAAAGTCTGAGGTCACGTACCAACTGACTCAAGAACAGCTTCTTCCCTGCTGTTATCAGACTTTTGAATGGACCTACCTTGCATTAAGTTGATCTTTCTCTACACCCTAGCTATGACTGTAACACTACATTCTGCACTCTCTCATTTCCTTCTCTATGAACGGTATGCTTTGTCTGATTAGCACACAAGAAACAATACTTTTCACTGTATGTTAATACGTGTGACAATAATAAATCAAATCAAATCAAATCAAAATCAAAGTATGCTCTTCCAGTAGCATATAAATTCATTCATGGAATCACACATATCTCTATCGACAGGCAATGTTGATATTGTCACCAGTTTAGAACATATTTCGCCGTCATCCAGACACTGGACAAACCAATTCGGAAATGTGCACTGTAACACAATATTATTACACCACTGACTATAAATCATTCAGCACAAAATTGCATCACTTTTTTTCCCAGCAATTGCCCCAGTTGCAATTAAATTTGCAAATTGCCATCACTTTGGGCAGAACATATTGGACATGTTTTCAGGGCAGCATTGCTGGGTTATCAGGGCAGCATTGCTGAGTTATCAGGGCAGCATTGCTGGGTTATCAGGGCAGCATTGCTGAGTTATCAGGGCAGCATTGCTGGGTTATCAGGGCAACATTGCTGGGTTTTCAGGGCAGCATTACTGGGATTCACGGCCCTATCCACCAAGCGCCAGTACATTGGGAAATCCAGCCCACCATTTGTAATGAACTTGTAATTATTTTTTGTTGATATTTTCTATGGGTTAAAGAAGGAATTAGATTATAGCAGGATGAAATATTTTATTCATCCACCACAATTCATGTTCCATCATTCTTTAAGCCACAACTGAGTAAGATATCATGTCTCTCTGAAGCTGTCCACCCACTCATTGCTGCAGCAACTTGTAGTGGTGTGGCTTGTGGGTTCATGGTGATGATTCAATATAAAATGAATGGTGTCATGTCAAATCGGGAACAGAGACATTTGAAGATGCATTTACACAAACTTTCAAAGTGGCAAGACAATTTGGGCAGATTGTTTGAAAAAGAGGCGTATGGGATATTGGGCTTTATAGATCGGGTCTATGGCTACGCTTTAGCTGGAATATTGCTTCCAATTCTGGGCGCCACACTTTGAGAAGGATGTTAAGCCCTTGGAAGGGATGCAGGGGGGAATTGAGCCTGGAATGATACCAGGGATGAGGGAGTGCAGTTACATGGAGAGACTGGAGAAGCTGGGATTGTCCTCCTTAGAGCAGAGAGGGCTGAAAAGAGACATTCAAAAAGCTACAGCAGGTGATGCTGATAGGGTGAGGTGAAGTGGGATGGAAGGAGGCTTATGCAGCGTGTAAACACCAGCATGTACCAGTTGGGCTGAATGGCCTCTTTCTCTGCTGTGGGTGGGTTAGCTCAGTTGGCTGGACGGCTGGTTCATGATGCGGAGCAACGTTGACAGCGTGGGTTCAATTTCTGTACCGGCCGAGGTTATTCATGAAGGCCCCTCCTTCTTAACCTTTCCCCTTGCCTGAGGTGTGGTGACCCTCTGATCAAATCACCATAGTCAGCTCTCCCCTTTGAGCCTATGGTCATCTGGGACTATGGCAACTTTAGCTTTTTAAAATACATAATTCTATGGATTAGGGACTGGATCATCTTGAGGCTTACCAGGCCTCAGTGACATTATATGTTAAATGGCTCAGTCTGAAGGTATATTATTTGAGTTGGTGTCATGCACTGAGTAGGCAGTGGCGTTTGTCAATGTGTCAGTGTATCAGCAAGTGCATGCTATGGTAATTAGATTGTTAAGCTAATTGCCTTATTGAAAACAGGTGATGGCTATTGGCTCAACCTCCAACAGAGTAAAAATGGACACGGATAGGACAAGCCAATCCCCGGCTTGGGTCACTGTCCGTGCGGAGTCTGCACGTTCTCCCCGTGTCTGCATGGGTTTCCTCCGGGTGCTCTGGTTTCCTCCCACAGTCCAAAAGACGTGCTGGTTAGGTGCATTGGCCATGCTAAATTCTCCCTCAGTGTACCCGAACAGGCACCGGAGTGTGGTAACTCAGGGATTTTCGCAGTAACTGCATTGCAGTGTTAATGTAAGCCTATTTGTGACACTAATAAATAAACTTTAAACCTTAAACTTATTTAAACTTTAAACTTTAGACTTTAATTGGGGTGGAGAAATTATACGGAGTTTGTATCTCTGCTGAGTTGAATGCAGAATAAACTTGTTGAAGGTAAAAACAAGCTGCTGTATTTGTCCTCTATCATATACTGACACTTCATATTAACAGAGATCTGTGCAGAGGTTAAGAGGCTCCAGAAGAATTTTTAATCTACTCATGTGAATTGAAGGGATATCTTTAAGGTCTGATTATTCTCAATAGGCGCCCTTGTCGTGTGCAAGACTGCATAACATTAATCTGACTATAGTTGTATTATAATTTTAAACGCAGGTTTCAGAATTTCCAAGCTTCTTCAGAGCACAAGTTTGCCAGTAAGGAAAAGATAATTTGGCTTTTTCCTACTAAAGAGCATTAAAGAATCGGATAAGGTCGGTTCTGATATCTTAAGATTCAGTTTAATTCAGTCAAAAACCAGTATCAAAGGCGAAAATGCCTTACCCATCCTTGGTCACGATGGGGTGACATGGTGGCACAGTGGTTAGCACTGCTGCCTCACAGCGCCAGGGACCTGGGTTCGATTCCTGGCTTGGCTCACTGTCTGTGCGGAGTCTGCATGTTCTCCCCATGTCTGCGTGGGTTTCCTCTGGGAGCTCCGGTTTCCTCCCACACTCCAAAGATGTGCGGGTTAGGTGCATTGGCCATGCTAAATTCTCCCTCAGTGTACCCGAACAGGCGCCGGAGTGTGGCAACTAGGGGATTTTCACAGTAACTTCATTGCAGTGTTAATGTAAGTCTACTTGTGACACTAATAAATAAACTTTAAACTCATGTTAATTTGCAGCGATCTCGTGCAGTCCATTTCCTCAGAAAGCAGTCAATATTTGGATGATTAAATTATCATTAAATGGCTAATTGTCATTATGTTGTTAATATAAATGCATGATTTCAATTGAAGTTTTCTAGTTAAGAGAGTATAAGATAGCATGGCAGAATTATTTGCTTGGTACCTTTATGTGAAAGTATGAACTTGTGGCTGTAGTTATGATTGTTAAAAGGCAAGTGTCGAGATTCTGAAATCACAGCACAAAAAAAGACCTGCATTTACATAGCATCTTACACAACCACCAAACATCCCAAAGCAATTTACAGCCAAAGGAGCACTTTTGAAGTATCATTGTTTGCACGTTGGGAAACAAAGCAGCTGATTTGTGCACAGCAACATCCCACAAGCAGCGATATGATACTGACCAAATAATCTGATTTTTCTGTGGCCTCGGTTGTGGGTTAAATATGGGCCAAAGCACTAAGGAGAACTCCCTCACCCCGCTTAAAAATAATGAGAAGGGACATTTTATATTCACCTGAGTGGGCAGACAGGGCCTAAGTTTAACGTCACATCTGAAAGACAGCACCACCGGAGGGGGTTCTGAACCTTCTAACTCCCAGGCAAGAGTGCTATACATTAGCCACAGTGAAAACTGTCAAGAGTCACCTACATCATTGTGTTCTGAATTAACCTGTTATTGACACCACCAAAATACGGCACATGTTCATAGGATCCATGTAGGCTGGTGAAGCCAAAACCAAGTCACAACCCTTTTCTGTATTCCCACTCAACCCAGTGCCCCAGCGATCCCCTATTTACATTCTGGAGGACAATTAATACCCATCACCTTTTCTCTCACCCATAACAATGTAATTGACAGGAACCAACCTTAACAATACAACTGACAAGAGATTAGCAGTCCAGAAACAATTAACAACGGACGCTGTTCTTAATACACAACTTTTTCAGCAGGTTAGCTGGGATGAAGAGACACGTGAGTTGTGAATCTCCAGGTTTTACTGGTTGTTTTGTGTCATTCTGTGTAAACTTCATACAAATGGCACCTCACCCACACCCTTAGTGTTATTTTTAAGAACTTGTGCATTAAATACCCATTAAAGTCATTGCAAAAGAGTAGAGTAAGAACAATCTAATCCCCTTTTTGAAGAGGTGGCAATTGTTAGCGCAATGCCAGTCACTCACCCAGGCCAGAGTTCTGACATTGTTGATAATTTTCCTCATTGCGTAATCACACACCAATTCCACACGGAATTCAGGAACTCAGGAAACAGACACAAAAAGCCGAGAAATAATCCTCTTGACAGATTTTCCTCCCTGTGTCAATGGGATGGATTCGGTTCTTTGTTTGTTGTTGCAAGTGCACTCCTGAGATTGTGAGAAGCCCAGAGTCTGAATCTGTGCTCAATCACCCATGAGGCCAGTGATTGAACTACAATACACCACTTCACCAGCACATTAACTCAAACCCTGTTATCCTGCAGGCAACAGGCAAAAACCACAGACCTACTTCAACTAACAGAGATGGTGGAACTGAGTTATACTGCTGGCTCCCCACTCAGACAAATGGCACTGTGTACATGAAAACAGCAAGGTTCCATTCATACATAATATCATTCACTCTCACACACACAATATCATACACACACACACAATATCATACACACAATATCATACACACACACACAATATCATACACACAATATCATACACACACACACAATATCATACACATACACAATGTCATACACACACATATATACACACACAATATCATACATGCATGCAATATCACACACACACAATATCATACACACACAATATCATACACGCATGCAATATCACACACACACAATATCATACACACACACAATATCATACACGCATGCAATATCACACACACACAATATCATACACACACACAATATCATACACACATATGCAATATCACACACACACAATATCATACACACACACAATATCATACACGCATGCAATATCACACACACACAATATCATACACACACACAATATCATACACGCATGCAATATCACACACACACAATATCACACACACACAATATCACACACACACACACAAAATACCATTCATTTTTGTCTGGCTATTTATCTTTTGAATCTTAAGGGAACAGTCTACTGGAGCCAATCTTTCCCATTATTACAGAAAATGTAAATAAATTACTAAAAATTGCCGACATTCTTTTTACCATTGAGTTTGTGAATCACAAGCTGCCTGAACTGGTTGCTCTGAAGGTTATCAGTGTGAAAACTTGGTGTTTTCCTCGCTAATCTGACTGCAGCATTGTCCTGAGCAGGAGGCGCTCTGCTGAATGTCCCAGCGTTCAGCATTGGACCAGCCACCCTCACAGATCTCACATGGTACGGCAGCCTGTCCCTCTGAATCGGGAGCTGCTGCTGACTCTCTAACACTGGCCGTGTGTAAGAGCTGCACAGGTGCAGCACTGGGGAAAAGAGAGACCACTCTGAGGTTCACAGACGTGATGTCTGAGGCCTTAGGGCTGGAGAAAGGCAGGAGGAGAAAGATCAAGGTTATGCAGGGGGCCTTGGAGATGTTCTGAAGTGAATGGGAGTCGATAGACAAAGAGGGCAACTCCTGCAGTCTGGATCCCAGGGCCTGGCAGCAGGTGTCACAAGAAGCTGAATGATTTTACAATGGCTGTCCAGGGCAGTGAATGCATCATCACGTGATATCTCTGAGCCACTGTCCCATCAACCTCTCACTCTGCTCAGTGCATCACGCCCTCCTATCAATCACTCAGCAGCATTCGCTGGCAGTCAGGACTCAGAGCTAATACGCTGATACTCCAACTCCCCCTCACTGAGCACCCAGCCATGGCAGGAACATCACCCAAACACAGGACAAAACATTACGGGGTGAGTGTGGGTGGGAGTGAGTGCGGGGTGGGGGGGAGGGGGGGGGGTCAGCACAGGATGAGTGGGGAGGGGGGTGAGTGCGGGGTGAGTGCGAGGTGAGTGTGGGGGGGCAGAGTGCGGGGTGGGAGTGAGTGCGGGGTGGGGTGGGGGTCAGTATGGGATGAGTGGGGTGGGGGTGAGTGCAGGGGGGGTGAATGCGTGATGAGGGTGAGTGTGGAGTGGGGTGGGGGTCATTACGGGGTGAGTGTGGGATGGGAGTGAGTGCAGGGTGAGTGCGGGGGGGTGAGTGTGGGGTCGGGGTGAGTGTGGGGGTGTGAGTGCGGGGGGGTGAGTGCGGGATGGGAGTGAGTGCGGGGTGAGTGCGGGGGGGTGAGTGCGGGGTGAGTGTGTGGTGGGGGTGAGTGCGGGGTGAGTGTGTGGTGGGGGTGAGTGGGGGGTGAGTGCGGGGTGAGTGCGGGGGGGTGAGTGCGGGGTGAGTGTGTGGTGGGGGTGAGTGGGGGGTGAGTGCGGGGTGAGTGTGTGGTGGGGGTGAGTGGGGGGTGTGAGTGCGGGGGGGTGAGTGCGGGGTGAGTGTGGGGTGGGGATGAGTGCGGGGTGAGTGTGTGGTGGGGGTGAGTGGGGGTGAGTGGGGGGTGTGAGTGCGGGGGGGTGAGTGCGGGGTGAGTGTGGGGTGGGGATGAGTGCGGGGTGAGTGTGTGGTGGGGGTGAGTGGGGGGTGAGTGGGGGGTGTGAGTGCGGGGGGGTGAGTGCGGGGTGAGTGTGGGGTGGGGATGAGTGCGGGGTGAGTGTGTGGTGGGGTGTGAGTGCGGGGTGAGTGTGGGGTGAGTGGGGGGTGTGAGTGCGGGGGGGGGGGGGGGGGCGGCAACAGAGCAGAGACAGTGCGGAATAAGAGAACCTGCATCTCCTGAGTCTGTGGACGGGATTGCTCTCCTCATGGCTCCAGTTTCAACAGAGCTTGAAGTATCCAACATCACTGGGAACATTGAGGATCATGGTGTGTTTCTGCTCTATTCCCTTTCCCAGCTCTCAGCCCCTCTTCATGCCGTTATTTGGCAACATGGGCGAGGTGCAGATGGACATCCTGTTTCCCTTCTCACCCAGTTCCCTCACAACAACCTTCCCCTCCTGACTTCCCGCTCTCAGACACCCAGGCACTGCACCAACTACAGGAGCTGCAGGAGACGGGGGAAGAGGATCGACACGGCTCTGGTGAGGAGACTCAACCTGATAGTCCCAGCCTCCAGCTCCCACACTCTCTGCACACTCACCCCGCACTCACCGCCCCCCCACATTCACCCCACACTCACCCCACACTCACTCCATACTGACCCCCACACTCACCCCGCCATTCACCTCACACTCACCCCATACTGACCCCCACACTCACCCCGCCATTCACCTCACACTCACCCCATACTGACCCCCACATCCCCGCCATTCACCCCACACTCACCCCATACTGACCCCCACACTCACCCCCCCATCCACCCCATACTGACCCCCACACTCACCCCGCCATTCACCCCATACTGACTCCCACACCCCCCCGCCATTCACCCCATACTGACCCCCACACTCACCCCCCCGCCATTCACCCCATACTGACCCCCACACCCCCCCGCCATTCACCTCACACTCACTCCATACTGACCCCCACCCCACCCCGCAGTCACCCCCACTCCACACTCACAACCCCCGCGCTCACCCCGCACTCACCCCCACCCTGCACTCACCCCCAACCCGCACTCACCCCCCCGCACTCACCCCCAACCCACACTCACCCCCACCATGCACTCACCCCCAACCCACACTCACCCCCCCGCACTCACCCCCAACCTGCACTCACCCCCAACCCGCACTCACCCCCAACCCGCACTCACCCCCAACCCACACTCACCCCCCCGCACTAACCCCCAACTCGCACTCACCCCCCCGCACTAACCCTCAACCCACACTCACCCCCACCCTGCACTCACCCCCAACCCGCACTCACCCCCAACCCGCACTCACCCCCAACCCGCACTCACCCCCAACCCGCCCTCACCCCCAACCCGCACTCACCCCCAACCCACACTCACCCCCCCGCACTCACCCCCAACCCGCACTCGCCCCCAACCCGCACTCACCCCCAACCCGCACTCACCCCCAACCCGCACTCACCCCCAACCCGCACTCACCCCCAACCCGCACTCACCCCCAACCCTGCACTCACCGCCTGCACTCACCCCCAACCCACACTCACCCCCAACCCTGCACTCACCGCCCACACTCACACCCCCCGCACTTACTCCCCCTGCACTCACCCCGTACTCACCCCCACCCCACACTCACCCCGGGGGGCCTAGCGTGGAGTTTTTGCCAGTACATGATGAATCACTGGACATGAATGGGCTGTAGGGTGGCTAGGGGTGCTCCGGTTTCCTCCCACAGTCCAAAGATGTGCGGGTTAGGTTGATTGGCCATGCTAAAATTGCCCCTTAGTGTCCTGGGATGTGTAGATTAGAGGGATTAGTGGGTAAATATCTAGGGATATGGGGGTGGGACCTGGGTGGGATTGTGGTCGGTGCAGACTCGATGGGCTGAATGGCCTCTTTCTGTACTGTAGGGATTCTATGTGTCGGCTGTCCAGAGGGGGAGGTGGCAGGCGTGTTCTGTTCCAGCGACCCTGGGGAGGATTTCACTGGAGCAGCGTGTTGAAGAACTCTGATGGGCGCTGTTGACTGAGGTGCTGAGTGTGATGGCTGTGCTACCAGACAGGCTCCAGTCACTGTGAAGGAACATGGCGGAGTCCACCTCCAACTTGGCAGAGGGCAGAGTGCAGCTCCTGCCCTCTCTGCAGTGTCCACTCCATCTCCCTGTCACCTTGCTGAGCCAGAGGCACAATCTATCTCAGTCTTCTCTTTATTATGCACAAGTCCCTGCCTCTTCGATGATTCCCGATTGTTGGAACCTCTCACAACCAGTGCCAGCCCTCGTAAATCCTTTCTTTTTTGCCTTTTTTCTGGTGTCCCAATCAGTTTTATTTCTCTGTAACACAGGCCTTTATGTAAATACATTTTATGTTCCTTTTTGTTTCAAGCCTCAGCAGCAGAGAACACTCCTTGTTCCAATTGATTTGTGTCAATTGACTAATTTCAGACGGAGACACAAATCCTTCTCCATATCAGAGATAAATGTTCTACATCTATCTGAGCAATGAGACACCGTCAACAATTTCCCTCAGTAACCACAAACAGCCCCAGCGGCCGCTCTATTCAAATCTACTTACTGCACTGGAATAAACATAATCTGCCCAAGGGGAATATCTTTGACCTGATTGCATCCCAACACTTTAACAATGTTGTAGTGTCAGCTCCCCGAGCAAGGCAGAGACGCAAATGACAGCTATAAAAACAAACTCGCTTCCCTCGAACCTCATTCACAAGCTTGGGATGTTCCAAAGTGCTTTACAGTCAATGGAATACCTTTGATGTGTAATCACAGTCGTAATGTCGGAACACAGCAGCCAATTTGCACACAGCAAGATCCCACAGACCGCAATGTTACAGTGAGCCGATTTTCTGCCTGAGTGGATTTGGTTGAAGGATAAATATTGGCGTCAGGGCGGCACGGTAGCACAGTGGTTAGCACTGCTGCTTCACAGCTCCAGGGTCCCGGGTTCGATTCCCAGCTCGGGTCACTGTCTGTGTGGAGTTTGCACATTCTCCTCGTGTCTGCGTGGGTTTCCTCTGGGTGCTCCGGTTTCCTCCCACAGTCCAAAGATGTGCGGGTTAGGTTGATTGCCAAGGTTAAAAATTTCCCTTTAGAATCCTAAAATGCGTAGGTTAGAGGGATTAGCGGGTAAATATTTGGGGGTAGGGCCTGGGTGGGATTGTGGTCGGTGCAGACTCGATGGGCCAAATGGCCTCCTTCTGCACTGTAGGGTTTCCATGATTAAAGATGAATCATAGAGTGATAGAGTCAGAGAGTCATAGAGGTTTACAGCATGGAAACAGGCTCTTTGACCCAACTTGTCCATGCCACCCAGTTTTACCATTAAGCTGGTCCCAATTGCTTGCGTTTGGCCCATATCCCTCGATATCCATTTTACCCTGTAATTGTCTAAACGCTTTTTAAAAGACAAAATTGCACCTGCCTCTATCTACTACCTCTGGCGAGTAGAACCACCCCCGCCCCCCCCCCCCCCCCCTCGTTCAAATAGTGATTGTGATCTTCTACCTCCATCTGACAGTCAGGTGTAATCTCTGCCTCAAAAGTCCATCAATCCCACAAGACTTCCCATTCAACAATGCTCATTTGCACTGCACTCGCTCGTGGGCTCAGGTCTCAGGAGTGGGATTAGAGGAGGCAGTGGCATAGTGGTATTCTTGCTAGACGAGGAATCCAGAGACCCAGGGTAATGCTCTGGGGACCCGGGTTCGAATCCCACCGCAGCAGACGGTGAAATTTGAATTCAATCTGGAATAAGAGTCTAATGGTGAAACCATTGTCGATTGTCGTAAAAACCCATTTAGTTCACTAATGTCCTTTGGGGAAGGAAATCTGCCGTCCTTGCCTGGTCTGACTTACATGTAACTCCAGAGCCACAGCAATGTGGTCGATTCTGAAATGGCCATGCAAACCAAGGGCAAGGGTAAATCGGGATGTGCAATAAATGCGGACCCAGCCAGCAACACCCACCTGAACAAATAAAAAATAACTTGCAACTGTGCTGACTCAGAGGCGAGAATGCTTCCCACAGATCCACAGCTGTTACCTGGACGGTAATATTACCTTGTTCCTGCAGACCAGATGTGCCCGAAATAAATACAAAGAGATATTTGTGAATATGGAGAATTGACGACTGGATGTCATTCAGACAGAGAACAGCAGTGGAGAATCAGCAGGAAACAGAAACTTTGATGGAAAGTTTCCAGTGACTGTATTGTTCAGTCATTTAACTGAAAATAATCTAATAACCAGTAACAAATAGGTCTGATTATTGTAAACGTTGAGAACTCTTGTAACAAGTGAGCAGTGGACTGATTTGCACCATCGTCATAATCAGTGTTTTCCTAAATTCTATTATTATTCAAATAGTGCAAAATTTAACATTATAAATGTAATTTAGTAATTTAATGTGTAATTAGTCATAAACATGTCCTATTGTACTGATTATTTTGTGGCAAAATCTCCCCAGAGAGACAAAACGGGATCACGTCGAGGACATGTTTTACAGTTGATCTGACTGATTCGGGTTTGAGCGACACTATACCATTTATATCAAAATACAACTGCTGCCTAAAAATAAATCAATTCCTAATGTCTAGAAAACATCGCCCTTTCCCTGTTTTTTTCCCTAATAAACCTATACTTTACAGACTGCATGCATGGCAGGTGATGAAAAGATTTTCTGCTTAGTACTTCCATTCAAAGTGAATATTATTTTAATGGGCTGATTGTGTGTGTGTAGTGCACATGTGTGCACGTGTCAATGTGTGTGTACACCTGTGAGCATGTGGGTGGGTGCATGTGTGTGTTTGCATGCGAGGGACATACTTAGGAAGAAAGGGACTGAGAGAAAAGGGAAAGAGAAGGTGAGAAAGAGACAGAAAGGGACAGAGAAAAGAAAGAGAAAGAACAACATGGTGAGAGAAAGAGAGGAGAAAGAGAAAGAAGAAAGTAAAGACAGAAGGGAGAAAATGGGACAAGAGGTTTAGGTTTCGGTTTATTTATTAGTGTCACAAGTTTGCTTACATTAACACTGCAATGAAGTTACTGTCAAAATTTCCTGGTCACCACATTCTGGCGCCTGTTCGGGTACACTGAGGGAGAATTTAGCACGGCCAATGCACCTAACCAGCACGTCTTTCTGACTGTGGGAGGAAACCGGAGCTCCCGGAGGAAACCCACACAGACACGGGGAGAACATGCAGACTCCACACAGACTCCACCAAGCCGGGAATTGAGAGAGGAAAAGAAAGGCTTTGGAAAATCATTGCTCCAAGGATGGGAGGATTCAAGCACTTTTTGGGATGTCAAATTTCAAATCATTAAGCTAAGAACAACTCAATTATATTAACTTTGCGCCTTTAGCATAGGACAATGCTCCAAGATGCTTCAAGATTGCTTTCAGCACTAATCACTATGCTCTGGCCAGTTAGTCCATTGTTTAACATGGTAGATTATCTCAGAAGTCAAATGTGAACCAAAGGAAAAGGATATTTTATAAAAAAAGAAAGGCAAATACCTACAAATGACATCAAAATGAGCTGTTTCTGATTTGCTCAATTCATTTAAAGATGACTCATCTCTTAATCCCTTAAGGTGCTTTTTTAAACAAGTGATACCTTCTCCAGATCTAAAGTAGTCCTGTTAGTTGACAGTCACCAAATTAAACATCCGCAAACATTGAGTGAAATTTAGTAAACTAAAATTGTTAATGTTACGACACTTTACTGAGGTTCTTATAATAATCATTGCAATGTCACGATCGTGATATTTTACCTCTCTGCAAGGCTCACCCAACTAAACCATCTGCATGGAGATCGACACATCTTTTGAAATTGCAGTCAGCAATATCCACTGCATCGAATAAACTAAAAATAATGCCTCAGCACATTGCAAACTGTGTGAGGTTTTATTGGTTTCAATTGCAAACGGGGAGATCAAATTGTCTTCTGTTGAAGGAACCAGTAAGTTGTCAGTAATGCAGGGCTGAGAGTCTATACACCAGGACAATGGTGTTACAAATTGTTGGAATCACAGATGATACAGCACAGGAAGAGACCATTCGGCCCACTGTGCCTGTGCTGGTGCTTTTCAAGAGCTACCCAATTAATTCCACTCCCCTGCCCGTTCCCATAGAGTCATAGAGGTCTGCAGCACAGTAAAAGGCCCTTCGGCCCATCATATCTGCGCTGATCGAAGACAAACCACCTAACCATTCTAATCCCATTTTCCAGCACTTGGCCCATAGCCGTGTGTGCTTTGGCATCACAAGTGCACATCTCAATACTGCTTAAATGTTATGAGGGTCTCTCCCTCCACCACCCTTTCAGGCAGTGAGTTCCAGACTCCCACCACCCTCTGGGTTAAGAAGTTTTTCCTCAAATCCCCTGTAAACCTCCTGTCCCTTTACCTTAAATCTATGACCCCAGTCATTGAACCCTCCACCAAGGGGAAAAGTTTATTTCTATCTATCCTATCTATGCCCCTCATAATTTTATACATCTCAATCATATCCCCCCTCAGTCCCCACTGCTCCAGTGAAAACAACCTCAGTCTATCCAATCTACCTTCATAACTAAAACTCTCCAGCCCAGGCAGCATCCTGGTCAATCTATCTGCACCCTTTCCAATGCTATCACATCCCTCCTATAATGTGAATTCCAGAACTGCACACAATACTCTAGCTGTCGCCTAACCAATGTTTTATACAGTTCCAGCATAACCTCCCTGCTCTTAAACTCTATGCCTTGGCTAATAAAGACAAGTATATCATATGCCTTCTTAACCACTTTATCCACCTGTCCTGCTACCTTAAGGGACCTGTGTATATACACACCAAGGTCCTTCTGATCCTCAGTGTTTCCCAGTGTCCTGCCATTCACCATGTATTCCGTTGTCTTGTTTGCCCTGCCCAAATGCATCACCTCACACTTCTCCATGGCCTCATATTTTTTCCTTTTCAAGTATTTATTCAATTCCCTTTCGAAAGTTCCTGTTGAATCTGTTTCCATTGCCTTTTCAGATAGCACGTTCCCAGTCATTGAAAACTGGCTAGCTACTTTAAAAAAATCCCCTCATCTTTCGAAGATGCTTCACCAATTATCATAAATCTGTGTCTTCCATCCAGCGGAAACGGCTTCTCCTTATTTATACAATCACAACACTTGACAATCTCTACGTATGTTTTTGAATAACTTCTGATAAATGTGAGGTGATTCATTTTGGTAGGACTAATTTAAATGTGGATTACAGGGTCAAAGGTAGGGTTCTGAAGACTGTGGAGGAACCAAGGTTCTGAAGACTTGGGGTCCATATCCACAGATCTCTAAAGGTTGCCACTCAAGTGGATAGAGCTGTGAAGAAGGCCTATAGTGTGTTAGCTTTTATTAACAGGGGGTTGGAGTTTAGGAGCCGTGGGGTTATGCTGCAACTGTACAGGACCTTGGTGAGATCACATTTGGAATATTGTGTGCAGTTCTGGTCACCTCACTATAAGAACATAGAACATAGAACATAGAACATTACAGCGCAGAACAGGCCCTTCGGCCCACGATGTTGCACCGACCAGTTAAAAAAAAAAACTGTGACCCTCCAACCTAAACCAATTTCTTTTCGTCCATGAACCTATCTACGGATCTCTTAAACGCCCCCAAACTAGGCGCATTTACTACTGATGCTGGCAGGGCATTCCAATCCCTCACCACCCTCTGGGTAAAGAACCTACCCCTGACATCGGTTCTATAACTACCCCCCCTCAATTTAAAGCCATGCCCCCTCGTGCTGGATTTCTCCATCAGAGGAAAAAGGCTATCACTATCCACCCTATCTAAACCTCTAATCATCTTATATGTTTCAATAAGATCCCCTCTTAGCCGCCGCCTTTCCAGCGAAAACAATCCCAAATCCCTCAGCCTCTCCTCATAGGATCTCCCCTCCATACCAGGCAACATCCTGGTAAACCTCCTCTGCACCCTCTCCAAAGCCTCCACATCCTTCCTGTAATGTGGGGACCAGAACTGCACACAGTACTCCAAGTGCGGCCGCACCAGAGTTGTGTACAGAAGGATGTGGAAGCGCTGGAAAGAAGGATGTGGAAGCGCTGGAAAGAGTGCAGAGGAGATTTACCAGGATGCTGCCTGGTTTGGAGGGTAGGTCTTATGAGGAAAGGTTGAAGGAGCTGGGGCTGTTCTCTCTGGAGCGGAGGAGGCTGAAGGGAGACTTAATGGAGGTTTATAAAATGATGAAGGGGATAGATAGAGTGAACGTTCAAAGACTATTTCCTCGGGTGGATGGAGCTATTACAAGGGGGCATAACTATAGGGTTCATGGTGGGAGATACAGGAAGGATGTCAGAGGTAGGTTCTTTACGCAGAGAGTGGTTGGGGTGTGGAATGGACTGCCTGCAGTGATAGTGGAGTCAGACACTTTAGGAACATTTAAGCGGTTATTGGATAGGCACATGGAGCACACCAGGATGATAGGGAGTGGGATAGCTTGATCTTGGTTTCAGATAAAGCTTGGCACAACATCGTGGGCCGAAGGGCCTGTTCTGTGCTGTACTGTTCTATGTTCTATGTTCTATGTTCTCTTTCCAATGAAATAACTGTCAGTTTGTAATTAATCCTCATGTTTTTATTAGACTAATTGATCGATAGTTCCTCCAAGTTATTTAGTCTAGACAGAGGGAGCACAGAATATACACTTTTGGAGGAAGCGTACATTTGTCATTGTGAAAGTGTTATTTTCTTTGACATTTCTGATACTTTATTAACTTCTAGTTTCTAACTTTATTCCCTTGCTGCCTTTCTCTCTCTCTATTTCACAAATACAACTGTACTCATCATTTCTCCATTAGTTTTCACCAGGGAAATATTTTTAAGTGTCGCTGAAAAAAGACACATTTTCCTCCTGCCCTCATCAGGGCCATTCTCAAAAATGCCAGATATAAAGGGCACAACAATTTATACTCCACAAGAAAAGAGTGCTGATTGGTTGGCAAGTGGACTCTGATTGGTAGAGGCATTGCCATGGACAATGCACCAGTTACCTAATGGCTGACAGTTAACTGCCTAGCTTTGTTTAAATTCAAACCAGGTAGTGAACTCTGATTAGTCCTGAGGAATGAACCAGAGAATGGCTGTCACCCACTTTGTTTCGTTAAAACAGGCTCAATGTGTGTATATGTTCTTTCTATCAGCAAAGAACAGGGTCCTGTGTATTAATATATGTAGCTACTAGCCGACACAATTGCACCTCACTGTGAACCCAACTGATAATCTTTAATTGGTTGTCAGCGTAATTCTTAGCACACTCAGGATTGTTTAGGAAATAATATCCAATCACAGAATCACATCTAATGTTGGAGACTATGGTCTAAATTTTCAGGATGGCAAATGCTCGGTGCGTGACATCTTGAGAGTCAATGAGGAACGCACCCAGACCAACTCAGGCAGGCCCTTGCCATCTTACACTTTAATGAGCATGGATTGGCAGGAGGCGTGACTTCCATCCGCCCTGGAGAAGTTCCACCTTGGAAGAGCTGTTGGCCAATCAGGTCCCTGAGGGGAGAGCACTCCAAATCTGAAAGGGTCTTCAAATTGAGGCACATCCCTGAATAGGGGTATGGGTGGACTTGCCTTCTGAGGGTCTTCCCACCCTATCGCAAAACTGCATCTGGGTCAGGGGGCTGGTGGGGCCCCGAGGGTGGGGGGGGTGGGGGGGATCAATAAACTAAGGCTACCATTTTCAGCCCTGAAGTGTTACCAGTCTACCTCAGATTACCCTGGAAGGGCAAGCTGAATCAAAAATTTGATCAACAGTTTTGAAGCTCGCTGTTTCATGCTGCTACTGTGGGTGGCACAGTGGTTAGCACTGCCGCCTCACAGCGCCAGGGATCTAGGTTCAATTCTGGCCTCGGGTCACTGTCTGTGCGGAGTTTGCACGCTCTCCCCGTGTCTGTGTGGGTTTCCTCCCACAGCCCAAAAATGTGTGAGTTAGGTGGATTGGCCATGTTAAATTGTCCCTTAGTGTCCCGGGATGTGTAGGTTAGAGGGATTAGCGGGGTAAATATGCGGGGTTACAGGGATAAGGCCTTGGTGGGATTGTTGTCGGTGCAGACTCGATGGGCCGAATGGTCTCCTTCTGTACTGTAGGGACACTATGATACAGCAACACGAGTAATATTCACCACTAACAGGATGCTGTCATCAAATCAAAAAGACAGCCAGCCTATCAGACAAATGAGTAATGTGGTCTATGAATTCAGTGCTGGTGTGATGTCTGTCGTACGTCCCAAACACCGATCGATCATATCAAACAGCACATTCCCTTCCGCTCTTCATAACAGAAACGATACAGACCCGTACCCAACCAGCCCGTGCTTGCAAAACCCGAAACAGTGTCCAACATTAGATATGATTCCGCGATCGGACAACATTTGATAAACAATCCTGAGTGTGCTAGGAATCACGCTGCCAACCGATGTGGGATCATCAGTCAGGCTGGCAGTGCGATGGACTGGCGCTGCTGGAAGCTACTCAGGACCCTGCTCTTTGCAGGCAGAAAGAATGTGTGCACACACTGCAGTCGGTGTTCCTGTACCAGCCCGAAACTATCCGCCTTCAGTTTCTCATTAAACAACAAAACAAGAACCTGTCAGACGATCCTGAACTGAAAACACTGCGTATTTAAATCTTGGCAGCGTACCTGTGCCCCTCTCTCGGTGTGTCGCATCTTCCATACATCCCAGCTATCTATTGTTATTTTTAGTTTATTTATGCTTTTTGCCACAGCGTCTAGTGATTAATGGTTCTCTGCTCTCGGAACATGTCACTTGCACAAGTGCGGCTTTAGAAAGCATTGTGTAAATTGGCATTCTGCTGTTGTGTTAAGAACACAGGCCTGGTATTGAAAGAGAAAGAGACCTCTGTGAAGCTAATCCAGATAATTGCCACCTATTGACTTGCATTCCTGTAACACCTTTTTACAACCTCAGGATGTCCTAAGGTGCTTTACAGTCAGTGAGGACACACAGCAGGGATGGCAGCTGCTTCTCCCTTCCACCCCCGCCCCTCCATCCTGTAAAAGTGGAGATGGAGACCAGCCTGGGCAGTCATTAGTAAAAACTGAAGCAGGAGAATCCGTCAAAGAAAGTCGTGCAATGTTGGTCCAAGGAATCGGATGATCTCCTACGGGGCTGCTTAAGAGTCAGTGGACTGGTCAGTATTTAAAAACTCTGCGACCAGCCTGAACGAGTACGCCACTACAGTAACTGACTTCATTAGTAAGTGTGTAGAAGGCTATATGCCAAAGAAACAAATCCGTGTGTTTCCCAACCAGAAACCATGGAAGAACAGGGATATCCAGTGCTTGCTGAAGTCCAGGTCTGAGGCATTCAAGTCAGGCGACCCTGACCTCTACAGAAAAGCCAGATATGATCTAAGGAGATCCATCAAAGGTGCCAAAAGACAATACTGGACCAAGCTAGAGTCCCAGGCTAGCCACATGAACCCCCACCGACTATGGCAAGATTTACAAGACATAACAGGCTACAAGACGAAGGTATATAAAATCGCCGCTCCAACCCACCCCTCCCTGATGAGCTCAACGCATTCTATGCCTATTTTGAGCAAGAGGTTAGCGAGAGCATGCCCTCCACCCTGGAAGCCCTGGGTGAACCAGTATCTGGGGTCACCATTGCTGACGTCAGAGCAGTCTTCTCAAAAGTCAACCCACGGAAAGCAACTGGCCCAGATGTACCCGGACGAGCACTCAGATCCTGCGCGGATCAGCTGGCGGAGATATTCACAGACATCTTCAACCTCTCTTCACAACAATCTGAGGTCCCTATCTGCTTCAAGAAGATGACAATCATCCTGGTACCAAAGAAAAGCCAGGCAGCGTGCCTTAATTACTTTCGTCCGGTGGCTCTGACATCCATCATTGTGAAGTGCTTCGAAAGGTTAGTCATGGCCCAAATTAATTCCTGCTTACCAGTTTGCCTGGATCCGCTACAATTCACCTACCGCCGCAACAGGTTCACAGCAGATGCCATCTCCCTGGCTCTGCACTCAACCCTGGAACACCTAGATAACAAGGACACCAATGTTAAACTCCTATTCATAGATTACAGCAGCCAGTATAATTAAGGACCCCACGCACCCCAGACATTCTCTCTTCCACCTTCTTCCATCGGGAAAAAGATACAAAAGTCTGAGATCACGTACCAACCGACTCAGGAACAGCTTCTTCCCTGCTGCCATCAGACTTTTGAATGGACCTACCTTGCATTAAGTTGATCTTTCTCTACATCCTAGCTATGACTGTAACACTACATTCTGCACTCTCTCCTTTCTTTCTCTATGAACGGTATGCTTTGTCTGCATAGCGCGCAAGAAACAATACTTTTCACTGTATACTAATACATGTGACAATAATAAATCAAATCAAATCAAATTATGTGTAAACAGACCTGCATTGTACAGACAACCTCACCAAAGCATTAAAGGCCTCTGATGAAGAGGAAATCCAGGTATTAAGCTCCACTGAAACGGGACAAAAGTGCAATTTCTAGGATGGAATAGAATTGCAGCCGTCAATGTCTTACTAATTATTTTGTTATGGTTTCACGTTGCTAAACAGGTGATGGATATATGTACCCCTATAAACTGGGATAGCTGGGACACTGGAGGTTGAAGTAGTTTTGACTGTGAACTGAGTCAATAAACTCTCTCCAGCAAAGGAAGCAGTTGTATCTTTGTTTTAACTTCACCAACTGATGTGGAATCTACCTTCAGAACACATGACAATCCATCCAAATCAGTGCATTCAATAGCGCCATTCACTTAGTCAGCTGACGTGATGTCCTCCAATGTGGATGTTTGTTTGGCTGAAGCAGCAGCGTTGCATTTTGTCAGCTATTCAGTCCTGATCCCCTATTGGGAGATTGGCTGGAAGGTGTAAGGTCTGCCTCTATATTAGTGATATCAGTGATGTTTAAATACGGCTCAGAAATGTGGGTAACACCAAAGAACCAACAAGGAAATCACTGGGGATTCGATTCACAGCTGAAAAGGGGAACAAATGAATAAATTTACATTTATGCAGCATCCTTCACAACCTCAGATTGCCCAAAGCTCATTACAGTTAACCCCATGGGGCCACAGTTGCCAGGCTGGTCATCGTGATAAATTCATAAACCAGGCAACGTATTAAGCAAACATTAGCATCCTGGTTAGTTTATTTTTCATAGAATCCGTACGGTGCAGAGACAGGCCATTCAGCCCATCGAGCTTGCACCAACAACAATCCCACCCAGGCCCTATCCTCGTAAGCCCACCTATTTACCCTGATGATCTCCCTGACACTAAGGGGCAATTGAACATAGCCAATCCAACCAATTGCACATCTGTGGGAGAAAACCAGAGCCCCCAGAGGAAATCCACAAAGAGATGGGGAGAATGTGCAAACTCCACACAGACAGTGACCCGAGGAATTGAACCCAGGTTCCTGGCGCTGTGAGGCAGCAGTGCTAACCACTGTGCCACCGTGCTGCCCAATGTTGCTCGTCACAACCTCCCAGTCCAGCCCTGTCACCACCAACATGGCAAAGGCCACGCGACAGATCTGGAACAAGATAGAATGAGCTCCTTCACAGCCTGGGCTTAGCTTGCCCATGAGACACAAGCGGGGGCCACACTCTTTTCCGCTAAACCCCTCAGTTGGGGCTCCCAAATTCTGATCGAACACATTTGTAGTAGGGTGGCCCTTTAAGAGGGGAGCATTTTCCGAGGGCCATCTGAGTAGTCAGGATGCTATGGATTGTCCTGGTGGGACACTGAGCCAATCAGCTGGAGGGCGCATACCACGGGTTGAGGAAGGTCTCACAGTTGGAGCTAAGGATTCGAGTAGAGCAGTCACAACGTAATTTAGTCTGACCTTGTTATATATTATTCTTATTATTGCCAATAAAGCCTTGCATTCATGTCGCCCTCGATCTGTTACACTGACGATGAGGCAAAACATCAAAGTCATCGGGGATCACAGTGTCCAGTTAGAGGGGAGGAGACTTGAGTGTCGAGAATATGAAGAAGTAAGAAATAAGTTCCATCTACTTAGTACAACAACTATAATCGGAAAGGTTGAGCCATTCAACCCTGAAGTGGACACTTGAGGACAGTTGAAAGGTTGCGTTAGTTCTTTGTAGCAAATGAAATAACAGCTTAAGAAAAGCGAAGGGTTATTCCGCTCACAGTTTGTGGTGCACACACTCACAGTTTAGTGAGAACATTAACATTGCCATTTGCTCCAGACAGAAAGGGGATGATTTTCCGACCTTGCCACGCCTGATGTGGATCGCACCAGAAAATAGCGTGCGGGCCTAAAAATTGGTTCTGCACCCAGCGCCAAACGGCTTGCAAATATCTGTGTCCCTTTCTACTGGAGCAAAGCGGATTGTGCCCAGAAGGGACGCGAGGCAGATTAGCATGAGAATGGCTAGATTTCAGTCCCATTAGTGAGTTTAGCATGCTGTCATCCCCCCTTCCAGAATGTTCACACCTCACCAGCGGGACATCACATGGGTGCAATTAAGCACTGGTCTCCACTACCGGAAACCAGGCACGATGGCCAAGCCGGGGGGCTCAGAAGCCATTGAAGCTCCCAGGTGGTCGGGGGTATAGTTGATCAGTACCCATTGGGCAATGCCCAGCTTGCCGTGGCCACCTGGCAGTGCAGGTTGGGCAGCAGTGTGCCAGGAGTAGTGCCAGGATGGGCAAGTAGGATATGCACTGGGGATATGTAGGGGAGATATGCGGGGGGGGGGGGGTCAAGCAGGGGGGTCATGTGGTGGGAATATGCAGGAGGAATGTGCAGTGGGGATATATGCAGTGGGGATATGCAGGGAGAATATGCAGGGCGAATATGCAGTGGGGATATGCAGGGAGAATATGCAGGGCGAATATGCAGTGGGGATATGCAGGGAGAATATGCAGGGGGATATGCAGTGGGGATATGCAGGGGGAATATGCAGGGGGAAATGCAGTGGGGATATGCAGGGGGGATATGCAGGGGGATATGCAGAGGGAATATGCAGTGGGGTATGCAGTGGGGATATGCAGTGGGAATATGCAGGGGAAATATGCAGGGGAATATGCAGGGGGGATATGCAGAGGGGATATGCAGGGGGGATATGCAGAGGGAATATGCAGAGAGGATATGCAGGGGGAATATGCAGGGGAGTCAAGCAGGGGTATATGCAGGGGGAATATGAAGGGGGCATATGCAGTGGGGATATGCAGGGGTATATGCAGTGGGAATATGCAGGGGTATATGCAGGGGGATATGCAGTGGGGATATGTAAGGAGATATGAAGGGGGGATATGCAGTGGGGATATGCAGTGGGGATATGCAAGGGGATATGCAGGGGGGATATGCAGTGGGGATATGCAGGGGGAATATGCAGGGGAGTATGCAATGGGGATATGCAGGGGGGATATGCAGTGGGAATATGCATGGGATATGCAGGGGGGTATGCAGGAGGAATATGCAGGGGGGATATGCAGTGGCAATATGCAGGGGGCAAATGCAGTGGGGATATGCAGGGAGAATATGGAGGGGGAATATGAAGGGGGGATATGCAGAGGGGATATGCAAGGGGAATATGCAGGGGAGTCAAGCAGGGATATATGCAGGGGGAATACAGAGGGGGATATGCAGGGGTATATGCAGGAGGAATATGCAGTGGGGATATGCAGGGGGGATATGCAGTGGTGATATGCAGGGGTACATGCAGTGGGGATATGCAGGGGTATATGCAGGGGGGATATGCGGTGGGGATATGCTGGGGTATATGGAGGGGGGATATGCAGTGGGGATATGCAGGGGTATATGCAGTGGGAATATGCAGGGGTATATGCAAGGAGATATGCAGTGGGGATATGCAGGGGTATATGCAGGGGGGATATGCAGTGGGGATATGCAGAGGTGCAGCACTATGGGCGAGCATGTTAAGGGTCACGATGGGGAGGTATGTCGTGGGTCAGGCAGGGGGATCCATCAGGAGGGCCCCAATGTTGACAATCCTTTTCGGCAGGGGTTGGGGGGGGAGGGGGGGGTGAGGGGGGGGGGGGCTGGCGGAGACATGCCGCTGATGAGTCCCGATGTCCATGGGAACGGGCAGGTTTCCCGGTACACTGTGAGATCAGAGCGTCCTTGCTAAACAGTGCCTGAGTGCTCTGTCATGTCCAGGCACCACCAGCCACCCCCCCTCCCCACTCAGTACCGGGGCACAACTCACCACTGTCCATAACAGTGACTGAATGTGAGATGTTTGCGGTCCAGAGAGCGCGTCTGACAGACCAGCACGGAACACTGCGGTATTCTCACCGTTCTTTTTGGGAAAATACCGCCCAGTCTTTGAGCCAGATCATGGAGTTTCCTTGGCATGAATCTGATTGCGTCGTTAGGGAGGGCACGAGAACATCGCGTTCAGAAATCTCACCAGCACAAATCCCGCTGAGGCCCTCTCACGAGATTTAGCAGACATCACAGGATCTGCACACACGGCAAACAGGCTTGGAGAATCGTGCCTGATAACTGCTTTTGAAAGTAATTATTGAATCTGCTTCCACTGCCCTTTCAGGCAGGGTGTTCTAGATCACAACTCACCGGGTAAAAAAACAATTCCACACCACGCCTTTGGGTGTTTCAGCAATTATCTTAAATCTGGGTCCTTCAGTTACTGAGCCTCCTGTCACTGGAAACAGTTTCTCCTTATTTACTCCATCAAAATGCTTTATAATATTCCTTCACCATCGCTGGTCAAGATCCTGGAATTCCCTCCCTAACGGCATTGTGGGTCAACTCACAGCACGTGGACTGCAGCGATTCAAGAAGGCAGCTCACCACCACCTTCTCAAGGGCAACTAGGGATGGGCAATAAATGCTGATGTGGAGATGCCGGCGTTGGACTGGGGTAAGCCCAGTAAGAAGTCTCACAACACCAGGTTAAAGTCCAACAGGTTTATTTGGTAGCAAATACCATAAGCTTTCGGAGCGCTGCCCCTTCGTCAGATGGAGTGAAAATCTGTTCTCCAACAGTGCACAGAGACACAACATCAAGTTACAGAATACTAATTAGAATGCAAATCTCTACAGCCAGCCAGGTCTTAAAGATAAAGTGGGTGGAGGGAACATTAAACACAGGTTAAAGAGATGTGTATTGTCTCCAGACAGAACGGCTAGTAAGATTCTGCAAGATCAGGAGGCAAGCTGTGGGGGTTACTGATAATGTGACATAAATCCAACATCCCGGTTTAGGCCGTCCTCATGTGTGCGGATCATCGACACGGATGCCATCATCTCACGTGAGAACACCATCTACCAGGTACACGGTACATACTCTTGCAACTCGGCCAACGTTGTCTACCTGATACGCTGCAGGAAAGGATGTCCCGAGGCATGGTACATTGGGGAAACCATGCAGACGCTACAACAACGGATGAATGAACACCGCTCGACAATCACCAGGCAAGACTGTTCTCTTCCTGTGGGGGAGCACTTCAGCAGTCACGGGCATTCAGCCTTGGATCTTCAGGTAAGCGTTCTCCAAGGCGGCCTTCACGACACACGACAGCGCAGAGTCGCTGAGCAGAAACTGATAGCCAGGTTCCGCACACATGAGGACGGCCTAAACCGGGATGTTGGATTTATGTCACATTATCAGTAACCCCCACAGCTTGCCTCCTGATCTTGCAGAATCTTACTAGCCGTTCTGTCTGGAGACAATACACATCTCTTTAACCTGTGTTTAATGTTCCCTCCACCCACTTTATCTTTAAGACCTGGCTGGCTGTAGAGATTTGCATTCTAATTAGTATTCTGTAACTTGATGTTGTGTCTCTGTGCACTGTTGGAGAACAGATTTTCATTCCATCTGACGAAGGGGCAGCGCTCCGAAAGCTTATGGTATTTGCTACCAAATAAACCTGTTGGACTTTAACCTGGTGTTGTGAGACTTCTTACAATAAATGCTGGCCAGCCAGCGACCCCCATGTCCCACGAATGAATAAAAGAAAGAATTCAACACTTTAAACCTTCTTTGCTCTAAGTAGAAAATTGGAGCAGCCCCAATCACTGCACATTAACTGAAGTCCCTCATTCCTGGAGTCATTGTAGTCAAGATCGCCTCCGCACCCCCTCCTTTACAAAGAGAAAGGGATTCCTTAGTGAAGAAATTCAAAGCAGATTCTTAAGTCTCATTTCCTCCTTCTGCGTACTATCATGGATTGAATATAAATATGGACGTATTTTCATTATCTAAGGCAGGATGTAACTAATCACCACAATGCACAGAATGGTAATAAAAATAGCAACCATTTCTGTCCTTTAATGACATGAACTTTGAACATCATTTTGTGAAAAGGACAAGAGTTAACAGATCTTTACTGTTGAAGTCTTGTACCCTAGCCACCAATCAGGGTCTGAAACAAACATAACAGTATGTCACAAGTTGTGTGGACTACACGCAACAGCAAGCAGATTGAAATTTAGGATTCCAGCCTCTCAGTATTCAGATATTCTGAAATCTTTCGCAATAACTCACATTAACATTCTTTATTGTTTCAATAAAAAACCCATTACTGCTCTCAAATGGCAAACGGATCTCCTTTTAATAAATGCACCTTGGCAATTGAATATTAGATAATACAACAGCTCATTATTTCCTGCACCTTATTGGGCACAGCGCTAATTAAAGCGACAGGTCTGTGCAAAGTTCCAGGGTCTATCACTGACCTATTTCTGCCTTTTATTGGACTTGTAGGCTTCTGCAATGATACATATTTACACAAGCCAAGATGTGGCATCTCAGCATTTCCCTGATTCAACCCAAGTACAAGCAGAAACACAGCCTCACAGCGCTGCTTTTGAAGGATGATGGATGTGTTTGATAATGAAGTGACGCACAGCTAAAACTCAGTAAATGGTGCAAAGAATCTGGGGTTAGAAAAGGTCTGGAATCCGCCGTTAATAAATCGAGATCTGCTGATTTTTCTTTTGGAAAATATGTAATGGGTGAAAAATAACGACGGATTAAATAAATGACCAGTAATATTGGTAAACTGGTCACATAACAGCAAACTTACAACCACTTAATGTGATAGAATTAATAATATCTTGAGAGCAGATATTGAGCAGGGCAGACGGTGAACCCGAGAACATTGCCCGCATGCTTTCATAGAATAAAGCTACTTGAAAATATGAGTGTGGGATCCATGTTGGCGATACATCCCTCACTCTCCGGGGTACATTTTCCCGTTCCACCCGCCACGGGAATCGTAGCAGGCGAGGATAAGGTCCTTGGACCTCAGGCAGGAATTTCCGGATTTGGGGCGAGTGCAGCTGGAAAATCCTGCCCTCTGACTTTCCACACAACCCACTCCTAAATTCCACCGAACCGATAGCTCCCAGCCAGGTGGTCAAGATGAAACTCTGCCCTTTAATCTTTTTCCTCTTCAAGTTTAATCAGTAATCATTTCTCACTTTCCATGGATCTTTTATCACAGAATCCCAACCACGTCCAACCTCCTTCTAATAGCTTATTGTCCAGTTAGAAAACACCACAGAGTAGAAGATCATAGAATCTCTACAGTACAGAGAGAGGCCATTTGGCCCATCGAGTCTGCACCGACCACAATCCCACCCAGGCCCTATTCCCGTAACCCCACGCATTTACCCTGCTAATCCCCTAGGGTCAGTTTAGCATGGCCAATCCACCTAACTCGCACATCTTTAGACCATGGGAGGAAACCAGAGCACCTGGAGGAGACCCATGCAGACACGGGGAGAACGTGCAAACTCCACACAGGCAGTGAGCCAAGGCCGGAATTGAACCTGGGACCCTGCTGTGAGGCAGCAGTGCTAACCACTGTGCCACTGTGCCACCCAGGTTTAATTCTCAATCTTTTCTAAGTTGATTGGTTCCCCTGTGCTACATCATTCTATGATTTCATGAACATCAGACAATAAAAGTGTACTTGGTTACCTTTACCTGGTGTACGTGTGTTTATTGTAGAGATGGCAG
Source organism: Mustelus asterias (assembly GCF_964213995.1). NCBI lineage: Eukaryota > Metazoa > Chordata > Chondrichthyes > Carcharhiniformes > Triakidae > Mustelus > Mustelus asterias. The sequence goes on along the minus strand of NC_135810.1, from coordinate 2,357,359 downwards.
CATCGTTGCTGTTTCATTGACCAATTATTATTGTCAGGAAATGGCACACGGCGACATTCTGGTGCGTAAGTTGATGGATTGAGCCTTGGTGATCAATTCTGTTTTAAGCAGCAACTGGTGAAGCCAAGTAGCCCCTCTCTGACATTGCAGCATCTGCAGCAGAGGAGTGCAGTGGGGCTGAGAAGGTGCACAATTCACTTGACGTCCTTTCCTCTGGGTCATCTTCTTGACCAGGTGAACTTTTTGTTTCTGCTCACCTCTTCCAGCCCCTTTCACACTGTCAGCCTCCAGAGGTCAGGGCCATCAGCTGACAGTGCCAAAGTCTGCCATCATCATACCTCGCTTGCAGCTGTCTTTGTCGCAGAGGTATGGACACCCAGCAGCTGTTACCCAGTGACCAATTCACCGTACGGAGGTCTTTGTGTTTGCAGCCATCATCCAACCAGTGATCCCTGCTGTGCCAGCACAGATGTCACTGGCTTAGCAATGATTGGATGCTGATGGAATTAGCATGCACCAGAAGCTCTGAGTTGACCCCACCTTGTCCTGTCAAGAGATACCAAGGACATGTCTGAAACAGCAAAGGTGGAAGCTGTCCAGCCCTTTCTCCCAGCCTATAGTGTCCAGGTCTCATCACTGTGAGGACCCAGGCTTGGTAAACTCACAGTTTGGTGTTCTCATTTAGGTTCTGTTGTTCCAAGCTCTCTGATTCAGCTTGGACATAACAGCTGTGACATGTGTGTTGTTTCAGCATCAAGTGACAGATTGCTGGTGATTGTGGAGCCTAGCTGTGTGAAACGATCAACTATCTCCAGCCTCACATTGTCAGTGTTAATGGATGGTGATTTGGCAACATTCTGGACCATGTGGGAATGTAAAGGTTAATGTATTAAATTTGAAACAGAGTACAGAAATGTTCTGCTAACCAACTGACCCAGAAACTTGGTCACGCCCACGCTGTGGCAAATCAGAGCCAATTAAAAAGTAGCAAAAGTCACAAAAAAGATAGCAGTGGAATGTACCCAGCATAGACTGTGATTTAGTTGCGTAGGAATCGGAATGGTTAACATCATGTATTGAGAGGCAAATAAAGAAGCAATTATACTGTCAACTCCCGGCTCTTTAGAATTCTGTAATCAACAACCATTGATATTCATCTTCTCGATGCTGATGGTCAAACTCTTTGCCAGCCTGAGAGTCTGTCCATTTGCCATCACAGGAGTGTGGAATGTTAGTGCGATATCAGCAGTGTACCGCAGCTCTCCCATGAGGACTTGGTGTATCTCTCTTGGATCTCAGCTGAGCAAGGCTGAATGGCTTGCCCTCCGTTCTGGTGTGTGAGCACACTCTCTGTAGCTGACCTGAAGACAAATGACAGGAGCAAGGAGAAGATGCCAGAGTTTGCCCGTCCCAGAATACAGCCCTGTTTGACCCCACTGCAGATCTCAGTGGGTGCCAACGTTGCGCTGCTGTAACTGATCTCACCCATCATGGAGTCATGGAGAGAGTACATCACATTGAGTTGCTTCAGTCAGCAGCCAGGTTTCTCCAGCAGCTTAATAGACCCACCTCAGCTCACATGGCCTTGGTCAGCTCAATGCAGTGAGGTATAGTAGTCTCCTTTCTATAGCAGCGACCAGCTGAGATGATTACAAAGAACAAAGAAAATTACAGCACAGGAACAGGCCCTTCGGCCCTCCAAGCCTGCACCGACCATGCTGCCCGACTGAACTAAAACCCCCTACCCTTCCGGGGACCATATCCCTCTATTTCCATCCTATTCATGTATTTGTCCAGATGCCCCTTAAAACTCACTATCGTATCTGCTTCCACTACCTCCCCCGGCAGCGAGTTCCAGGCACCCACCACCCTCTGCGTAAAAAACCTGCCTTGTACATCTCCTTTAAACCTTGCCCCTCGCACCTTAAATCTATGCCCCCTAGTAATTGACTCTTCCACCCTGTGAAAAAGCTTCTGACTATCCACTCTGTCCATGTCCCTCATAATCTTGTAGACTTCTACCAGGTTGCCAAGATTATTAGGTTAATGATGCACCTTCCAGATCTGAAACCACACTGGCATCCGGCCAGACACCATGGGCAAATAGCTATCCCATGATGCACAGCATGGATATACCTCGTCTTTGTCCTTGTTTGGGGGTCACAATCTTAGCATTAGACAAGAGACTAAAGAGCTGAACTCCAGAGGTGAGAGTGACGGCACTTGACATCAAGATCATATTTGACTGACCATGGCATCAAAGAACCCTAGCAAACGAGTCAGGGAAATACTCTCCAATGGTTGGAGTTATACCTCGGAAAAAAGGAAGATGGTTTTGGTCCCAGGGCACCGCTGCCGGAGTTTCCCTTGGGAGCGTTCTCAACCCAACCATCTTTAGCTGCTTCATCAGTGACCATCCCTCCATCATATGGTCAGTAGTGGGGATGTTCGCTTGATGATTGCACAATGTTCAGCACCATTCGCGACTCCTCGCTTACTGAAGCAGTCTGTGTCCAAACACAGCAAGACCTGGTCAACATTCAGGCTTGAGCAAGTAAGTGAGAAATAACATTCACACCACACAGTGCCAGCCAATGACCAGCCATCCTGGGACAGATATAATCTTTGAGTTAGTTGTAAGTCTGTGCCAGAAGAAACTGGATAGGGCAAAAGAACAAAAGAACATTCCGAAAAACCAGGAGGTGGGGGCAAAAGAAGGTCTCAGTAAGTCAGTTAAGTTAAAGGGACGCTGAAAAATAAGCTGAACCAAGTCCTGTTCAGGAGAATTCAAGTGAAAAGCAGAGAAAGTGTTCTGAGTTAAAGAGGCAGCTGTGAACACCAGATTTAAAGTCGGCTCGGTGAGATGCCAGACACCTGAGAAAAATCAAAAGTTTGGTGACACTTTAACACAGCCTGTGAAGGCGTGGTGTTTTGTTCGCATGGCTGGATACCTGAGAGATTGTGTGGAAGCTTGAATGCATGTGGCAATCCAAGGCAGAGGAATACTGAAAGGAGAGATTGAAATCTTGGAATGGATCCTTGGTGAAGGCTTTTGAGAGAAAACTTTGTTTGGGAGAAGATTATTTGAGAGTGGAGTTTGGAAACCCCCATGTGGAAGTCAGAGTTCCAATGAGACTAGTTGGCTCGGAGTGAGACAAACACCTGGGGGATTTGATAAGAAATCCACAGAAGCTGCTGGGTGGCATCTGCCACAGTCTCAGAGGGGTGTCTAACCACATTTTGCTACTGGTTTATTTGGATTGTGTACCTACTGACAACATTAGAGTATAAGATGTATATTTTGTAACTCGTGTTATCCTGAACAAATCTATTAATATCTGTAAAGGTATAGTTGTGGTGAAGGAGTAATGTATTATAGTTAATCGTTTCTTGCTGAAAAAATGTTTTATTTTGTTAAAAGTTAATCAGCAGTCCCATGACTCTGTGTATCCACAACTCTAAACAAAAAATAAATGTTAGGATCTATTGAGTCGAGGGTGATTCAAGGTCCTGACTGTCCAGTGGTAATATCACTGGGATCGTAACACTGATAACTACAAATCTCTTCAGTCCAGGGCTCTGATTCTTCACTGCTCTAGAATATCCTCACTCCATCAATCTCTTTATTTTTCTTTATGAGTAATTACTTTGAGCTGTCCAACTGTCTCACTGAAATCAAAATCAGAGATTTTCCAAGCTCTAAACAGTGGGATAAGGATTAATGGATTAATTTACTGATGTGCTTTTTAAATAAGGTGTGTGCAGGTCATTGCTTTTTCTATTAGAACTTGTAAAACGCTGACTTGTGCTCTACAATTGCTTTAGCCACCATCTTCAGCCAGAAGTGTCGAGTGGATGATTTGATTCGGCCTCCTGCTGAGATCTCCAGCGTCATAGATATCAGTCTTCAGCCAATTCGATTCAGTCCACACGGTATCAATAAATGGCTGAAGGCACTGATGCAAAGACTATGGGCCCTGACAGCATTTTGCAATAGTACTAGTATTGTGCTCCAAAACTTGCCGCATTGCTAAGCCATTCCAGTACAGCCATAAGAGTGGCATTTGCCTTCCTAGCTACCAAGTCAACCTGCAAGTTAACCTTAAGAGAGTCCTGAACCAAGACTCCCTTTTGCGCTTCCGATTTCTGCATTCTCTTCCCGTTCTCAAGGTCATTGGAACTGTGTGGAATCCTGGGGAATTGAGGTTCCATCCGATGTTAACGGTGCTCCTCCGGCACCCTCCTTAGCCTCAGAAAAATCTCGGGAGCCTGAGAATCCACGATGTCCTTTGAAAAGCAATATTCTAGCTTTTAGGGCAGAACTGAGAACTGGGAAGTGACTCTTGGCTGAGATCAGTTGGCTGGAATGAGCGGTTTAAGGGAAGGAGTGAAAGTGGTCCCGCATCACGGAGACAGAAAATAAAAATTACTCACGGACGCAAAAAATATCCTCAGCGTATTTTCACCAATTCATTGGAAGCACAATGGTGATTAACCACAAGTGGCGTACAAATTGTGGCAATGTAATTTTGGAATGCTTGTCCATTGCATCACCCTTTTATCAGTTAAAAATAACAGGCACTGAAGCAATTTCAACAGTCATTACTGCTTGAGTGCTCAGAATTGAGTCATAGCTCAAAAGATACTTCCACTGCATCAAAATATTACCTTTTATAGACAATTTCTGGTTGCAATGCTTATCTTAATATGGAGTCATTATGTGACCGACACGTCCTATAAGGCAATGAAATAAGTTCTTGCTATATATAAATCAATTTCATTTCATTGTCCAGATGGAAAATCATTTCTGACATGTTGCCTGTTCCTTAAAATATTACCGATAAATAAACAATCATAATGAAAATTAAAATATGTATTAAAGACTATTTCAGTGATTAGCACTTAGAATTCATAGAATCCCTACAGTGCAGAGAAAGATCATTCAACCCATCAAGCCTGTACTGACAACAATACCACCCAGGTCCCATCCCCACAACCCTGCATATTTCCCCTGCTAACACTGCTGCCTCACCGCGTGAGGGACCCAGGTTTAATTCCAGACTTGGGTGACTGTCTGTATGGAGTTTGCACGTCCTCCCCATATCTGCTTTGGTTTCCTCCGGGTGCTCTGGTTTCCTCCCACAGTCCAAAGATGTGCAGGTTAGGTGGATTGGCCATGCCAAATTGCCCCTTAGTGTCTAAAGCTGTGTAGATTAAGTGGATTAGTGGGATAAATGTGTGAGGTTATAGGGATAGGGGGTAGGCCTGGGTAAAATGTTCTGTCGGAGAGTAGGTGCAGACTCAATGGGCAGAATGGCCTCCTTCTGCACTGTAGGGATTCTATGAACATTCTATGATTCTATGAAATTAGCCAGTGAGTTCCACCTTGAGGTATAGCAAACTCCTGTGAAAGATTCTTATCGAGACGGGCACTAATGAGTTCAGGAAGTGATTTATCGGGCATTTGAGGGATTGTAGCCTTTACACTGAAGGCATCCACCAGTAATACTGAGACAGGGTGGCGATTCTCATTCTTCATCACACCCTTTACCTCCATCAAAATTCTTCGAGAGCAGATATCAGTGAGAGAGAGAGATCTGCTCATCAAATATCCTCCCCACCTGGTTTGATAATTTCTGCACCCTTAAAGAGTCTGCTTTCTAAAACAACAGAGCCAGGGAAGATGGCTGTGACATCTCAGTCACAGCCATGTAAAAGAGGCCTGTGATTGTGGGATCTACTCAGAGAGATTTGAATCTTCTGTGGTGGTATCATTGTGAATGTTCATTTCTCGAGGCCGGTACTCAAACAAGGGATAAGCTGACCTTGTATGAGTGATCCCATGGCACTGTGCGAGGAAGTGAGAAAGAGTTTCATCCCGTGTCTTGGCCAAGATTCATCCTTCAACCAACATCACTAAACAGGTGATCCAATCAGTGGCCGGGATTCTCCGGCCTCCCGGCTGTGTGCTTCTTGACGTAGGGATGTGATGCGTCACTCACGGCGGCAGGATCCTCTGGTTCCACTGCTGTCAATGGGATTTCCCATTGATTCCACCCCACTCTGCCGGGAAACCTGCGGTGGGACTGGAAGATCCCACTGACGCAAACAGTAGAGAATTCCAGCCTTTATCACATTACTATTTGTGGGATCTTTCTTTGCCTAAATTGCTGCCTTGTTTCCTGCAGGACAACAGTGACTAAACTTCAAAAGTGCTCTGGAACTTCCTAAGGTCACAAGGTCTGCTATATAGGCACGGTGGCACAGTGGTTAGCACTGCTGCCTCACAGCGCCAGGGACCTGGATTCGATTCCTGTCTTAGGTCACTGTCTTCACGTTCTCTCCGTGTCTGCGTGGGTTTCCTCCGGGTGCTCCAATTTCCTCCCACAGTCTGACAGATGTGCTGGTTGCATGCATTGGCCATGCTAAATTCTACCTCAGTGTACCCGAACAGGCGCCAGAGTGTGGCAACTGGGGGGTTTTCACAGTAACTTCATTGCAGTGTGAATGTAAGCCGACTTGTGACACTAATAAAAAAACTTTAAAACAAGCCTTGCATTGGAGCCTCCACCAGCAGGATCCATGTATGTGAATGTGTATGTTGTCACAGCAACTCTGACTCCAGAGTGAGTGAACTGGAACACACCGTACATACCTTAAAATAATTCCTGTCATTAACAAATCAGACATTGATCACTTCGGAGGGTTTAAACAGCAGCTTTCCCTCACACCCCACCTCTCAACATCTCCACTGTTGTTAAATGATCAGACTGCTTACCCAACATCCAATACTAGATGCATAGATATCTCCTCTAATTAAGCATTGGGGACTCTGAAGCCTTCGTTTTTGGCCCCTGTGCCAAACCTTGTTCCTTAACTACCAACTGCATCTCTCTCCCTTAAACCATGTCTGTTCCCAACCTCGATGTCCTATCTGACCCCAAGGTGAACTTTGACCACATGTTCACACCATCAGTGACACTGTCTGTTCCCATCTCTGTCCATCACCTGACTTTTCCCATCTCAGCAGTGATGGGAGAGGCTCCAATGTTCTTTCCATCACACAGTTGGCCAGGAATCGCTCCTGCTCTTACCGCCTGCCAGTGGAGTGTGATGGAAGGATTTGCAGGCTCAATCTGCTTGGCTGTGTTATAGACACATCTTCCTTTGCCATCACGCCTGGGGTGGGACATGAACCTGGAACTTCTGGCACAGAGGCAGGGACGATAGCCACTGAGCCATAAGACCACCTGACACACACACACCCTATAGACACCTGCCTGTAAAGCTTCTAATTACATTGATTGATTTTTAAGTAACATGACATTACCTCAAATACAAGAACAGGCCATTCAACCCAACCAGTCCATTCTTGTAATTAAACTCCATCCGAGCCTCCACCCCCACCCCTCTTCATCCCACCCTGTCAACATATCCTATTCCTTTCTCCCTCATGTGTTTATCCAGCTTCCCCCTTAATTGTATCCACACTGTTCACCTCAACCACTCTCTGGGTAAAGAAGTTTTGTTTTGAATTCGCCATTGGATTTCCTGACGATTATTTTATATTGATGGTTTTGAGTCTTGTTCTTTCCCACAGCTGGAAAAACTGGTCTGGATTAGTCCAAGCATTGCAGCGCCCGGCTCCGAAATTGTCTTCCTTTCCGACAATGGAAGGAAGAAGATTTGACAGAGGTATTCAAAATCTTGAGTGGAGAGAGTGCAAAGGTTGAGGCTGTTCTCATTGGAATGAGAGCAAGGGAGCAAAGAGTTAAGGTAAGTGGCAAAAGAAGCAATGGGAGAGAGGAGGAGGAATTCTCACACAGCGAGTGGTTAAGATCTGGAACGTACTGCCTGAGAGTGTGATGGAGGGAGATTCAGTTAGAACACTGAGGAGGGAATTGGCTTGTTACCTGAAAAGGAAGAACGTGCAGGGTTACGGGGAGAAGGCGGGGGGGAGTGGGACTGGGTGAATTGTTCTTTCAGGGAGTGCCACAGGCATGATGGGCTGAATGGCCTCCTTCAGTACTGTAACCACTGTGTGATTCAGTGACTTTGCACTTAGCCATGTTGCAATTTATTTGCCAATTTTCTGTCCATCCTGCAAATTAATTTGTTGGAATAGGTGAATCCCTCATATCCCAGTGCAAGAATCTCTTTAATGCATGATCTTTGATTTACTATCAACCTTGTTTTATATAGCACAAGGATGGCATCAAATATGTCAACATTGTGAAGTTTTAGTTAGAACCTGATTGATTTCAGTGTAGTCAGGGCAACTGTAAATGAAGCGGTGATGCAAGAACCTCCGCTAGCCAATGTGATGTCACTTTAATTGTAAGGTCTGGGAGGTTAACTCATCACCATTAATTTAAAAATATGACAGCTGCAACCTCAAAATGGTGTATTTTAATAATTCATCAAGGAGCTGGTGTTACTTTTAATCCTTTGAAACTGCCTTTTTAAATATGAATAAGATCATATTTTTATCAGTGCCGATGAGCAAAAATTATAACAGATACAAACCCCACTTCAGGATATTCCCAATTTCATTTTGCTTTAAATTGTCAATGAGTCACGGAGCCAGAAATAGACATGAACAAGGAGTCATCTGATTCGAATATATTGGTTAAGGATTGTAACCAATTGAGGATTGTAATTGCAAGCAGGAACTGGTGGAGTGGCAAAGGGATCAGTGCTGGGGCCTTAGCGTTTTACAATCCATAATTTGGACGAAGGGACTGAATGTACGGTGGCTAAATTTACCGATAACACCAAGATAAGACCCTCGTCAGGCCCCTCTTGGAGTACTGTGCTCAGTTCTGGTCGCCTCACTACAGGAAGGATGTGGAAAAGATTGAAAGAGTGCAGAGGAGATTTACAAGGATGTTGCCTGGATTGAGTGGCATGCCTTATGAGGATAGGCTGAGGGAGCTCGGTCTTTTCTCCTTGGAGAGACGTAGGATGAGAGGAGACCTAATAGAGGTGTATAAGATGTTGAGAGGCATAGATCGGGTGGACTCTCAGAGGCTTTTTCCCAGGGTGGAAATGGCTGCTATGAGAGGACACAGGTTTAAGGTGCTGGGGGGTAGGTACAGGGGAAATGTTAGGGGGAAGTTTTTCACACAGAGGGTGGTGGGCGAGTGGAATCGGCTGCCGTCAGTGGTGGTGGAGGCAAACTCAATAGGGTCTTTTAAGAGACTCCTGGATGAGTACATGGGACTTAATAGGATGGAGGGTTATAGGTAGGCCGAGAAGGTAGGGATATGTTCAGCACAACTGGTGGGGCCGAAGGGCCTGTTTTGTGCTGTAGTTTTTCTATGTTTCTATAGAATCCTACAGTGCAGAAGGAGGCCATTTAGTCCATCGAGTCTGCACCACCCACAACCCACCCTATTCCCATAACCCCATGTATTCACCCTAGCTAGTCCCCCGACACTAAGGGGCAATTTAGCAGGGCCAATCTACCTAGCCCCCACATCTTTGGGCTGAGGGAGGAAACTGGAGCACCCGGAGGAAACCCATGCAGACACGGATGGGAGAACGTGCAGACTCCGCACAGACAGTGACCCAAGCCAGGAATCAAACGCGGGTCCCTGGCACTGTGAGGCAGCAGTGCTAACGACTGTCCCAACATGCCACCAGAGGTAGGAAAGTAAATTGTCAAGGGGAGGTAGACAGTCTGCATAGTGACATTGAGACAGGTGAAGTGAGCAGGTACAAATTTAGCAGATGGAGTAAAATGTGGGTAAATGTGAACTTGTCCACGCTAGCAGGAAGAATAGGAAAGCAGAATATTGTTTAAATGGAGAGAGACTGCAGAACTCGGAGGTACAGAGGGATCTGGGTGTCTTGGTACATGAATCACAAAAAGTTAGTCTGTGGGAACAGCAAGTGATTAGGAAGGCAAATGGAATGTTAGCATTGTGCAAAGAGAATGGAGTATAAAAGTGGGGATATTTTACTGCAGCTGTACGGTCTTTGGCCTGACCACATCTGGAATACTGTGTAGAGATGTAGTCTCCGTATACAAAAAATAATATAATTGCTTTAGAAGCAATTCAGAGAAGGCTCACTTGACTCACTCCTGGGATGAAGGGCTTAGCCTATGAAGAAAGGTTGAAGAAGGTTGGGCCTTTACTCACTGAGTTTAGAAGAGTGAGAGTGATCTTATTGAAATATAAGATCCTCAGGGCACTTGACTGGGTGGATGTTGGGAAGATGATTTCTCTTGTGGGTGAGATTAGAACAAGGAAACACAGACCCTCCCTAACAGCACTGTGGGTATACCTACACCACATGGAATGCGATGATTGAAGAAGGCGGTTCATCACCACCTTCTCAAGGGCAATTCAGGATGGGCAATAAATGCTGGCCTAGCCAGCGATGTCCACATCCCTTGTAAGCATAATAATAAATGAGGTCTCTCTTTTAAAACAGAGATGAGGAGAATTATTTTCTCTCAGAGGGCCATTAGTCTGTGGAATTCCCTTTCCCCAGAGAGCAGTGGAGGCTAAGCCAGTGAATATATTCAAGGCTGCATTAGACTTTTGGTAGACAAGGAAGTAAAAGGCAATGGGCGTTGGGGTGGGGGGGGGGGGGGGGGGGGGGGGGGGGCGGGTGCAGACGGGGAGGGGGTGCAGAGAGGAAAAGGGAGTTGAGGCCACAATTCGATCAGCCATGATCTTATCGAATGGTGGAGTAGGTTCAAAGGGCATCGTGCCCTACTCCTGCTCCTAAGTCCTATGTTCCTGTTGCTGGTAAGACAGGGATGGGATGAATGGTGTTTGCAGTTACTGATCTGTGAATGTCACTGCAAGTTTAGGCAAACAGCAAACACGACATTGAATGTGGAAATTGAGATCTAACTCTCCACAATTGGCTTCATGGAAACAATGGCCAGAATTTTACTTCCTTGCCTGCCGCAGGAATCGGAGCGGGTAAGAGCTGAACCATGGAAAGGTTCGTTGACCTCGGATGGGATTTTAAACTTTCGAGATGAGCTTGACCATGGAATCCCACCCAATATCTGTCAGACTGCCTCACGATGGGAATTCATTGCATGTTGTGAAGTTATGGGATTTGTGCAGTAGATATGAAATTAACGCACCACAGCAAGTACAAAGAAGAACAAAGAAAATTACAGCACAGGAACAGGCCCTTCGGCCCCTCCAAGCCTGCGCCGACCATCCTGCCCAATTGAACTAAAACCCCCTACCCTTCCGGGGACCATATCCCTCTATTCCCATCCTATTCATGTATTTGTCCAGACGCCCCTTAAAACTCACTACCGTATCTGCTTCCACTCCCTCCCCCGGCAACGAGTTCCAGGCACCCACCACCCTCTGTGTAAAAAAACTTTCCTCATACATCTTGTAAGATGTAAGATCTTGTCCATTTCAATCTAAGTAATCTTTTTTAATGCAGTGATAAATCTCAATTATTGCTAAACAATCTCTCAAAATGATCTTTTTTAAGTGTGGAGTCTCACAACTGCAGCTGTTAATTGGAGATTCAAAAACATTTTCTCCTGTTTCTTCTTGTGCTCTCTCTTAATCTAATAGTTCTTTCTCTCTTGTTATTTTGCTTTCTTTGCCTGATTTGCCTCTGAATGCAGTATTATAATTTGTGCTTCCTGGTTTAGACTCTGCACTGCTCATTAGGTGATAGACAATGGTTTTCAATATTCATACAGGCCCCGATACTCCGTGGAAGGTTCACTCTGTATCCATTTCCCACTTGTAGCATATTGTTCTGTAAAAACTCATGAAGACTCAAGGGTAAGTCTAACGAACAACAGATACCGTTACATCACTGAACTTCCAGCAGCCTTTGGGCCAGAGTTTGTGGAACATTAACATGGTGGGACTGAGTAGAATTGTAAATCATTCTCAGTCCATACGGCCAAACAAATTAAGCAAATGAAAGTCAAATAAATAACTGAAACTTATTCATCATTCAGCACCTCCAGATTTATGTGGCACTAAGTTTTCACTGCATAATGTGTACAGCTTACTGTGTACAATGTGTACAGTGAAACTGGAGGCACAGTGGTTATTTTATTCGATTAGTAATTCTGAAGCCTGGACTAATAATCCCAGTACAGCAGCTAGGGAATTTAAATTTAGTTAATTAAATGAATCTGGAATTAAAAGCTAGTATCAGTAATGGCAACCATGAAAACACCAAACTGTCATAGCTAGTTCACTAATGTCCTCTAGGGAAGGAAATCTGCTGTCCTAACCCTGCCCGGCCTGTAAGTGACTCCAGACCACATTGCAATATAGTTGACTCTTAACTGCCCTCTGAAATGGTCTAGTAAGCCACCTAGTTGTACAGAACCACTATGGTCTAACAGCATTGTGGTTGTACCTACATATTCACTGTAGTTGTTCAAGGCTCATCACTACTTTTCGCAAGGGCAATTAGGAATGGGCAACAAATGCTGTCCTTTGCAGTGACGCTCACATCCCATGAATTGATTTTTTTAGAAATCAGTTTACAAGCTGTTACGACCAGGTAAGGAACAATGAACTGACTCCTCTCTTTGTCCCACTCAAGGTGGTTACAATACCCCCCTGTCTGTATCAATCGTGATGAAGTGGAAATGGTCGAGAGTTTCAGGTTCCTAGGTGTCCAGATCACCAACAATCTGTCCTGGTCCCTCCACGCAGATTCTATAGTTAAGAAAACCCACCAACACCGTAACTTTCTCAGGAGGCTAAGGAAATTTGGCATGTCCGCTACGACTCTCACCAACTTTTACAGATGCACCACAGCTTGGTATGGCTCCTGCTCTGAACAAGACCGCAAGAAACTACAAAGGGTTGGGAACATAGCCCTGTCCATCACGCAAACCAGCCTCCCATCCATCGACTCTGTCTACACTTCCCGCTGTCTCGGAAAAGCAGCCAGCATAATTAAGGACCCCACACACCCCGGACATTCTCTCTTTCACCTTCTTCCATTGGGCAAAAGATATGTACCAACCGACTCAAGAACTGCTTCTTCCCTGCTGCCATCAGACATTTGAATGGATTTATGGGGAAAAGGCAGGAGAATGGGGATGAGAAAAATATCAGCCATGACTGAATGGCAGAGTGGACTCGATGGGCGGAATGGCCTAATTCTGCTCCTATGTCTTATGGTCTGATGGACCTACCATATATTAAGCTGATCTTTCTCTACACCCTAGCTGTGACTGTAACACTACATTCTGCACCCTCTCCTTTCTATCTCCTCAATGTTCTCTATGAACCGTATGTTTTGTCTGTATAGAGCACAAGAAACAATACTTTTCACTGTGTCCCAACACATGTGACAATAATAAATCAAATCAAATCAGAGTTCAAATTTTTTGAAAGAAGTGATGTTGCCAGTTCAGTATATACGCTTAACTGTGAGTAGCTTGGTGTAAGAGGTAAGCCAGCCAGGTTTCTTAAGTTAACAACAAAGAGTTAATTTTATTGCCAAAGATCATTCAGGCAAAGAGGGAGCAATTAACAAAAGGTTTGAAATGTACAAATATGTCCAACTACTTATTAACGCAAAAACAACACACATATGCAACCTATCCATGCATGCAAAAAATGGAAATAAAACCCTATTGCGTATCAGGCCTTGAAAATTTAGACAGTAAAAATTAAAGTTAGAGAAACGTATTCACAGATTGTCCAAATGCTTATTTACAGCTGGGGGAGGGAGGGGCGGGGGAGGGGGAGAGGGGGAGGGCGAGGGGGAGGGGGGAGGGAGGGGAGGGGGGAGGGGGAGGGGGGAGGGGGAGGGGGACAGGGAGGGGGAGGGGGACAGGGAGGGGGTGAGGGGGAGGGGGACAGGGAGGGGGGGAGGGGGAGGGGGGAGGGGGGAGGGAGGGGGGGAGGGGGGGGAGGGGGAGGGGGGCTAGGAGAGGGTCACTTTCCACAATAGCTGCTTGTATTTGGGTTTCTCGCTGAAGCAGTCACTCCAAAGTCGTGGCTGTTTGATTCTCGTTTCTCATGGAGGCAGTGATGTTGATTGAAAATCCTCCTTCAAGAGCTCTCGTTTTGCAGCAATAAGGTCTTCTAGTGGGTTTTCAAATCACAAATAGCTAATCTTTAAGAGACAGGTTTCGGAGAAAGAGAGAGGATGAGGCTGTTGCCCCTGGAGGGGGGATAAGGTTATGTGGAAGCAGAAATACACTGCCAGGGCATCAACAAAATGCTCTAATCTCAATAATTGCTCCAAGCTACACCTTCAAAGCCTCACTTGATGGGAGCAGGTAGATTCCACCTGCAGATTTGGAACCTGGGAACTCAGGTTCGGCCGTGCAAAAACAAATGAATTCAGCAGGTAACAGACACACTTCCTATTTTTTGATGAATACAAGCGCCATCACTAAACCTACCCTGAGATACAACCATTCTATTTAAATAAGTACATTTCACATTTCTAAATGACTTCAATATCCAGCTAAACACTGAACCAGTGAACTTCAATAACAACTGATTGTTCCTCAAGTACAATGTAGTATTGGAAATTATTTCATTATTTTCAAGGTTGTGCTTGTATCGAAAGAGTCTCTCTTCACCAATTTGCATTTATATAGTGACTTTAGTTAAACACCCCATGGTGACTCACAGGGGCTGTGATGACTTCAGCCAGGCTAATGAGGTTGGCTTGCTAGAGTATGAACTACCTGATGTGTCCTAATTGACGGTTAGATCAGGGAGCCTCATGCTCCCTATTTAAAGCAGGTGTGTCAGACTCCCAGCCTGCATTCAGCAGGGAGCGACTGGAGAGCTGGCTGTGTACAGATGTATGGTGTAAATAAAGTAACTTGGTGACGGGACTTCCGCCTCCATGGAGTTAATGCAGGGGCATTAGCAAAAACTATTCAGCTCCAAACCACAAAGGGAGATGTTAGCAGATGTGGCCAGAAGCCAGAATTGGAGGAGCACAGAGATCTGGGAGGGTTGTGGGGCTGGAAGAGATGGGGAGGGGTGAGGCCTTGGAGGGATTTGAAAACAAGGATGAGAATTTAAATCTCACCATTTTATAACAGGAAAAGAGCGACAGCATCCATTTTCTTTTTTACCTGCACCCCTGCAACATGATCAATATGCATCGCATTTAATGCATCACTGAAAGACAGCACCCTCACAACAATTGTTGAAACCTGCACCAGCTTTGTCGACTTTCATTTATCTCAGGTTGGGATGCATCCCGAGGGATGGTAAGGATTGTTGGTTCTACCCAGCATTCCCATGTCCTGTACGGTTAGACACGCAGATGAATGAGATAACCTCAGACTGGTATTGTTCTCCCTAGAATGTGTGAGCATTCAGCAAACACCACAGGATACAGAGTACCTGACACACACTACACTGAAAGGTAGAGTTTACCTTCCCACTGCAAGATACCAGAGGTTGTCGCAAGGGACTTATCTTTGAGTCTCATTAAGATGTGAAATATTAAGAAATTAAAGGCCTTTTACAAATTGTAAAGGGAACAGCTACTTAGAATGTCATTTCATGTCCCAGCAGTAGGGTGGTACAGTGGTTAGCACTGCTGCCTCTCAGTGCCAGGGACTCAGGTTTGATTCCGGCCTTGGGTCACTGTGTGTGTGGAGTCTGCACATTCTCCCCGTGTCTGAGTGGGTTTCCTCCGGGTGCTCCAGTTTCCTCTCACACTCCAAAAGACGTGCTGGTTTGGTGCATTGGCCATGCTAAATTCTCCCTCAGTGTATCCGAAAAGGCGCCGGAGTGTGACGACTCGGGGATTTTCACAGTAACTTCATTGCAATAAATAAACTTTAAACAGTTTTTAGATGCCATATAGTCTCCTTCAAATTGAGGCTTCTTTCAGCTATCAGTTCACCATTCAGTCTCCCTATGAGTTATTGTTATCCAATCAATTAGGATACAGATTTGTACCAATATTCGAATCATACAGTACAGAATGAGATCATTTGGCCCATCAAGTCTGTGCCAGCTTTTATTTTTCAACTATTTATCCAACTCCTTTCTAAAAATTACTATTGAATCTGCTTCCAACGCCCTTTCACACAGCACTTTCCAGATCACAACAACTCACTGTGAAAAAATGTTCCAAATTATTTTCCTGATTCCTTTCCAGTCGGTTTAAATCTGTGTCCTCTGGTTACTGACCCTCCTGCCAATGGACACTGTCCCTGCTTATTTACTCCATCAAAACCATTCATAATTTTGAACACCCCTATCAAATCTCCCGTTGATCTTCACTGCTCCAAGAACATGTCCAGCCTCTGCACAGTAACTGAAATTCCTTAATCCTGGCAAATTCCAGCAAATCCCCACCATGGTTACAAGGGAAATTAGAGATAGTATCAGATTCAAGGAAGAAGCATACAAATTGGCAAGAAAAAGCAATAGGCCTGAGGATTGGGAGCAGTTTAAAATTCAGCAAAGGAGGACCAAGGGATTGATTTAAGAAGGGAAAAATGGAGTATGAAAGTGAGCTAGCGTGGAAGATATGTGAAGAGAAAAAGGTTGGCAAAAATGAATGTAGGCCACTTACATTCAGAAACGGGAGAATTTGTATTGGAGAATAAAGAAATGGCTGAGGAATTAAATTTGTAGTTTGCTTCAGTCTTCACAAAGGAAGACATGAATAATGTGCCAGAAGTGCTGAGAGAAACATGTTTTAGTGAGGAGCTGAAGGAAATCAGCATTAGCAGAGAAATTATTTTGGGGAAATTGATGGGATTGAAGGTGGATAAATCTCCAGTTCCTGATAATCTTCATCCCAGAGTATTTAAGGAAGTGGCCCTGGAAATAGTAGATGGTGGTTATTTTCCAAATTTCTTGGATTCTGGACCGGTCCCTATAGATTGGAGGGTAGCTAGTGTATTATTCAAAAAGGGAGGTAGAGAGAAAACAGGGAACTATAGACCAGTGAGCCGAACGTCGGTACTGGGGAAATTGCTAGATTATTATCAAGGATTTCATAACTCAGCATTTGGAAGGCAATGGTATCATCAGACAAAGTCAGCATGGATTTACAAAAGGAAAATCATGCTTGACGAATCTATTGGAATTCTTTGAGGATGTAATTAGTAGAGTTGAAAAAGGAGAACGAGTGGATGTGGTTTATTTAGACTTTCAGAAGACTTTCGACAAGGTCTTAAATGACTGACTACTATGTAAAGTTAAAGCACATAGGATTGCGGGTAGTGTCTTGAGATGGATAGAAAGCTGGTTAGCAGATAGGAAGCAAAGAGTTGGCATAAATGGGTCTTTTTCTAATTGGCAGGCAGTGACTAACGGGGTTCTGCAGGGATCTGTGCTAGGACCCCAACGGTTCACATTATATATAAATGATTTGGAAGAGGGAACTGAATGTATTATCTCCAAGCATTTGTGCCTTCATCATAAAATAGCGATTCCCCTACTGCGGGCTAAGACTGTTAGAGCATTAATGAAAATTGGCTGTGTTTATATTCAGTGGTCAAATTAAATGGCGCTGTGATTCACACCCCATCCCCTGTTCCCCCGCCAGCAAAAATGGGAGCTACTGGAAATGGAGATGGGTCCTGCCCACCATTTTTAAAGATCTGAGTCGTCCCAACCCAGGGAAAATCTGTGCTCTTATCATTGAGAAACTTCTTACGCTGCCAGTTACCAGCTCTGACTTTCTGCAGTGAGTTTAATGGGTAACTAACATGCAGAGGCAGCAGAGTCACCTTATTATAGAAAGGATATTATTAAACTAGAAAGAGTGCAGAAAAGATTTACTAGGATGCTACTGGGACTTGATGGTTTGAGTTATAAGGAGAGGCTGGATAGACTGGGACTTTTTTCCCTGGAGCGTAGGAGGCTGAGGGGTGATCTTATAGAGGTCTATAAAATAATGAGGGGCACAGATCAGCTTGATAGTCAATATCTTTTCCCAAAGGTAGGGGAATCTAAAACTAGAGGGCATAGGTTTAAGGTGAGAGGAGAGAGATACAAAAGGGTCCAGAGGGGCAATTTTTTCACATAGAGGGTGGCGAGTGTCTGGAACAAGCTGCCAGAGGTAGTAGTAGAGGCGGGTACAATTTTATCTTTTAAAAAGCGCTTAGACAATTACATGGGTAAGATGGGTATAGAGGGATATGGGCCAAAAGCGGGCAATTGGGGCTAGCTTAGTGGTTAAAAAAAGAGGCAGCATAGACAAGTTGGGCCGAAGGTCTTGTTTCCGTGCTGTAAACCTCTATGACTCTATGACTTTCTGAGACTCATATGAATGAGCTGCTATTTTAATAATGCTAAAGGCGGACCCGTGCAAATTGCCCAGTAACTTGTGGCGATTCACGTCTAGCGGGGAATCGTTTCATTGCCATGGGTGGGTGGAGGATTTATACATGGATAGCAGTGAGCACCATTAAACTCATCGCTATTCTGGTGTATAGCTTCTGCTGTCAGGTGTTTGCCCCACTGTCTGACTCAACCTCCGCCCAGACTGATCAATGCTCCCATTCAGGGACAGGTGCTGCCCAGCCCAATGCAACACGCTGCACTCAGTGTGGTACAAACCGCAAATACTCCACTTTGTGGAATAATACATGTTTGCCAAACCTGTGCAAGAGGCACTCCAATTCTAAATCAATAAATGACTGCACGCTTTCATAAAGTATCCACATAAAAGGCACTGACTCACATAAAATCATGCACCATAATAATTAGCGTAATGGCACCATTGCCTGCATTGTAGCCTCAACATTCAATTCATTTTGTGGGAATTGGTCCCTTTATTTCATGTATAAATGAACAAATGTGTCAGATATGTCCAAATCCAGACACTCCTGTTGCTTTTGAATGTTGTTGAAATGGTTTCCTGCATAACTTTCTATCTCCTCCTTGCCCCAGCTTCTGTCAGAGAGTATCTGTTCATTAATCATCTTCGTCTCCTGATTTTTGTGCCCTCCTGATTTTCCCCTTGCTCACATTTCACTCATCGGCAAAGTTGCTCGAGATCCGATGTGAATTTCTGAGAAGTTTCTGCCACTCAACTCCTAGCCTTCTGGCAGAAGATGGAGAGAGACCCTGAGATAATTTACTCTGATGTAGTTTCTCTGGGGTTCCTGCCAAAATTACAGAAGATTGGGAAAATCCTCCACTAATTCCTTCCATGGAGTTTAATAATAGAGATCTCTTTCCTGTTGGAATTGAAGCTGCAATGAAGGAGCTTTCAGTATGAAGTGTAAAATGGGCACATCACAATTGTGAATAAGGGACCAAAATCTTACTGGTCTTTGCCGCGTGTTCCTGTTTTAGTTTTGATGCGTACGTGTTGAAGGGCAATATCAGGGATCATGTCTTTTACATTTTAATTTATGCATCCGTTCATATTTTGTTTGATTTCAGTGTAATACATGCAGAGTTACATAGAGCAAGCCCAGAGAACCAGGCCTCACCAGAGGGAAGAAAAGGGTTAACGCAGACAGCTAGAGGCATGCTCTGCCGAGAGATAACGATTAATGCATGCTATCAACTTCTCACAATAGTAAGGTGCAGGAGATCTTTCCGAGTTAACACGACAATGGGAGGAGCAGGCTCCATTCAGTCTAGGGAGGGTATAGTCTTCTCTAAAAACAGGATCACCGAGCAGAGGCGGGGAACAATTAACACCTTGTGGTAGATCAGTTGGGCAAACACAACACTTTGACATTATAATCGGGTAAATGGGAAGTGTCCAGAGAGATGATTAGCAGGGAAGTACTGAACAATGTATTTGCATGATGAGATTAAAAGTACCATCGTGTATCCAACTCGAAGAATTAGTATGATAATGTAAAACTTTACGACTCGGAAAAGTATAATAGCCTGTATGAATCTACGATGAATTGGAAATGCTGGCGTTGGACAGGGATAGGCACAGTAAGAAATCTCACAACACCAGGATTAAGTTCCGCACACATGAGGACGGCCTCAACCGGGATCTTGGGTTCATGTCACACTATCTGTAACCCCCACGACTTGCCTGGGTTTGCAAAATCTCACTAACTGTCCTGGCCTGAGCCAATTCACATCTCTTTAACCTGTGTTTAACCCTCTCCACTCACATTGTCTGCACCTGTAAAGACTTGACTACCTGTTAAGACTCGCATTCCAACCATTATCTTGTAATTTAATCTGTGTCTGTATATGCCCTGTTTGTGAACCCAACTCTCACTCACATGATGAAGGAGCAGCGCTCCGAAAGCTCGTGCTACCAAATAAACCTGTTGGACTTTAACCTGGTGTTGTGAGACTTCCTACTGAATCTACGATGGGCCGAGAGAACTCGGAGGCAATCTGGGATTTCAGGCCCGAGTTCATCTCTCCCTCATGCATGTGGAATAAAAACTTTTCTTGAAGTTCGACACAGTTTCCAAGGCTTGACTCGTTTTATTTCCCTCCTACAGCACGTGCTACCAAATGGATCAGGGGTAGAATTCTCGCCTCTGACTCAAAGTTGGGCGTTCCAAGTCCCACTCCAGAGGCTTTGGTCAGAATTTTTTGGATGGTGGGTTTTTCCCATCGGGCAGTCTGAAGGGTCAATGGGGAACGCATTCCCACCAATAGCTGCTGCCCCACAGTTATTTAATGTATAGAAGTGCATTCACTGGCTGAAGACAAGGCTTCCCCATAACCATCGGGGCAGGAGGTCCCACCCTGGCGAGCTGTTCTGCAGTGCCAGGTTCAAGTTGTAGTCACTGCCAGGACTACATCCAGTACCCAAAGAAGAGGAGCCAATAGAGGCTGGGCTCAAGGTAAGTCCTGGGTATTGGTGTCGCCCCAACGAGGGGAGAAAGGGACCGAGTTTGAGAGGCCAGTGGAGGAGGGTGATAGTGAGGAGTATGACCTCATGGGGGAACGCCTCCAATGGGCACAGGCAAACCCTCCAACAGGAGGTTCTG
Source organism: Mustelus asterias (assembly GCF_964213995.1). NCBI lineage: Eukaryota > Metazoa > Chordata > Chondrichthyes > Carcharhiniformes > Triakidae > Mustelus > Mustelus asterias. The sequence continues at coordinate 2,336,463 of NC_135810.1, read as the reverse complement.
CCTCCCGTCCCCTAAACCAACTCATCCAGTGAAAGCAGCCAGGTTACCCACATGGTGCGGATCTCCTCCTGGGTAAATGCTTCCGGGTGCATGATGGGGCACTTACGTGGCAAATAATTAACCGCTTAAGGGAAGAGATAGGTCAAAGATGTGTAGACCACCCAACTGCTCCAACGCCACCTATAAAAGGGGAGACAGATTGGGACAAGTATGTAGGCGATAGCAAGGCCGCACACTGCATTTAACAAAGTTCCCCACCCACCTTCAAACCTGCCAGTGAGGAAGTGTAAAATCCAACCCCAATCCACGCTGACATTTCAGTGCAGAGCTCAGAGAATGTTGCACTATGCATATTGCTGCCTCATTGATGTGATGTTACATCGAGGTCCCGTCCACCCTATTGGATGGGTGTAAAAGATCCCATGGTGTAGTTTTCAAAAAAAGCAGGGGGCTTCTTCTCCTTGTGTCCTGATATCCCTCAAACAACACTCAGAAAACTGATTATCTGATCAGAATCACATTGCTGTTTGTAGAATCTTTCTCTGCACAAACTGGCTGCACATTTCTTACTTTGCAAAGGTGACTGCTCTTCAAAAAGATTTTCGGGGTTTTCCAGAGATTGTGAACGGTGTCCTTTGACCGAAGGGCTAAAATTGAAGTGGAGACCCAGAATACCAAGGGTTAACCTTATGGTGGAGCTTCTGGGATACTCTGTAAGGGTGGAGAAGCTGGTCACAACTCGCAGCTTAATGATGGAACTGGAACACAGTTTGGGGTGCGCTCCAGGATTATTGAGGTGACATGAAAATTGTTAAAGTAAATTTCATGGCAGCCCTTCTACATTGCAGCCCCTCGGGTGGCACGGTGGCACAGTGGTTAGCATTGATGCCACACAGTGCGAGGGACCCATGTTCGATTCCAACCTTGGGTCACTGTCTGTGTGAAGTCCGCACGTTCTCCCCATGTCTGCATGGCTTTCCTTCAGGTGCTCCACTTCCCTCCTACAGTCTGAAAGACGTGCTGGTTAGGTGCATTGTTCCATGCTAAATTCCCCCTCAGTGGGGGAATTTAGCCTATCTCTTTGACCTATCTCTTCCCCCGAACAGGCGCCGGAGTGTGGCAACTAGGGATTTTCACAGTAACTTCATTGCAGTGTTAATGTACTTGCGACATAATAAATAAACATAAAACGTTAACTTTAAACAAGTTGATGGGCCCTGTTATCCTACAAATATTCACATAGAGGTTGACTTGATTAGTTTCATTTATTTCCTACTTTTAAGTCAGAAATTTGAATCAGAGAAGGAGGCCATTCCACCCGTTGTGTCGTTGCCAGCTCTCTGAAAACACTATCCAATTAGTCCCCCTCTCCCCCCGGCTCTTTCCCCTTAGCCCCGCAAATGTCACTTTTTCAAGTATTTGTCCTTGTTGAAACTTTACAATGGAACCTGCCTCCTTTCAAGCTGTGTATTCTTGCTGTCTGCTACACTGGCATACATTTCCAATGCATCTAATTAAAATAATACAATGGAGTCAAAGTTAATTAAACATATGGCATTTGAAGGAACACAAGAGGAAATCAGCACTGTTAGCATTGGATAGCTCCCCATCATTATGTATTATAGCGAATGTCAGAGGCTTTAAAAAAACAAGACCTGTTTGAATGATATTAGTTTAAGTCTCGATGTTAAGGTTGGATCCCAAGTGTGCTTTGTGTCACTGGTAGAGTAGATGATCGTATTATTTGGAATTAGCAGTGTTATTTAAATTAATTGAGAGTGCCCCAATAATTACTTGAGATTGCCATTTACTATTTTGATAAAGCCATATGAGCGTTTGAGAAGGGTTGTTAATACAACAGCTTAATTGCCATGTGGCAAGAAATGTGCATAACAAAGACCGACATTGTCAATTCAGCCTTCATTGTGTTGAATGAATCGCTCATGTAAAGCATTAATTTTGCAGAGCTGCAATATTCCTGTTTCAGCCTCTTGGCAAAGTCATTATTGAATTGTGTCAAATGCACATCTTGAGCATCACAAAGCTTCCAATATCGTACAGCTCTGGGAATAACCTGTCTTTACATCTTGCCTCTAAAGTAGTCAACTGCCCCAAGGTGCTTAGAGTCATAGAATCGTAGAATCCCTACAGTGCTTTGATTTGATTTGATTTATTATTGTCACATGTATTAACATACAGTGAAAAGTATTGTTTCTTGCGCGCTATACAGACAAAGCATACCGTTCATAGAGAAGGAAACGAGAGAGTGCAGAATGTAATGTTACAGTCATAGCTAGGGTGTAGAGAAAGATCAACTTAATGCAAGATAAGTCCATTCAAAAGTCTTGACAGCAGCAGGGAAGAAGTTGTTCTTGAGTCGGTTGGTAAGTGACCTCAGACTTTTGTATCTTTTTTCCGACGGAAGAAGGTGGAAGAGAGAATGTCTGGGGTGCGTGGGGTCCTTAATTATGCTGGCTGCTTTGCCGAGGCAGCGGGAAGTGTAGACAGAGTCAATGGATGGGAGGCTGGTTTGCGTGATGGATTGGGCTACATTCACAACCTTTTGTAGTTCCTTGCGATCTTGAGCAGAGCAGGAGCCATACCAAGCTGTGATACAACCAGAAAGAATGCTTTCTATGGTGCATCTGTAAAAGTTGGGGAAAGTCGTAGCTGACATGCCAAATTTCCTTAGTCTTCTGAGAAAGTAGAGGCGTTGGTGTGCTTTCTTAACTATAGTGTCGGAATGGGGGGACCAGGACAGGTTGTTGGTGATCGGACACCTAAAAATTTGAAGCTCTCGATCCTTTCTACTTTGTCCCCATTAATGTAGACAGACAGCAGGAGGCCATTTGGCCTATCGAGCCTGCATTGACAAAAATTCCATCCAGGCCCAAGCCGTAACTCCACACATTTACCCTGCTTATCCCCCTGACACTAAGTGACAATTTAGTATGGCCAATCCACCTAACTTGCACATCTTTGGACTGGGGGAAACTGGAGCACCTAGAGGAAACTCACGCCGACACGGGGAGAATGTGCAAACTCCACACAGACAGTCAATCAAGCGGAGAATTGAACCCGGGTCTCTGGCGCTGTGGGGCAGTAGTGCTAACCACTGTGTCACCGTGCTTCAAAACCTGACACAGAGCCACGTAAGGAGATTTAAGCCAAGTCAAAAAAGCTCAACCAAGGGGTGGATTTTAAGGAGCATCTTAGTTTGGTTCAGTTTAGTTTATTTACAAGTAGGCTTTCATTAACACTGCAATGAAGTTACTGTGAAAATCCCCTAGTCGCCACACTCCAGTGCCTGTTCGGGTACACTGAGGAAGAATTTAGCATGGCCAATCTTCCGGACTGTGGAGGAAACCAGAGCGCCCGGAGGAAACCCATGCAGACACAGGGAGAATGTGCAAACTCCACATTCTCAAAGGGGGAGAGAGAGGGGAAGAGGTTTAGGGAGGGAATACCAGAGCTTGGGTCCCAGTTAGCTGACGGCACAGCCACCAATGGTGGAGTGATGGGAATTGGCGACCTTCAGGGAGAGGGGTTCAGGGATCTTGTCGAGTCGTGGGGCTGGGTTAAGTTACAGAGATGGAGAGGGTGAAGATGCTGGATGGTTTTCAAACAAGGGCCCATTTTTGTTGCACAAAGGAAAAAAGCACTGGCAAAGAAAACAAACACAACAGCAATATCCCAGTATCACAAACTAAGAATTGGTGAAGGGTTTTGAAGGAAAATGTGGATAAGAGGAGAGTGAAAATTAAGGACAAATTTTGTTTTCATTCATTCAGGGGATGTGGGCGTCATTGGCTGGGCCAACATTATTTGCCCAGTCCTAATTGCCCTTGGACTGAGTGGCTTGTGAGCACATTGCTATGGGTCTGGAGTCACATGTAGGCCAGACCAGGTAAGGGTGATGGATTTCAATCCATACAGGACATTAGTGATCCAGATGGGTTTTTATGACAATTGTTTCACGGTCATCATTGGACTTTTAATTTATATTGAATTCAAATTTCACCATCTGCCTTGAACCCGGGTCCCCAGAGAACTACCCTGGGTCTCTGGATTACTAGTCCAGTGACAATTCACTACACAACTGCCTCCCCGTTGATGATGGTGACATGACTTAGTGTAAACTAATTGTAGATGGCCAAGAATGTAAGGAGTACAAGTAACTGGAAACAGGAAAATGATAGTCAAGAAGAGAGAGAGAGAGAAACAGAACTATTGCAAACTAAGATGCCTGGTTCCAATGAGGGTCAACATAATGTTGAGGAACAGCATGTCATCTTTCAATTCAACACTTTACAGCCTTTCATTATCAGCACTGACTGCAACCATTTTAGATCATAACCATTGCATCTATATGTTCAACAGCAAATACTGGCAATGGGCGGCCCGGTGGCACAGTGGTTAGTACTGCTGCCTCACAGCGCCAGGGACCTGGGTTCAATTCCTGGCTTGGGTGACTGTGTGGGGTTTGCACGTTCTCCTCATATCTGCGTGGGTTTCCTCCGGGTGCTCTGGTTTCCTCCCACAGTCCAAAAGACGTGCTGGTTAGGGTGCATTGGCCGTGGTAAATTCTCCCTCAGTGTACCCGAACAGGCGCCAGAGTGTGACGACTAGGGGATTTTCACAGTAACTTCATTGCAGTGTTAATATATGCCCACTTGCGACACAAATAAAATAAACTTTAAACACATTAACGGTGTTGCTCTAACCACTTCTTAGTCCTCAGGCTGCAACTTGTGGGTGCGGCAAGGATCAGTGCTTGGGCCTCAGCGATTTGCAATCGATATCAATCATTTAACTGAGGGGACAGAGAGATGTACACAAGTTTGTTGACAGTATATTGCAGTGGGAAGGCAAGCTGTGAGATGGATGCAAAGGGGGTTGCAAAGGGATTATGAAGAGGTTAAGTGAGTGGGCAAGAAAATAGTATAAAGTGGAGAATGTGAAGTTATCCACTTAAGTAGGAAAACTAGAAAACTGTCATCATTTTAAACAGTGGGAGACTCAGAAATACTGTTATTCAGAAGCACTGGATGTCCTCACATATAGAATCATACAATCTACGGCATGGAGACAGGCCCTTCGGCCCAAACTGGTCTATGCCGAGCAAAATGCCCATCTAAGCCAACCCTATTTGCCTGCATTTGGCCCATATCCCTCTAAACCGTTCCTATCCATGTATCTGTCCAAATGCCTTTTAATAGAATCATATGGATCTCAGAAAGTTAACATGTGGGTGCAGCAAGCAAAAGGAACATGCTGTTGCAAAGGGTTTGGATGAGTATAAGAGTAGAATCTTACTGCAATTGTATCGGGCCTTGGTGAAACTACGTCTATGTGCAGTTTTGGTGTTCATACCTCTGGAACAATATTCCATCCTTACGGTGAGTGCAGTAAAAATCCACTTGACTGATTCGCGGGATGGGGGTCTGTCCTATGAGGAGAGATTGAATAAACTAGGTCGATTTTCCCTGGAGTTCAGAAGTATGAGAGATGATCACGTTGAAAATCTCCTATGGTGTGACTTGAGATCAGAATCTCAGAATAAGGGCTTGGTCAGTGAGGAGTGAGATGAGGAAAAAGTTCTTCACTCAGAGAGTAATGAATGTTTGGAATTCTCTATCCCAGAAAGTAGTGGATGCTCTATTGTTGAATATATTTAATGCTGAGATGGATAAATTTTGGAATCTAAGGAAATTAAAGGATGTGGGAATAGCATGAAAGGCAGAATTGCAGTTTAAGATCAGCCATCATCATATTGAATGGGTGGCTGGGCTGAATGGACTGAATGGGTTGCATGGGTTGAATGGGCTACTACTGCTCCTAATTCTTATCTTCTTATTCACACCACCCTTGAACCCATTTCTGGTTTCTTCACTTGCCGCGTTATCACTTCCTTTATCCTCGCACTATCATCCCTTCTGTTGGTTCAGGAAAACCCAACCTGAGTAATTTTGCACCTTCCAAAAGGCACATCCAACCAATGCAGGACTTTGCCTGGGACCTTTGTCTTTTGACAGAGAGATTGGGCTCACATTTTGAGTGTAATAGAGTGCGTGATGTGTATGAAATAGGCCAGTTAGAAGGCTTGCCTCAGTTCTCCAACACAGCAGCCCAGTCCCCAACATCATTTAAAGGCCCTCTAAACCTCACCCCTCATCCCCCACCCAGCCCCATGCTACCCCATGTCCCCTCAGAACGACCATGCCACCTCCACACTCCCATCCACTCGCAGGCCACCGCATGTCATCTCAAATCTCTGATCATGCACTTCAACCTTACCCACCCCCACTCCAACCCCATGCCACACCGATGCCCCTCATGTATCCTCCATAGCCACTCACCCAGTATGCACTATGTACAGTCCTCAGAAACCATGTCACAGCAACGGGAATTATTGGAGAAACAATGGAAAAAGTTAAACCTCTAACAATCAAATAAAACACTGAATTCAAACACACTGGTCCTGATTTTACCGGCACACCCGTCCCGAAATCGGGGTGGGCGAGGCTCGCAGAACGGCATTCTCCGTTGGCCTCGGGCACGATCTTACGAGCCTCGGGCGGGCGTGCCAGTAAAATTCCAGCCACTATCTTCAAAACAAGAAAGAAACAATCTACCCAAATACAAACAAATTGTCATACTTTAAATGCCTCTTAGGTTTGTGAACAAAGAGGAAACCATGTCAAAGACATATCCAATTACTACAGCCTCTTAAAAGTGTCAATAGTTATTGGATCAAAAGATTGCCTGCTGAACTGAAGCCATTAACCTATTTTGAAACCCAGCCAAGCATTCATAATGGCTACAGCTGTCCTGATGAAAGCCCCTAGCTACACTCTGACAATAACAGTGACATTTGAAGATGTCAAATTATTTCACTTTGCCTTTCAAAATGCGTTCCCTTCTCAGCAGGTTTACTCCAGTGATATAAACAAAGAACAAAGAACAGCACAACAACAGGCCCTTCGGCCCTCCAAGCCCGCACCACTCACGTTGCCCTAGCTAGACCAACCGCTTGTATCCCTCTATTCCTCGTCTGTTCATGTGCCTATCCGGGTAAGTCTTAAATGTCACTAATGTGTTTGCCTCAACCACCTTACTTGGCAGTGCATTCCAGGCCCCCACCACCCTCTGTGTAAAAAAGTCCCCCTGCACATCTCCACTGGACCTTTCCCCCCTTACATTGAACTTGTGCCCCCTTGTAATTGTCATTTCTGCCCTGGGAAAAGGCTTCCAACTGTTCACCCTATCTTTACCCCTCATAATTTTATAAACTCCTATCAGGTCGCCCTCTCCAAAGAGGTGCTTTTATAGGACATTCAAAGTCCACATCAGCACATGAAGATTTTGTATAGGAGGAAACACCATTTTCCTGCGGTCCTCACAATCGAGACCCAGACGTCGGAAGAGATGCATGTGGGTGTTGCACACATGTCCTTCCCGCAGGTCAGAAGGCCAAAGATGTGGGTTCAGTAAGATAGAGGAAAATTGGGGAGATTTATTTTTGCTGGAATAACAATGTTTCAGGAGCAGATCTGCGCCTGCTCTGGGAGGGAAAATCCAGTTAAATCTGCAATACCTCCCAGTTCTGACAAACGATCATCGACCTGGAAGGCTAACTCTCTTTCCCTCTCCACAGATGCTGCCTGACCTGTTGAGTACTTCCAGCATTTATTGCTAATATTATACATGCAGTGATAGGCATCAGGGAATCAAATAAACATCCAGCATGTTTCTATTTTGATAGTTACCGTGATACAGAATATAAATACTGGATTTTGACTATTTGTGGAATGCTGTATAATCCTCAGGGTGGCACGGTGGCACAGTGGTTAGCACCGCTGCCTCACGGTGCCAGGGGCCTGGGTTCAATTCCGGCCTTGGGTCACCGTCTGTGTGGAGTTTGCACATTCTTCCCATGTCTGCGTGGGTTTCCTCTGGGTGCTCCGGTTTCCTCACACAGTTCAAAGATGTGCGGGTTAGGTGGATTGGCCATGCTAAATTGACCCTTAGTGTCAGAGGGGTTAGCAGGGTAAATATACGGGGTTACGGGTTAGGGCCTAGGTGGGATTGTTGTCGGTGCAGACGTGATGGGCCGAATGGCCTCCTTCTGCGCTGTAGGGAGTCTAGGATTCTATGATTCACTCAAGAACAGCCTCTTCCCTGCTGCCATCGGACTTTTAAATGGACCTACCCGAATTAAGTTGACCCTAGCTATGACTGTAACACCACATTCTGCATCCTCTCCTTTCCTTCTCCCCTATGTACTCTATGAATGGTATGCTTTTTCTGTATAGCGCGCAAGAAACAATACCTTTCATTGTATCCCAATACATGTGATAATTATAAATCAAATCAATCAAAAAGTGTTAACATCCTGAAGAACAATTTACTAGCTGTAGAAATGAAATCCCATGGTTTCAACTGTTCCTTTTCTGGGCTGGACAGGTTGAGTGACATTGCAGGAACAGAAATCTCACCATTAAAGGGTCCTTACGCTGTTAAGTACCAGCCTTAATTTTCTGCAATGAATGGGTAAATAATGTGCAAAGGCAGCAATTTCCTAAAACTCACAGGCCCTAGCTATGACTGTAACATTATATTCTGCACTCTCGCATTTCCTTCTCTATGAACGGTATGTTTTGTTTGTATAGCGCGCAAGAAACAACAGTTTTCACTGTACACATGTGACAATAATAAATCAAATCAAATCAAATCAAGGATTTATACGTCAATAGCAACAAGCGCCAACATAATCGCTGTTACTTTGCCGGCAAACCCTGGTTTTGAAACCTAACATCAGGGGATAAGGACGGAAGGTGCAGGAGGACTGGGACAGCGCTGTCCAAACACAAACAACATTCACAGAAATTGGCCCCTGCCAAGAAAATGAATGCCATTTAATTTGATTTAAAAATACATCTTCTGACAAAACAGATGGGCTCTCAGCCAGCGATGCAATGAACACACGCTGCCCAGGAATCAGAGAGAGAAGAACAATTCATCTTATCGTCAAATCAGCAAAGGGAGAGTAAAGTTCCGGTAAAACAACAGCGGATGGCCAGGCAAGAGCCAGCAGCAAGCGGCAGGAGTGGGAGAGATTACCCATGGTCACGTTAAAATTGTCAATAAGACATTTTCACTTCCAATAAGTTAAAAGATGGAATGCTGGAAGGCAGGGATGCTGCCAAGCAAGGATTGAAGATCAGGAACCTCAGAGCTAATGTAGTTTTAATATAAGGGAACTGGATGCCTCCCATCACACTCGCTTCTATAAAAAAAATGCTCGGTCCAGGAGTCAAACAGAAAATCAGCAATTATACCATTCATATGGGAGCTCGCTGCACTGCACCACTCTCAAAATAACTGCAGTGCTAGATCCCAAATCCACATCCACGCCAGAATTAAACAATGGCAAAGAAACAAGGCTGCTGCCAATTCCACCAAGTTTCAGGGAAACCTGTTCACTTAGATGGCAATAGAAATCTCACTGAAGGCTTTAGAGATGCCAAAGTGAAGGGACACCAAGAGCAGAAAAGTAGGTTTTATACAAAGCTACGAGAGATCGTCACAAGGAATACAGACTCAAACTTTCAGCTTGTACCTGCGGTTGTTAAAAGCAGCCGGGGACTTGAAATATGCAAGAGGTCTATGATAAATATGACTAATTATTTTCACAAAGAGTCAGATTCGTTCCACATTTCAACATCCCGAATGTTCCAACACATTAACACCTCAAAATTATATTTGGCACAGATATATTTTTCACTCTCATTTATTCAAGGCCCAGTGCGGAGGGAAGGAGCCCAATACTGACGGGGATTAAACAAGGTCTTTTTTTTTTCACGAGAGAGGATTTTTGTACATTGCGTTTTATCTTTTGCCAGACGTTAAATAAAAAGAACAGATATTGTTGGATAGAAACATAACAAAGAGAAGGCATCGACAGAGCCAAAATACTTGCAGTGCAGAGAGAGAGAGAGGAACAAAGAACTGTATTAAATAAAGGATTTAGCTCGTAAAAGTGCTGACAATGAAACAAATATTTGCTCGCATTGTATATTTCATGGCTCAGTGTTAAGCAAGTTAGTGAGAATTTATTTGATCATTTAATTATAGGGAGGGAAAACGGCAGCTGATCCCTGGATATTCCAAGCTGTGTCGCCACAGACAGCTTTAACCTTTCCACTTCAAAGACAGTGCAGATTGTCCACACTGTTCTTAGCACAGCACTGCAAGACTGCACACAATCAGCAAAACGCATCTTGACCTTTTGAAAAGCACCTGTCATTAAATTGTGAGTAACAACAATGATGTCACATACGAGCCTTGTGTTTTTATTTTCAGAGTTTGTTTTCCCCAGTGCAGATGTTCTGCGCAACAATTAAAGTAACTCAAACAAATGCTTCCTGAGGAGAACAGCAGATATTAAAAGCCAAATATCTTTTGGTGTCTCAAGATCTCCCAAAGTGTTTTACAGCCAATGAAGTACTTTTTAAAAGGGCGGGATTTTCCATGTAACTCGCGGTCTGTTTTGTGGCGGCCGAGGTGGCTCACCATTGGCCAGCGGCATGACTTTCTGGCCCCCCCTCCCCCCGCACCGCCCACCCCACACCGCCCACCGTCAATGGGATTTCCCGTTGAATGCCCCCCCGCAGTGGGCACGCACCCTCAGCGAGACCAGACGATCTCACCAGCGTGAATAGCCAGAAGAGGAGATGGGGAGGTGATGGCCCAGTGGTATTATCACTAGACTATTAATCCAGAAACTCAGATAATGTTCTGAGGACCTGGGTTCGAATCCCGCCACAGCAGATGGTGGAATTTGAATTCAATAAAATATTTCTGGAATTAAGAATCGACTGATGACCATGAAACCATTGTCAATTGTTGTAAAAAGCCGTCTGGTTCCCTTTAGAGGAGGAAATCTGCTGTCTTTATCTGGTCTGGCCTACATGTGACTCCGGAGCTGCAGCAATGTGGTTGACTCTCAACTGCCCTCCAAGGTCAATTAGAGATGGGCAATAAAGGCTGGTCAGCCGGCGACGCCCGTGTCCCACGAATGAATTGAAAAAAAGGTTCCGGCCAATTGGAAATGTGGCAGCCAACTTGTGCACAGCAAGATCCCAGATAGACAGCAATGCAACAATGTCAGATCAGCTGTTTTAGTGATTCTGGATGAGGGGTACATGTTTACCAGGACACAGGGGGGAATGCCCCTGCTCCTCTTTAAATGCTAACCATGGGATCTTTAATGACCATGTGAGAGAGTAGACTGGGCCTTGGTTTAACATGTGATGTGAAAGGTGGCATCAGCAGCACTGCAGCACACCACTGATTGGTTACTTAAATCAGTGCGGTTAAAGCAATTGTGTCACATTTATTTGTTTTCAGATGAAGGTCGGCACAACATCGTGGGCCGAAGGGCCTGTTCTGTGCTGTACTGTTCTATGTTCTATGTTTTAATGAAGCATAATAAAACACAGAGGGAGGCCGTTTGACCCATCACGCCTGTGCTGGGATTCTCTGTGGAGATGGAATTATTACATCCCTACTTTTGAAAACAAAATACAAATTCTTGTTCCATTTTTGTAAATCTAACACAAAGTAACAAAGTATAGATTGCTTCATTTTAGCCTGTGATTAATCAACAGGATGCATAGAGTCCCAGTGGGAGTTAGTTTAGGTCAGGGCTAACCAGCATTAGCCAACTGCATGTCACACTTTTTAGCATCATTGTCTAACTGGAGTTTTATGCATCATTCTGTAATATGTCACGGCAAAATAATTTCTGCTCCTGTTTTCTCAGCCAGTGGATTCTGGTAATGGATTGGCTTCCCCAGAGGCACTGGCAGGGGTAGAGGGACCCTGAGGTACACAACCGGTTCCTGCCTCCATCCTGCTTCCATCCTGCCTCCATCTCCGTGCTGAGCTTGTCTTCATGGACAGCACCGTGCTGCTGGACCCACTGACCCTCCTGTGTCACCATCTCGGATCAGTACAGAGCCTGGAGCTGGGGGGGGGGGGGGGGGGGGTCCAGGGGTCTTCATCCCCCTGGTGCCACACACCAGTGTCTATCTGGACAGCACCGTGCTGGGGGACTCATACTGCCACCACACAACGGTCCGAGTTTGACTGGGAGTGGAGTGCGAGGTGAGATTGGGGGCGGGGGCCTGATGAAGGAAGGGGGGCAATCTTTCACAAAGTGACAAATCAGAATTGTTGACTAGAAATGGACATTAATCGGTGGATGTTACAGGGAAATCAGCAGCAAAGTAAAACCATCGGGCGCGATCTTCCTGGCCATTCACGCCTCGCTCCCACTGCAGCGAGGTTGGAGAATTTGTTGGCCAACTAAAATTTCATCCACTGCAGCGGGATGGGAAAATCCTGCAGTGTGAACGGTGATAAGATTCCGGCCAACACGGTTCACCATCTCAGAAAGCCCCAAAGTGCTTCCTAGCCAATGAAGCACCTTTGAAATGTAGTCGCCATTTTAACTGAGGAAAGGAACTGCACACAATATTCCAGGTGTGGTCCCGCCAAGCCCTGTATAACTGCGAGAAGACATCCCTACTCCTATAAAGTCATACATAGAGTTTACAGCATGGATGTTAGAACGTAACTGGTGACAACTTTGATTGGATGTCATGTGACCAATGGAAACAAGATGTAAAGGTCAGCTGACCCAGTAAAACATGGAACCAATTACAGAGGGATGTAATAGTCAGCTGACCAGCTGATTCAGTGTAAATAAGGAACTATGTAGAATTGTGGAGAGCTTGGAGTGGCCCAGGGCGAGGCCCCAGGTTTGGAGTAATGATGTTTCTTTATTAAACCCTTTCTTTGATTTATAAGTTGGAGTAAGTTTTGTTGTATTTTCATTAGCTGCATTTTGAAGAGTTCCCTCTGAAGGAACAATGGAAACAGGCCCTTTGGCCCAACTTGTCTATGCCACACAGTTTTTTTACCACTAAGCTAATCCCAATTGCCCACATTTGGCCCATATCCCTCTATACCCATCTTACCCATGTAACTCGTTTTGGCCTCAACTACTTTCTGTGGGAGTGAATTCCACACATTCACCACTCTCTGGGTGAAGAAATTTCTCCTCACTTCAGTTCTAAAAGGTTTACCCCTTATCCTCAAACTATGACCCCTAGTTCTGAACTCCCCCACCATTGGGAACATTCTTTCTGAATCTACTTTATCTAACCCTGTTAGAATTTTATAAGTTTCTTTGAGATCCCCTCTCACTCTTCAGAACTCCAGTGAATATAATGTTAACTGACTTAGTCTTGGTGGCAAAGCGGTTAGCACTGCTGCCTCACAGCGTCATGGACCCAGGTTCGATTCCCGGCTTGGGTCACTAGCTGTGCGGAGTTTTCATGGTCTCCCTGTGTCTGCATGGGTTTCCCCTGGGCACTCCGGTTTCCTCCCACAGTCCGAAAGATGTGCTGGTTAGGTGCATTGATCCGAACAGGCGCCAGAATGTGGCAACTAGGGGAATTTCACAGTAACATCCCTGCAGTGTTAATGTAAGCCTACTTGTGACTAATGAATAAACTTTACTTTCTCTCCTCATATGACAGACTTGCCATCCCAGGAATCAGCCTGGTAAACCTTCATTGTACTCCCTCTATAGCAAGGATATCCTTCCTCAGATAAGGACACCAAAACTGCACACAATATTCCAGATGTGGCCTCAGCAACGCCCTTTACAGTTGCAGTAAAACATCCCTATCCCTATACTCAAATCCTCTCGCTATGAAGGCCAACACACCATTTGCCTTCTTTACTGCCTGCTGGACCTGCGCGCTTACTTTCAGCGACTGATGCACGAGGACTCCAAGGTCTCGTTGAATATCCACCTCTCTCAATTTACACCCATTCAAGTAATAATCTGTCTTCCTATTATTGCTACCAAAGTGGATAACCTCACATTTATCCACATTATACTGCATCTGCCATGCAGATACCCACACACTCAGTGCCTGTGTGTGATTAACGAGTTTCCAAGTGCAGACTCTGGCACGAGATCCCGGCATTCTGGCAGCGCGAAAGACATCTTTGGAGAGGCTCACCACTGCACTTACTCTCAAAAACAGAGAATCCTTCCCTTTAACCCAATTTCTGTCTTTCTGCGCCTGACCTGTTGAATATTTACAACAACTCTTTTGTGTTTAAATGTCAGATCTTCAGCATCAGCGGGACTTTGCTGGTTGGATGGTTAAACTGCTCTCGGCACACTGGATCAGTAAGATATTTGCCAATCACCTTGGTTAATGTTAATTTGCCTGTTTGAGAAGTGAGCATTATTACAGGTCGATCATTTATGGCTGTTTTTCTTGTGTTTGGTTTCAAACCACCTGAAATGTAACTAGAAGCGCCTGCATTGTAATTGTGTTAAGTGGCTCCAATCAAAAACAAAATAGTTAGTTCTATCTACCGTTAACTCGGTAAATAACATAGAACATAGAACAGTACAGCACAGAACAGGCCCTTCGGCCCACGATATTGTGCCGAGCTTTATCTGAAACCAAGATCAAGCTATCCCACTCCCTATCATCCTGGTGTGCTCCATGTGCCTATCCAATAACCGCTTAAATGTTTCTAAAGTGTCTGACTCCACTATCACTGCAGGCAGTCCATTCCACACCCCAACCACTCTCTGCGTAAAGAACCTACCTCTGATATCCGTCCTGTATCTCCCACCACGAACCCTATAGTTATGCCCCCTTGTAATAGCTCCATCCACCCGAGGAAATAGTCTTTGAACGTTCACTCTATCTATCCCCTTCATCATTTTATACACCTCTATTAAGTCTCCCCTCAGCCTCCTCCGCTCCAGAGAGAACAGCCCTAGCTCCCTCAACCTTTCCTCATATGACCTACCCTCCAAACCAGGCAGCATCCTGGTAAATCTCCTCTGCACTCTTTCCAGCGCTTCCACATCCTTCTTATAGTGAGGTGACCAGAACTGCACACAGTATTCCAAATGTGGTCTCACCAAGGTCCTGTACAGTTGCAGCATAACCCCACGGCTCTTAAACTCCAACCCCCTGTTAATAAAAGCTAACACACTATAGGCCTTCTTCACAGCTCTATCCACTTGACTGGCAACCTTTAGAGATCTGTGGATATGGACCCCAAGATCTCTCTGTTCCTCCACAGTCTTCAGAACCCTACCTTTGACCCTGTAATCCACATTTAAATTTGTCCTACCAAAATGAATCACCTCACATTTATCAGGGTTAAACTCCATGTATGCCCAATAAATATGCTCGGTAAATGAATCAACTTGTAATGCAGGATGCAAATGGATATTTCTGATCTACTATTAAAACCTAACTACTAGAGGCAATGCCATCATTACCTCATAGAATCCCCACAGTGCAGAAGGAGGCCAGTCGGCCCATTGGGTCTGCACCAATCACAATCCCACCCAGGCCCTATCCCCATAACCCTACTTATTTACCCAAGTAACATGCTGACACTAAGGGGCAATTTAGCACGGCCAATCCACCTAATCAGCACATCTTTGGAGTGTGGGAGGAAACCGGAGCACCCGGAGGAAACCCATGCAGGCACGGGGAGAACATGGAACTCCACACAGACAGCGACCCAAGGTGGGAATCGTACTCTGGCGCTGTGAGGCAGCAGTGCTAACCACTGTGCCACCGTGCCGCCCTTAACTTAACCACCCTGAAACTCAATGATTTGTCTGAAGTTATTTAAATCACTTTAATAGAATCTTCCAGCACTGAAAGGAGTCGTTTGGTCCATCAAACCAGCACTGGACCTTTGGAAGAGCTGTCCAATTAATCCCACAGCCCTCGTCACCCCCCGCCCCCCCCCCCCCCCCCCTCCCACCTCAGTTCTTTCCCCATATCAATCGCCATTCACAGAGGACATTTTCAAGTCGGATTCAGATATTATCCAGAACACTTGATTTCACAAAATTGGACCAAACATCTCACTCATGACCACAAGTATCTGCCTCAACACCTTATTCTCTTTTTCACAATTCATCCTTCTGAAAGTCTGGAAATGGCAAACTATCCTTAAGGATGGGGTAAGCAGTAAGTTTGTCCTTAAAAAGGGATACCTGGACCCTGCTTTCCAATTGGCCCTCTGCTAGTATCATGCATGGAGTTTTAGCCCATTTACAAGCCATTCACTTGCACAGAGATCAAGTCAGGCCCAGGGTTTGCAGTTTTAGAAGCTGTAAACTAAAATATTTATAGCTTCCTATCTGAATATAAGCCCTTGAATATGCCATAGTCAGGGTTAAGCCAAGTTCACATTTCTATAAACTATTTAATAGAATTTGTGACAAACCTGGTTTCAGCGACTCCTTTGGATGTGAGAGTGGCTGTACACAAAAATCCCAATCCCATTTTCCAATGTGACTTTTCTTAAATTGATTTGTGCTGATGTAACTTCCACTTAAACTTCTCTGATCTTTTGCACCTGTTTTGCCAATTTTTAGATAAATTACACTGATAAAAACTAATGGGTCTAACTTCAAATCCACCCCAATCACTTCAGTAACAGCACAGAGGAATAAGAAAAGTGGTATTACTCTCTCCCCTCGATAAACACATCTGCTTCTTTCAATTCTCTACAATAAGTTCTCTCTTTCACCCACTCTATGTCCTTTCAGCCTCGGTTCAGTGGGTAACACTCTCATCTCAGAGTCAGACAGTTGTGGATTCAAGCCCCACTCTACACAGTCAAACACAACATTTAAGCTGCCGCTTTAGTGCAGATGTGATGTGGAGATGCCGGCGTTGGACTGGGGTGGGCACAGTAAGAAGTCTCACAACCCCAGGTTAAAGTCCAACAGGTTTATTTGGAATCACGAGCTTTCGGAGCGCTGCTCCTTCCTCAGCTGACTGGAGAGTTGGATTCACAAACACTGTAACCTGTGATTATCCCTCTCTCCACTCGCACTGGCTGTACCTGTAAAGACTTGACCATCTGTAAAGACTCGCATTCTAACCATTCTCCACATTCCAATCTGTAATTATCTTGCAATTGTGTCTTTGCCTATCTATATATGCTGTGTTTGTGAACTAACCTCCACTCACCTGATGAAGGAGCAGCGCTCTAAAAGCTCGTGATTCCAAATAAACCTGTTGGAATTTAATCTGGTGTTGTGAGACTTCTTACTTTAGTGTAGTACTGAGGGAGTGCCACAGTGTTGGAGGTGCTAGCTTTCAGAAGAGAGTTCTCTTTTGAGGCCTCATCTGTTTTCTCAGTTGGATGTAAGATCTCACGGTCACTATTTTGAAGAAGAGTAAGGACATTCTCTCCTGGTGTCCTTGCCAGTACTTATCCCTCAACCAACATCACTATAAACCAAACTATCTGATCATCTTCAAATCTTTGTTCATGGGATCTTGCTGTGTGCAGATTGGCTGTCATATTTCCTACATATTTCTCAGTTACAGAGTGCATTGGGCCATCCTATATTCATGGAAGGTGCTATATAAAAATACAGCTCTTGTGGCTGTTTTCCTGCTTCCTGTTGTTTGTTCAACTCAGTGGTCTGGGTTCAATAGTTCCACCATCTCACCTTTCCTGTATTACTCACTTTACTCCACATGCCAAGCGACTTCATTCGAATGCAAACTCACCTGAAGATAGTGTGAAGATCATAATCTCACCATCTGCTCCCAAAAGCTCCCGTGCTGTGATCAAATAGTCAGTTCCACACTATGAAATCAAACAAGTCTCCCGTTTACCAAAGCATCACCCAAGGCTTGGTGTCTCCATGTTCAAGTTCAAGCATAGCCACTTTGCCCACAATATATCAACGAAAGCCAGGACCTCGCATCACAGAGCACCTTTTTACTGATGTGGTATTTAGAAAACAAACTGAATTCAGTGGGTCCAAGAGGCTGAAAATTATGAATAGAACATGCATGTGTTTCCGAGCCCAGGAATGAGAAGATTACATTTTTCAATGGATTAGTCTGTAAATCGCTCAGTGAATCAATTCTGGCAATGGACCAATGCCTAATTCAGCTGATGGATGCTTCCCTTCTCTGTTTCAAACTATTGGTCAATGATTTTCAGGAAGCATAATCTGGCATTCTGAACCTTCAAACACGCCAAGGACTTAGCTAACCAAGCTTTCACTGTACTTAGACTTTAAAAGTTTTCTTATATACTTGGGGCAGCAGAATTTACCAATGCATGGCTGCATTTGCCAATCTATTGTTAATATTAGTAGTTTAGAAATGTATGCTGCAACAACAACTTGTATACACGCAGCACCTTTAACATAGATTAACATCAACCACACTTCATAGCGCCATCCGCCATTCACAGAAAACGATATTAGGGTAGATGACCATAAGCTTGGTCAGAGAGGGAGATTTTAACAAGTACTTTGAAGGAAGAAAGAGAGCTGGAGGGGGGGTGAAGCTTAGGAGGGGAATTCCAGAGCTTAGGATCCAGGCAGTTGAAGGCAAGGCCACTGGTGTGGAACAATTAAAATCGGAGATGTGCAAGAGGACAGAAGTGGAGGAGCGCAGAAATAGAACCCCTACAGTGCAGAAGGAGGCCATTCTGCCCATCGAGTCTGCACCGACCACAATCCCACCCAGGCCTTACCCTCTATAACCCCACATACTTAGCCTCCTAGTCCCTCTGACACTAAGGGGCAATTTAGCATGGCCAATTAACCTAACCTGCACATCTTTGGAAACCCACGCAGACACGGGGAGAATGTGCAAACTCCACACAGACAGTGACCCAAGCCAGGATTCTAAACGCAGATCCCTGGCGCTGTGAGGCAGCAGTGCTAACCACTGTGCCACTGTGCCAGAGGGTTACAGGACTGGAGGATGTTACAGAGATAGGGAGGGTCAAAGCAACAGAGGACTCTGAAGACAAGGATAAAATCAAAGGGAAAGGTGCAGCCACCAACGACAGAGCGAAAGAAATCGGGACTTTGCGTGAGAACTGTTTTGGAGATATTATTTTTTTTTACAAATTAGCTTCTGTGATTGAGCTGAATGAAAATAGACGCTGGCCCAGACCTCATTAGAATGAAAAATCCAGATTGCTCAGAATAAATTGAGAATCACTCTCAGGAGAAATATTCATGTAGGTTGTGGCTTTACAAGAAATGCAGAGTTTTGTAAGATTCAAACCCATTTGCATTTCTGCAATCAAGTTTCGTGAAGCTTCCAACATAATCACTCATGTAAACCCTCGTGCAGCAGCAAGGGGTGACATCTGGGATTTTATCCAGGATGTGTAGTCCATATTGGGGAGATAAAACACATCTGGAATGCAATGAGATCCACCCATCATCCTCGGGAAAGGGAGATAGAATACCAATCAGCCCCTCAAACTGGCCCCACTATCCAACTGATCACAGCTGGACTGCACTTCACCTTCATTTGCCCACCTTTGCTCCATGTCCTTCTTTACCATCACTCAACCATATCTTGGTTGCAAGAATTTCAATTGATCCGGTGTCCACAGTCTTTCGGTGGGAGGATAAAGAGTTCCAGATTTCCAGTAACAAGTAACACTCCCACAAAAGTGCCAGACACGAAAATCTCCAACACGAGAGAATCGAACCAACTCCCCATGACATTCAATGGAATTAACATTGCTGAATCACCACTATCAACAGAAACAGAATTGGGACAGCCATATAAATACCATGGCTACAAGAACAGGTCAGAGGCAGGGAATCCTGTGGCAAATAATTCACCTCCTGACTCCCCAAAGCCTGTCCACCATCTACAAGGTTCAGGCCAGGAGTGATGGAATACTCTCCACTTGCCTGGATGGGTGAAGCTCCAACAACACCCAAGAAGTTCGACACCATCCAGGACAAAACACATGCTCGATTGCCACCTCATCCACCACCTTAAACATTCACTCCCTCCACCACCAGTACACAGTATCAGCTGTGTGTATCATCTACAAGATGCACTGCAGCAAGGCTCGTCCCTCAACACCTTTGAAACGTACAAAGTCTACCACCTAAGAGACAAGGGCAGCAGATGCCTGGGAACACCACCATCTACAAGTTCCCTTCAAAGTTGCACACCATTGGAATGATATCAATTTTCCTTTACTGTCATTAGGTCAAAATCCTGGAACTCCCTCCCGAAGAGCACTATGGGTGTACCTACACCACATGGGCTGCAGCGGTTAAAGAAGGCAGCTCACCACCACCTTCTCAAAGGAAACTGAGGATGGGAAATAAATGTTGCTCTTGCTTGCAGTGGTCACATCCCAAAAGCAAATAATAATGTAAATAATTACTCTTTGCATGAAAAAAAATCTTCCCCAATGAATATTTGCAGGTGATCTTGTAGTGATGTCATGGGCAGCATGGTTGCAGGGGGGCGGGCACGGTGGCAGAGTGGTTAGCACTGCTGCCTCACAGTGCCAGGGACCCGGGGCAGCACGGTGGCAGAGTGGTTAGCACTGCTGCCTCACAGTGCCAGGGACCCAGGGCGGCACGGTGGCACAGTGGCTAGCACTGCTGCCTCACAGCGCCAGGGACCCGGGGCGGCACGGTGGCACAGTGGTTAGCACTGCTGTCTCACAGCGCCAGGGACCCGGGGCGGCACGGTGGCACAGTGGTTAGCACTGCTGCCTCACAGCGCCAGGGACCCGGTTCAATTCCAGCCTTGGGTCACTGTCTGTGCGGAGTCTGCACATTCTCCCTGTGTCTGCTTGGGTTTCCTTCGGGTGCCCTGGTTTCCTCCCACAGTCCAAAGATATGCGGGATGGGTGGATTGGCCGTTTTAAATTGCGCCTTAGCATCAGAGGGCTAGCGAGGGTGAATACATGGGGTTATGGGAATAAAGCCTGGGTGGAATTGTGGTCGGTGCAGACTCAATGGGCCGAATGGCCTCTTCTGCACTATAGGGATTCTATAATTGGCATAGTATGTGTGGAACACCAGAACAATGGGATTTCTCTCGGATATTTCCCCCGCCGCCCCCCCCCACCTCAGTTACAGCATGCAATCAGGACAACACCCATTCCCCTGTGTCCACAGAAATTCAGCCTTGTGATTGCCCCTTCCCAGGATCACAGTTAAAGGGTTGATGGCAAAATACAATGCATTCCTTTTCACATTTTTAGCAAAGCTGCTACACTCCTGTCACTCACCCGCTGAAACAGATAAACATACAACAGATAAAGCCCCATTCAATCACCTCTCAATAAACATCCCATCTCTTACCCTACTGTGCAATTTTAAAGTGAGACAGAAGTGTACGGTTTATTCCTGAAATACGCACCATGTCTGTCATGTGATTTACAGCATCCTTTCCGAAGAGACGTGGTTTATGTTTTGAAGCCCAGTGATTGAATAGTGTAGACACACTTTCTGAGCTAGTTCAGGGAATTTAAACACAACACAGCAGACTAACAGAGGGATTACAAGTTGGATCCCAAGACAATCTCATTCAAACATCAGTGAGTTTCACACTCCAGCATTGTCACAGGTGATGCCTTCAGGCTGAAGAAAGACCATTTTACATCTCAGTGCAGTAGTCCTGTTTGGCATCAGCTATTCAGGATATATCTGAGTCTCCACGTGACTCAGCAGGTCGCACACTCACCTCTCAGACAGAAAATTAAATTGCATTCCAGAGGATTCAGCACAAAATCCAGATTTACATTCCACATGCAGTACTGAGGGAGTGCCGCACTGTCAGAGGGTCAGTACTGAGGGAGTGCTGCACTGACAGAGGGTCAGTACTGAGGGAGTGCTGCACTGACAGAGGGTCAGTACTGAAGGAGTGCCGCACTGTCAGAGGGTCAGTACTGAGGGAGTGCCGCACTGTTAGAGGGTCAATACTGAGGGATTGCCGCACTGTCAGAGGGTCAGTACTGAGGGAGTGCTGCACTGACAGAGGGTCAGTACTGAGGGAGTGCCGCACTGTTAGAGGGTCAATACTGAGGGATTGCCGCACTGTCAGAAGGTCAGTACTGAGAGAGTGCCGCACTGTCAGAGGGTCAGTACTGAGGGAGTGCTGCACTGTCAGAGGGTCAGTACTGAGGGAGTGCTGCACTGTCAGAGGGTCAGTACTCAGGGAGTGCTGCACTGTCAGAGGGTCAGTACTGAGGGAGTGCTGCACTGTCAGAGGGTCAGTACTGAGGGAGTGCCGCACTGTCAGAGGGTCAGTACTCAGGGAATGCTATACTGTCATAGGTGCCATCCTTTGGATAAGACATTAAAGTGAGGTCGCACCTCCTCTCTGAGGTGTGTATTAAAGATCTCACAGCCACGAATTCAAAGAAGAACAGGGGAATGCTCTTGGTGTCTTGGCCAACATTCATCCTCCGATCAATATCACTAAAACAGACCATCAGGTCATTATCAAATGATGACAGCTTGTGTTGTGCAAACTGACAGCCAGAATTCTCACAAACCAACAGACTTCCAAAACTAGGCCATTGGTGATTAAACACTTTGGGAACTCCCGGAGTCATGACGGGCGCTAGATAAATTCATGCATTTCTTTCTTTAGTGTGTAAATGATTAGCTAGCAAAGAAATAAAAAGCAGGGAATGTCCTGGAAAATTATGCATTCACTCTATGCATAATTAATTTATATTGCTGCTTTGTAAATCATATTAATATTCAATCTATCTGGCAGTAATTATTGTTTTGTTTATAGAATGACCGCATTATCACACAGGAATATTGCAACAGATGTTTCTGCTATGACATTATTAGAATCGCAAACCGTAAATCTCACCGTAAGACTCACTGCTTCAATTCAACTTTTCAGCTTATTGTCACTCTCGCTGTCCACACACAGGTAATTCTGGGCATTATAAATAACCAATAACTTACTAAAATTTAATAATTAGTGGCTTTTATTCTCATGGAATGCTCGGGAATGAATTAAACCGCACAAGTGGGGCGGCACGGTGGCACAGCGGTTAGCACTGCTGCCTCATAGCACTTTATGTGACCTCAGCACTTTGCAGGGTTCGATTCCTGGCTTGGGTCACTGTCTGTGTGGAGTCTGCACGTTGTCCCCATGTCTGCGTGGGTTTCCTCCGGGTGCTCCGGTTTCCTTCTACAGTCCAAAGATGTGAGGATTAGATGCATTGGCCATTCTAAATTTCCCCTTCGTGTCAGGGGGATTAGCCAGTATGGGGTTAGGGGGATAAGGCCTGAGTGGGATTGTGGTTGGTGCAGGCTCGATGGGCCGAATGGCTTCCTTCTACGCTGTAGGATTCTATGAACCCTATCTATAAGTTGGTCCCGAGTTTTGCAACTTACTGAAAAGTCCGGTTTTGAAGGAGACTGAATCACCGTGGACAGCAAAATAAGATGATGAAGTGACAAGCTGACAGCTCGGAATGGATGGCTTTCCGCTGCTTCTCAGATATAAAAAGAAAGAGTTGCATTTCATAGCACTTTATGTGACCTCAGCACTTTGCAGCCACTTTTGAAATGTATTCACTGTTGTAATGTAAGAAACGCCACAACAAAGTTGCGCACAGCAAGATCCCAGAAACAGAATACGATGACAACCAAATCATCTTCTTTTGTGATGTTGTTTGAGAGATAGGGGAGGCGATGGCCAAGTGGTATTATCGCTAGACTATTAATCCAGAAACTCAGCGAAAGTTCTGTGGACTCGGGTTCGAATCCCACGACAGCAGATAGTGGAATTTGAATTCAATAAAAAATATCTGGAATTAATAATCTACTGATGACCATAAAACCATTGCCAATTGTCGGAAAAACCCATTTGGTTCACTAATGTCTTTGAGGGAAGGAAGCAACAGTAATCTCTCCCTCAATGTCAACAAAACAAAGAAGATAGTCATTGGCTTCAGGAAGCATAGTGGAGGACTTGCCCCTGTCTACATCAATGGGGTTGAAGTAGAAATGGCCGAGAGCTTCAAGTTTTTAGGTGTCCAGATCACCAACAACCTGTCCTGGTCCCCCCCATGCCGACACTATAGTTAAGAAAGCCCACCTCTACTTTCTCAGGAGACTAAGGAAATTTGGCATGTCCGCTACGGCTCTCACCAACTTTTACAGATGCACCATAGAATGCATTCTTTCTGGTTGTATCACAGTTTGCCTAGTGATTGTCGAGCGGTGTTCAAACTTCCTGTTGGGGAACGCTTCAGCAGTCACGGTCATTCGGCCTCTGATCTTCGGGTAAGCGTTCTCCAAGGCAGCCTTCACGACACACGACAACGCAGAGTCACTGAGCAAAGACTGATAGCCAAGTTCCGCACACATGAGGACGCCCTCAACCGGGATCTTGAGCTCATGTCACACTATCTGTAACCCCCACGACTTGCCTGGACTTGCAAAATCTCACTAACTGTCCTGGCTGGAGACAATACACATCTCTTTAACCTGTGCTTAACCCTCTCTCCACTCACATTGTCTGTACGTTTAAGACTTGATTACCTGTAAAGACTCGAAGTCCAACCATTATTTTGTAAATTGAGTTTGTGTCTTTATATGCCCTGTTTATGGATAGAACTCCCACTCACCTGATGAAGGAGCAGCGCTCCGAAAGCTTATGGTATTTGCTACCAAATAAACCTGTTGGACTTTAACCTGGTGTTGTGAGACTTCTTACAATAAATGTTGGCCAGCCAGCGTAGCCCATGTCCCACAAATGAATGAAGAAAAAAGATAAATATTGGCTGAGAAACTGGTTAAAATAGCCAATTTTTCTTTAAAATAGTGTGAGGACATCTTTAACATCCAGCTGAGGGCAGACAGGACTTTGATTTAACATCCCATCCAAATGATAGCGCCTCTGACCGTGCAGCACTCCCTCAGTGCTTAAATCTCTGGAGTGGGACTTAAACCCACAACTTCTGACTCAGAGACGAGAGAGCTTCCCACTGAGCCCTGGCTGACACAGTTACTCATAACAGATGAGATGATGATGATTAATATGTAAATTAGAGTTATCGAAATATAGATGTTGTGTCAGTGGCTTTAGTGAAATTGAGCATTGCAGGTCGGGAGGAAGGGAGAGAAAGGCCATTTAAATCATGGGAGCAACCTCAAAGTGAATGGGCTCCAGGCAGAGAGTGTGACAATATTAACATTTAGATCACCGCTCTCAGAGGGTGAATCATCAAAAGTCCTCGTTGGTTAATCTTTGCAACAGTCACACACCTGGAAATTTAGCTCTGATCTCGGAACAATAAATCACGCTGATGCCAGGCCACCAACACCGCTACATTTATCTACAACTCAGCAGCCCAGAATGTGGAAGCAACACAGGAAAATTGGGATCACAATTGATTTTCATCGGAGTGGGAATGTTTCTAGCGAGGGCAATTGCAGAATCGCCCCAGGAAAATAGAGGGCGGCATAATTCACGCAAGACACTGACTCCATCATCTGAAACTTTTACACTGTTTTCAAACTTCACTTCGATGTGGATGCAGATCCCAGGAAACCCTGGGCCATGGTAATCAGTCTGCCACAAGATTCAACCTTTATACTTCTGGCTGTTGTTTTTGAGAAATGAGATAGTTGAGAGTAATGTGGTGACATTTGGATGGCAATCAAAACATTCTTGAATCCCTCGAAGGAACAAAAGTGTTACTCACTCATTGGCACAGCTCATTGGCACACACTACCGTACATTACCACCACATTGAAATGTGTGGGGCTCAAGATTCTACAGAGTATTTGTCTCCACTATATGGGGGGGGGAGCAAAGCATAGATACAGACAATGATGGACTGGTAAAAACCTCCTGGTCTATTCAGCCTGTCCCACACAATTGTGATACTTTGTGCATGTTGGAATGTAGACACACACCACTCCACCTGAAAGTATCTGATCTCCTGGATGAGGCCACAGTCACATGATCTTATTGAATGGCGGAGCAGGTTCAAGGGGTCAAATCACCTGCTCCTGCTCCTAATTCATATGTATCACCAATGTTCTGGCCAGTTGTATAGCTGGGCCTCCAGACAGAGCTTTAAACTAGCTGGGGAGTGGGGAGGAAGGTATTAGGGAAGGGAGATTTAGGAATCCAAAGAGAAAAGTCGAGGCATCGGAACAGTCTAGTATCCCGCAGGCAGGTGCCCACATCTGAGCTCGTCCCCATAATACAGGGGAGAGGTGGACGCTGATAACTACAGCCCATCTGCCACATCTAAATTGGTAATCAAGGGTCAATTAGGCTGCTCCTAAGCCTGCAGTAATACGCTGCCCATTGCCATAGAACAGTTTGCATGGGCAGTCCAATCTGTTTTTAATTCTTCAAAGGGCAAGAAGAAGGGTTCTATCCTTGGGGGCTGCCCTTTGCAAATCAGGGGGCAGCCCTCATCAGATAGAACCCCCTCTTTCTTCCTACCCACAAAACTTCCCTTATTATTAATAAATCACAAATCACAAATTCCAGCATTTTTCCAACAACTGATGGAGGTAAAGGTGAACCAGTAGATGTAGTATACCTAGATTTCTAAAAGGCATTTGATAAGATATCACACAAAAGGTTAATTTACAAGCTCAGGGCTCATGGAGTTTGGGGGCAATATTTTACCATGGATAGAAGATTGATTAGCAGATAGAATGCAGAGAGAGGGCACAAACAGGATTTTTACAAGTTGGCAGGCAGTGAATAGTGAATCCCACAAGGAACAATGTTGGGACCTCAGCTATTCACAATATTAATGACTCAAATGAAGAGGCAGTGAGTAATGGATCTAAGTTTGCTGATGCTACCAAGCAAGGTGGGAAGGTGAGCTGTGGGGAGACCACAGAGAAGCTGCAAAGAGATATAAACAGGGGAAGTGAATGGGCCAGAGGATGGCAGACAGAGTATGTTACAGGGAAGTGCAAAGTTATGGTCATCGTTTGGTGAAACACGTAAATATCAATGTTCACAGAGACATGAGTGTGTCTACACAAGGAACACAAAAAGTTAGAATGCAGGTAATTAGGAAGGTAACTGTCAGCCTTTATTGCAAAGGGATTGAAGTATAGGAATAAAATATCTTGCGACAGTTGTGAGTGGTTTTGGTGAGACCATATCTGGAATACTGTGTGAAGTTTTGCGTCTTCACATTTCAGAAAGGATAATAAGAACAGAAGAACATAAGAACCAGGAGCAGGAGGAGGCCATCTGACCCCTCGAGCCTGCTCCGCTATTCAATAAGATCACGGTTGATCTTTTTGTGGACTCAGCTCCACTTACCCGCCCGCTCACCACAACCCTTAATTCCTTTACTGTTCAAAAATGTATCTATTCTTGCCTTAAAAAGATTCAATGAGTTAGCCTCAACTGCTTCACTGGGCAGGGAATTCCACAGATTCACAACCATTTGTGTGAAGAAGTTCCTCCTCAACTCAGTCCTAAATCTGCTTCCCCTTATTTTGAGGCTATGCCCCCTAGTTCTAGTTTCACCCACCAGTGGAAACAACTTCCCTGCTTCTATCTTATCTATTCCCTTCATAATCTTACATGTTTCTATAAGATCTCCCCTCATTCTCCTGAATTCCAATGAGTATAGCCCCAGTCTACTCAGTCTCTCCTCATAAGCCAACCCTCTCAACTCCGGAATCGACCTAGTGAATCTCCTCTGCACCCTCGCCAGTGCCAGTATATCCTTTCTCAAGTAAGGAGACCAAAACTGTACACAGTACTCCAGGTGTGGCCTCACCAGCACCCTATACAGCTGTAACATAGTCTCGCTGTTTTTAAACTCCATCCCTCTAGCAATGAAGGACAAAATTCCATTGCCTTCTTAATTACCTGCTGCACCTGCAAACCAACTCTTTGAGATTCCTGCACAAAGACACCCAGGTCCCTCTGCACAGCAGCATGCTGCAATTTTTTACCATTTAAATAATATTCCATTTTGCTGTTATTCCTACCAAAATGGATGACCTCACATTTACCAACATTGTACTCCATCTGCCAGACCCTCGCCCACTCACTTAGATTATCTATATCCCTTTGCAGACTTTCAGCGTCCTCTGCACACTTTGCTCTTCCACCCATCTTAGTGTCATCTGCAAATTTTGACACACCACACTTGGTCCCCAACTCCAAATCATCTATGTAAATCGTAAACAATTGCAGTCCCAACACTGATCTCTGAGGCACACCACTAGTCACTGATCGCCAACCAGAAAAACACCCATTTACCCCCACTCTTTGCTTTCTGTCAGTTAACCAATCCTCTATCCATGCTAATATATTACCCGTAACACTGTGCACCTTTATCTTATGTAGCAGTCTTTGGTGCGGCACCTTGTCAAATGCCTTCTGGAAATCCAGATACACCACATCCACAGGTTCCCCATTGTCCACTGCATATGTAATGTTCTCAAAGAATTCCACCAAATTAGTCAAACATGACCTGCCCTTCATGAACCCATGCTGTGTTTTACCAATGGGACAATTTATATCCAGATGTCTCGCTATTTCTTCCTTGATGATAGATTCAAGCATTTTCCCTACTACAGAAGTTAAGCTAACCGGCCTATAGTTACCTGCCTTTTGTCTACTTTTTTAAACAGTGGCGTCACATTTGCTGTTTTCCAATCTGCGGATATACTGGCATTGGAGCCGGTGCAGTGAACGTTCACTAAATTGATAGCTGGAATGAAGGGGTTTTCCTATGATGACAGGCTGAGTAAATTGGGCTTGTATTCTCTGGAGTTCAGAAGATTGAGAGACAATCTCACTGAAGCCTACAAATTTCTGAAGGGGTTCGACAAGGTGGACGCTAAGAATTTGTTTCTGCTGGTCGGGGAATCTAAAACACGGGGGCACAGTCTCAGAGTTATGGGCCGATCATTTAGGACTGAGGTGTGGAGGAGCTATCTCACTCAATGAGTGGTGAATGTTTGGAGTTCTCTACTGCAGAAGGTTGTGGATGCTCCATCATTGAATACATTTCAGGCTGTGATAAGAGTTATGGGGGGGCAGGCAGGAAAGTGGAGTTGAAGCCCATGATTAGCCATGTTCATCGTGAATGGCAGCGGATCAGGCTTGACAGGCCATTTGGTCTCCTCCTGCTCCTACTTTATATGTTTGTGTGATGTTATGTTCAGTATCCATTGTAAATACTGCTCTCAAAGGGACTAAAAGAGTATACAGTACACAAGCTCTACAAAATTTAACTGATATAATTTCCATGGATCAGTAATTTGTGAAAGTCAAGACCAACATCCGCTGTTGACCACGTGTTTTGTTTTAATGAACTCAGCACATGAAAAAGGCTAAGAGGAGATTTGATCGAGATGTTCAAAACCATGAGGGGGCTGGACAGAGCTGACAGGGAGAAACTGTTCCCACTCGCAAAAGGATCGAGGATGAGAGGCCACAGATTTAAAGTGATTTGCAAAAGAAGCAAATGTGATGGGAGAATAACCTTGTTCACACAGCGAATGGTTGGGGTCTGGAATGTTCCGCCTGGAAGAGTGGGGGAGGCAGGTTCAACTGAGACATTCAAGAGGGCATTAGATGATTATTTGAATAGAAACAATGTACAGGGGGAGAGGGAAAAGACAGGGGAATGGCACTAAGTCATGATGTTCATTTGGAGAGCCAGTGCAGACTCAATGGGCCGAATGGCCTCCTTTTGCGCTGTGACAATTCTGTGATGCTGCGAATGCAGTATTTTGTCAGTAAGAGCTAATTAATCGATTTTTGGAGAAGTTAGGAGCATATCATTTTTAAACTCGACAAAATCATTTCAAGTGCTGCAAACATGCATGACATCCTCACAAAGACCATTATAGGAGGGAAGCGGTGGCCTAGTGGTATTAGCGCTAGACTCTTAATCCAGAAACTCAGCTAATGTTCTGGTGACCCATGTTCGAATCCCACCTTGGCAGATGGTGGAATTTGAATTCAATAAAAAATATCTGGTATTAAGAATCTACTGATGACCATGAAACCATTGTCGATTGTCGGAAAAACCCATCTGGTTCACTAATGTCCTTTAGGGAAGAAAATCTGCCGTCCTTACCCGGTCTGGCCTACATGTGACTCCAGAACCACAGCAATGTGGTTGACTCTCAACTGCCCTCCAAGGACAACTAGGGATGGGCAATAAATGCTGGCCCAGCCAGCGACGCCCATGTCCCACAAATGAATAAAAAGAAATGATTATAGGAATCCAAGTGGGAATGTACTGGAACACCTGAAACAAGTCCATATTATTCAACTAAAACTCATACCACAGTGATATTAAACAGGATTATTGTCACTGAGATTCGTGGGAACAGCCTGGTCTGTCGGCTGTGTTCAACATTCAAACTCCCACAGGATAAATATTTGATTTCAGCTGCTGCAGACACAGATGTGGCTTCTTATCTCCATTCTTAGCTAAATAAATAATAAGCCAGGTGTTTCTCCAGAAAGGTGCCATTCTTCCCCTAATGTGACTGACTACATGCCGTATACTATATCAATATAGAGTAAATAAATCTTGACAAATGTTATAATTTGTCTATCGCTGTAGCAACTTGTTAATGGAGGACTGAGAGGTTATACCTCTGAGGGAGAATGACACAAGAATGGAGTTCTTTCAGATTATGAAAGGGTAGACTGAGAGAAGACGTTTCTACATGTGGGGATAGGAGCGAGGGATGGGGAGTCGGGGGGGGGAATGGAGCGAGAAAGGTTGGGGGATGGAGCAAGGGTGGGGAGGATGGAGGGGAGGGCTGGATGTGGGGGCTGGAGGGAGTCAGGGGTGCGGTCGGGGATGGAGCGAGGGAGGAGGGTGGGGGGATGGAGCGAGGGATGGGGGGTGGGAGGGGTGTGGGGGTCGGGGGGTGTGGGGGAGACCAAACCAGAACCAACATTTCTCAATCCAATCGGGAATTCAGGAGAAATTCAGAGAGGGTCGAGAATGTGGAATAGATTACCACTTGAGTGTTTGAGGTGATCAACATCGGTACATTTCAGGGGAGACTCGGTAGGTACATAAAGGATGTGTTGACAGGGTGAGAGGAAGAGGAGTAGGAGGCTGAGCTGGAGCAGAAACACCTGCATGGACTAGATGGGCTGAATGGCCTGTTTCTGTGCTGTACATTCCAGATAACTACAACGTGCAGAGTTGGGTGCTCCCAATGCTCTAATGTACTTCCAGTACTCATTCCATATTTCATTTTGTTTTGCAAATCTTGCAAACACTCAAATTCCGCAACAACATTGTTGATAAATAATTGGTTTACCTCACAAAAGATCGACACCAGTGTTTTGTGTGCTGTACATAAGAGTTAAGAGAACAAAGAATATTCACAGATTAATCTCACATTTAAATCCAAGAAGAGTAACTAAACCTGTCACTGCTGAATGGATACGCCAGCACGGTGAGGAGAGAGAGGAGTCAGTAATGCCCCCAGTGACTGTGCGATTCCTTCACTGGGTCACACTCCTCCATTCCAGCCCACCAGTACCTTCATCACGTGGACTGCAACGCTTCAACAAGGCCCAACATCACCTCCTGAAGAGGCAACTAGGGATTGGTAACAAATCCTGGTCTTGCCAATGACAGCCACATCCCAAGAATGAATTAAATTTTAAAAAAGACTGCAAAATGTTCAAGAATTTTTCTGTCAGTTGTTAACTGAAATGGGAAACCACTCTTGCCGGTTCAGTTTTGTAGTTCAGTCTGTAAGGTGATGCTGTGGGCAAAACTCACCAAATGTGGCAGATTTGTGGCAGGATTCAGCAAGACGCCACTGTTCTAATCACAATGCACCCGCTACTCCCGTCACTACCAGCTAATGACAACTACTACATTGGGCGGCACGGTAGCACAGTGGTCAGCGCTGCTGCCTCTCAGCGCCAGGGACCCGGGTTTGATTCCCAGCTCAGGTCACTGTCTGTGTGGAGTTTGCACATTCTCCCGTGTCTGCATGGGTTTCCTCCAGACGTGCTGGTTAGGGTGCATTGACCCGAACAGGCGCTGGAATGTGGCGACTGGGGGAATTTCACAGTAACTTCATTGCAGTGTTCATGTAAGCCTACTTGTGACTAATAAATTAACTTTACTGCCAGCTAATGCTAGCTACCGCCTGCTAATGCCAGCTGAATTTCAGGTCATACTGTCAGTGTGTTAAATACCAAGAATTAAAAATGTTATCAAAACATCTGGGGCAAGAATTTGTGCTCATTCGCAGCTGTTTATTGAACATCACAAGGGCCCTTAGAGTTCCAAAATGGCGCCCGCTGGGTACCGGTACTGGGTGGCACACAGATTTGTGGAATGAATTGCATTGGACTCCATATTGTTGTAGGCATTTGCACTGACTGTTCGCTGGGTGTGTGCGCAGCAGACAGACCATGACGACAACTAGCAAACAAGTGATGCTCACTGACCCACACACACACACACAGTGATACACACACACACACACACAGTGATACACACACACACACAGTGATACACACACACACACAGTGATACACACACACACACAGTGATACACACACACACACACACAGTGATACACACACACACACAGTGATACACACACACACACAGTGATACACACACACACACACACACGCACACAGTGATACACACACACACACACGCACACAGTGATACACACACACACACACGCACACAGTGATACACACACACACACACACACAGTGATACACACACACACACACGCACACAGTGATACACACACACACACACACAGTGATACACACACACACACACGCACACAGTGATACACACACACACACACACAGTGATACACACACATACACACGCACACAGTGATACACACACACACACACGCACACAGTGATACACACACACACACACACAGTGATACACACACACACACACACAGTGATACACACACACACACACACAGTGATACACACACACACACGCACAGTGATACACACACATACACACGCACACAGTGATACACACACACACACACGCACACAGTGATACACACACACACACACACAGTGATACACACACACACACACGCACACAGTGATACACACACACACACACACAGTGATACACACACATACACACGCACACAGTGATACACACACACACACGCACACACAGTGACACACACACACACAGTGATACACACACACACGCACACACAGTGATACACACACCCACACGCACACAGTGATACACACACACAAAAAACACACGCACACACAGTGATACACACTGACCAACACACACTGCTTTAACTCATCGCTGATGGTTTCAGCCCCACCGCTGGCCACAGACTCAGTCAGTGCAAATCAAATAATGGCCAGAACTGCTTCCATCTTGACGCTGAGGATAGACAAGCAGGTTTGTCCTGCTCCACTGCTGCCTCTGCATGTGTGGCACCTTGTCCTGCAGGAGAAGTGGAACTGTGTCAATGAGAATCATGCAATCTGTCTGGGTGACGTGGCTGTCAAGGTTGAATAGCTGCCAGCATGTGCAAGCTGTGAGCTGTGGGTGTGAGGCTTGTGGCAGCGCTCTGTGTTAAAGACTGAGGTAAAACTCGGTCAGGTATGAATCGTGAATGTAGGGGTTGTGGGCAGCTAAGTAATGAAGAGTGGTGATTGGGGCAGTATGTAAAGGTCATGCTGCAGTGCGGGGAACACATTTATTTAATGGTCAATTCAGATCTTGACCACTCGTGTGAGGTCACTGAACTTAGTGCGGTGCTGCACCCTGATCCTTCGTTAGATTCCGGACATTGACCTCCATGGCTATGTGTTCCCACTGCCTTCTGACCATTTATCTGGACAGCCTCTTGGCTCCCTGTGGTTACAAGACAACTTTCCTACTTTCCACAGGTACTAAGATCAGTGAGGATGAGAAAACATTTGGAGCCCAATGTCTGCTCTGTTAGAATGATAGAATCATAGAATCCCTACAGTACAGAAGACAGCCATTCAGCCCATCGTGCCTGCACCGACCAAAATCCCACCCTGGCCCTATCCCCATTAATCCATGAATTAACCCTAGCTAGTCCCCCTGACACTAAGGGGCAATTTACCATGGCTAACCCGCACATCTCTGGAGTGTGGGAGGAAACTGGAGCACCCGGAGGAAACCTACTCAGACACGGGGAGAACGTGCAAACTTCAGACAGACAGTGACCTGAGGCCAGAATCAAACGCAGGAGCGCTGTGAGGCAGCTGTGCTAACCACTGCGTCACCGTGCCGCCCAAGTTCTCCCATCCTTCATTATTTCCCAGGACAGATTCACTCCGTGCACCTGCTCCAACCATAACGCACCTCTTGTTTCAGAGTGCTGACTGAAATAATCGGTAGAGGCCACTTCCAACTGGTGCTGCCGCGTGAGGATTTGGTTCCCCCATTGATGTTGCAACCAGTGAGCAGTTAATGCTGGCTGTTTGCTGCAACTATTGAATGAATGGGCAGCACCAAGCTGCCTGCACTGCACTGAATGGGCACAGGCTAATCCCACACCATGATCCACACTCCCACTCTCAGCTACTGTCCAGTTTAGCCACCCTGCAATGAATAAAGGAATGAACACAACCAAGTTTTCAATTTTATTCGCAGCGAATATTATCTCACATTTCAACTTGCTATTATTCACGTTAATAGAAAGACAGAGTTTTGTTGACATTATTCTGTATTCCGAAGGTTGTTTACTGGAGGCTAAATAAAATGTGTTTATATCATGGTTTTGGTTCCGTGTTATCTGAGGCAGTAAAAAGCGAAATAGTTCCCGCACCTGAGTATGAAAACTATTCTCGTGTTTGACTGTGAATTATAAAGTTAGCCCACCAGCACAACAGTTATGGTGGCTACAGGTGGATATCTAAATCAGCTGTTTAAAAGTTTAGAAAAGCTGATGTAATCTGGTATCTTTCTATTAAGAAGCTGGCCAGATAAACAGTTCTCATATTTCCTGCCAGTTCGAGCTGAAAGCTTTATTCAGAGATTTGAGTCCATTCGAGAAAAGATGATGATTATTTCAAAGATTATAACTAGCAGATCACTGCAATGATTGGCTATTCTGTGTATCAGAAAATAATCCCCTGAACAGTACTTAACTGCAACAGGCAGCACGGTGGCACAGTGGCACGGTGGCACGGTGGTTAGCACTGCTGCCTCACAGTGCCAGGGACCTGGGTTCGATTTCAGCCTCGGGTCACTGTCTGTGTGGAGTTTGCACATTCTCCCCATGTCTGCGTGGGTTTCCTCCGGGTGCTCTGGTTTCCTCCCACACTTCAAAGATGTGCGGGTTAGATTGATTAGCCATGATAAATTGTCCCTTAGTGTTGGGGGATTAGCAGGATAAGTACGTGGGGTTATGGGGAGAGGGCCTGGGTGGGATTGCTGTCGGTGCAGCCTCGATGGGCCGAATGGCTTCTTTCTTCACTGTAGGGATTCTATGATTAACTATCAGAAATTAACTTCTTAATTTACACATATTGCCAAATGAAGTGATTAGATTGCTGGCTGTTGGTCACCTAAATGTTTCCTGACCTTACATAATGGACCAATGTCCATCTGTTACTAGAAATCTGATGTGGAGATGCCGGTGTTGGACTGGGGTGAACACAGTAAGAGTTTTAACAACACCAGGTTAAAGTCCAACAGATAAAACAGATTAAAGTCCAACAAATAAACCTGTTGGACTTTAACCTGGTGTTGTTAAAACTCTTACTAGAAATCTGAGCAGTCATTTTCACTATAAACCATTTACAAAGATGGACACTAAGATCATAAATGACTCTACACATAGACTAGTCTTCACATGAACCCAGTCTTTCATGGACCCACCTACTTCGTGAAATGCAACAGCACCCAAGAAAAGTAGACTCATTACTCAGGTATTCTTCTTCAATGGAACTTGCCTGGCAGATGACAATCAGGATTGCTATTGCTGAAAGCAGCAATGTACATGAGTTCCATAATCACTAATAGCTTCATCTACACGGTCAGGAAGACCATTGTTAATCACTGATGATGCCATTGGTTGGTCACTATTAAAATTGCCAACTGCTATAACATAGCTTTTCTCTCAATTTGCCTTTTTCATGCAAGATTCGGAGATTTATATTGAATTTTACAGCACAGAAACAGGCCAGTCATGCCAGATGGTCCACGACTGTGTTTATACTTCTCATGATCCTGCTCCTATTCCTCTCCACCTTACCTGATAGCATATTTTTCTATCCTTTTCTCATATATTTACTGAGCTTCCCCTTATTCGTGCCATTCACTTCAACCACTCCCTGTGGTAACGAGTTCCACATTCTCACCAGTGTCTACAGGTAGAATCATACTTCTTGCAATTGTAAGGTAAGGATGCCCAATCTTTTGAGTTCATAGCCATTGGAGTTGTTCCCCATGGTAAATTGAGGGTCAGGTACAAAGTTCATATTAACCGACATATCCCAAGCTGCAGAGGCCAGCAGGATTTGAAGTTTTTCCTTAGATCTCATCACCAATAAAGCCAAACAGAATCATTCCCAGACCTTCAAACTCACAACATACAAAAATGACAAGGTAAGCAGTAAAAGACTGAGACATCTGCACTTTCAAGGGTCATTCTGCTAGAGTTTGAGATGGATAGATTGTGTACCTCTGCCCTAATAATTAACAATTACCCTACAATCAAGTTCTTTCGGTCTGGAGATGGCACTGCTTGTACACCAGTCAACACCTGACCTCATGCTGTCAGAGCTTATCATTTAACTAGCCGTGCAAAGAGAATTTATTTGCAAAAATTACATTAAGGCTAGATAAAAAAATAAAGAATGCAACAAAACGCAGATGAGCACTTATTTTAAAGGAAGGAACTAGTCCTTGCACAGTTCTACAAACAATAAGATTGTGAAAGATGTCCACTGATGTGATGATTGATGTATGAGAGAGATACCGTGCTCACCTTGCACACAAAGCTCTGATACGGACAAAACTAAACTCCAAGATCACAAGAATAAGCTCCTCGCCCATCCACAGCTGTTGTACATAAATGTCAATCAAGTCTTATTACAGACACGGTGATGCATCAAACAACACAAAGCAGTGTTACTGGCTCAATTAAATAATCTAATCAATGCCTTGATGTGTCCTATTCTAATTATCCACAGGACAGACTCACTGCATCCACAAGATCATAAGAAATAGGAGCGGGGTAGGCCATTCGGCCCCTCAAGCCTGCTTTGCCATTCAATAAGATCATGGCTGATCTGGTTGTGGCCTTACCTCCACTTTCCTGCCTTTTTCCCCCGACCACCCCCTCGACTCCCTTGTAAATAAAAAATCCGTCTAGCTCAGCCTTGAATATACTCAGTGACCCAGTGGAAACTTCAATGCCTTTTACACCAAATACCCCCGTAAACCTACAAAATTGGCTTGACGACAGAAGACAAAGGGTGGTTGCAGAGGGTTGTTTTTCAAAATGGAGGCCTGTGACCAGCGGTGTGTCTCAGGGATCAGTGCTGGGTCCGCTGTTATTTGTCACTTATATTAATTATTTGGATGAGAATATAGGAGGCATGGTTAGTAGGTTTGCAGATGACACCAAGATTCGTTGCATAGTGGACAGTGAAGAAGGTTTTCTAGGATTGCAACATGATCTTGATCAATTGGGCCAGTGGGCTGATGAATGACAGATGGAGTTTAATTTAGATAAATGCGAGATATGGCATTTTGGTAGATTGAATCAGGGCAGGACTTAATCAGTTAATGATAGGGCATTGGGGAGAGTTATAGAACAAAGAGATCTAGGGGTAGAGGTTCATAGCTCTTTGAAAGTGGAGTCACAGGTGCACAGAGTGGTGAAGAAGGCATTCAGCATGCGTGGCTTCATTGGTCAGAACACTGAATACAGGAGTTGGGATGTCTTGTTGAAGTTGTACAAGACATTGGTAAGGCCACACTTGGAATACTGTGTACAGTTCTGGTCACCTATTATAGAAAGGATATTATTAAACTAGAAAGAGTACAGAAAAGATTTACTAGGATGCTACCGGGACTTGATGGTTTGATTTATAAGGAGAGGCTTGATAGACTGGTACATTTTTCCCTGGAGCATAGGAAGCTTAAGGGTGATCTTGTAGAGGTCTATAAAATAATGAGGGGCATAGATCAGGTAGATAGTCAACATCTTTTTCCAAAGGTAGGGGAGTCTAAAACTAAAGGCATAGATTGGAGAGATACAAAAGGGTCGAGAGGGGCAATTTTTTCACACAGAGGGTGGTGAGTTTCTAGAATGAGCTGCCAGAGATAGTAGTGGGGACAAGTACAATTTTGTCTTTTTAAAAAGCATTTAGACAGTTACATGGGTAAGATGGGTAGATAAGGATATGGGCCAAAAGTGGGCAATTGGGAGTAGCTTAATGGTAAAAACTGGGCGGCATGGGCAAGTTGGGCCGAAGGGCCTGTTTCCATGATGTAAACCTTTATGACTCACTCTAACCTTTACATTATTGTTAATCCGAAATCTATCAATCTCTTATTTAAATATTCACAATGACTGTGCTTCCACAGCCCTCTGGGGTAGAGAATTTTAAAGATTCACAACCCTCTGTGCAAAGAAATTTCTCCTCATCTCGGTCCTAAGTGACATCCCTCTTATTTTGAAATTGCGCCCTCTGTTCTAGACTCCCCAGCCGAGGGAAACATTTTACCTGCATCTGCCCTGTCTATCCCTTTAAGTATTTTGTAGATTTCAATGAGATCACCTCTCATTTTTCTAAACTCTACAGAATACAGGCTCAGTTTGCCTAATCTCTCTTCATAAGACGGAGCCACCATCCCAGGGACAAGTCTGGTCAAACTTCATTGCACTCCCTCTGTAGCAATAATGTCCTTTCTGGGTAAAGGGATCACAGTACTTCAGGTGCGGTCTAACCAAGCTCCTGTACAGTTGAAGCAAGGCCTCACTACTCCTTTACTCAAATTGTTTTATGATAATTTTTTAAAAATACAATCCAGATATTTGATTAATAAATCACAGCAGAGGTTTTACCAGAAGTGTTCCATTCCAATGAAATATTTGCTGAATTAACTTTTGAATGATATGTAATCTTGCACAAAGAACTGCCCATAGTAACTTTACATTTGAATCTATACCCTGTGTAAGTGGATAGCAATAGCCTAAAAGTCACTGACATGATCAACTCCCTCTCCGCTTGACATTCCTTGACAGTAAGGGGCAATTTAGCATGGCCAATCAACCTAACCCGCACATCTTTGGACTGTGGGAGGAAACCGGAGCACCCGGAGGAAATCCACGCAGACACGGGGAGAACGTGCAGACTCCACACAGGCAGTGACCGAGCAGGGAATCAAACCCAGGTCCCTGGTTCAATGAGGCAGCAGTGCTAACCACTGTGCCACCGTGCCGCCCTTAACATAGTATAAATGTCCTAAGGTGTTTCACAAGAGCAAAACATAAGAGAAAAATTGACAATCAGTCAGTTAAGGTGAAGTTAAGATCCTGTTTATGTGAATACATTTCAACATGGATTGAAAAATCACCAGATTAATCAAGAAACTCAGAGTACATCTCATGTTTGGCTCACTTCAATTCTGGGCAACTGCGTTGATTCTGTCAAAGGTGTCCCCCCCTCCATAGAACATCTTTCTTACTGCAAAGTGGCTCCTGACCCAAACACAGCCACTCTCCTCTCGTGCCCCACTTGTAGCGGGACCTCCAGCTTCTCAAAATCAAAGCAGCACAATCTCCGCTGTGCCGCAGTGATTAATCGACCCACCTTTTTGTCATCACCATATCTTCCTCTCCAAGGGGTAAGTTGCAGCCCTTTAACAGCTGCTGGCTCCCTGTAATTTTACACTTCCCAGTCTCGCTGGATAGAGGGTTAGGGTTCGGAGTAGCCAATAGCCTAAGGAGGAAAGGAACTACCCAAACATGATGTGATGATGCAACTCTTTAGTTGCCAAGACAAAATGAATCTGTGCCACAAGCGACTTCAAGCTTCCTGGTGCTGGCCCCTCAGATAACTGGAGCTACCCTGCCTATTCATTCTCATAGAGCTTAAATATCATGAAATGCATTTTGTGCAGAATGTGTTCAGAGTGTCCTCAATTCACTATTACATCCAATTTTAACACATTTACTCAATCTATATTTACTGAGGAGACAGTTTCAGGTTTTAAGGTTTAATATTAAAAATAAACTCCTCACCAATGCTCACATTTCAAATCCTAACACAATAACTTATTGAATCCTTACAGCGCAGAAGGAGGCCAGTTGGCCCATCGCACCTCCACCGACAGCAATCACTTAAGGTGAGGGGGAAAGTTCAAAGGAGATGTGAGGGGCAAGTTTTTAGACAGAGAGTGGTAGGTGTCTGGAATGCGCTGCCAGGGGCGGTAGTGCAGGCAGATACGATAAGAGGGTTTAAAGGGCATTTAGATAAGCACATAGATATGCAAAGAATAGATGGATATGGAGCAAGGGCAGGCAGAAAGGATTAAGTAAATAAAGTTTATTTATTAGTACAAGTAAGGCTTACATTAACACTGCAATGAAGTTACTGTGAAATTCCCCTAGTCGCTACAGTCCGGCACCTGTTCGAGTCAATGCACCTAACCAGCACATCTTTCAGAATGGGGGAGGAAACTGGAGCACCCGGAGGAAACCCACGCAGACACGGGGAGAATGTGCAAACTCTACACAGACAGTGACCCAAGCCGGGAATCGAACCTGGGACCCTGGCGCTGTGAAGCAGCAGTGCTAACCACTGTGCTACCGTGCTACCCCAGTTTAATTAGTTTAATTTGGCATCATGTTGGGCGGCACGGTAGCACAGTGGTTAGCACTGCTGCTTCACAGCTCCAGGGTCCCAGGTTCGATTCCTGGCTCGGGTCACTGTCTGTGTGGAGTTTGCACATTCTCCTCGTGTCTGCGTGGGTTTCCTCCGGGTGCTCCGGTTTCCTCCCACAGTCCAAAGATGTGCGGGTTAGGTTGATTGGCCAGGTTTAAAAATTGCCCCTTAGAGTCCTGGGATGCGTATGTTAGAGGGATTAGCGCGTAAATATGTGGGGATAGGGCCTGGGTGGGATTGTGGTCGGTGCAGACTCGATGGGCCGAATGGCCTCCTTCTGCACTGTAGGGTTTCTATGATTCGCTTCTATGACAACATCATGGGCTGAAGGGCCTGTTCTGGTGCTGTGCTGTCCTGTGCTCTAATCCCACCCAGGCCCTATCTCTGTAGCTCTATGTATTTGTGACACTAATAGGCAATTTAGCATGGTCAATCAACCTAACCTGCACATCTTTGGAGCATGGGAGAAAACTGGAACACCCGGAGGAAACCCACAGAGAGAACATCCAAACTCCACACAGTCACCCAAGGCCGGAATTGAACCCGGGACCCTGGCGCTGTGAGGCAGCAGTGCTAACCACTGTGCCACCGTGCCGCCCTTTATGTTGCACCTTTAACATAGTATAAATGTCCCAAGTTGTTTCACAAGAGCAAAACGCAAGAGAAAAATTGACACTCAGACAAGTGAGAGAGGAAGGTTGTAAGGAGGAGTGTCTTAAAAGAGGATGGGGAGTGGGGAGAAAGCGAGGTTTAGGTAGGGAATGCCAGAGATTAAGGACCAAGTGGCTGGAGCAGGGATTAGATTTTTGTTAGATGAGTAAAAGGTATTTTTACATTGTCCTCTGAGCTCCCAGTGCCAAACTCTGATCGATAGCAGTAAGAAATGCAAAATTGAGATTTCTGTTCTTGCTTCTTGCAAATCAAAAACGAGCGAAGCTGAGAGGCCCAGTCACAAGAAATACAAAACAATCCATGACATATTAAAATTTATGTCCCACCTTTAACATAATAAGATGGACCAAGATGCTTCACAGAGGTATGATAAATCTGATATCTCGCCACAGTTGCCATATTAGGGCAGATACAGTCAGAGTCATAGAGATATACGGCACAGACACAGGCCCTTCGGCCCAACTCATCCATGCCGACCGGGTTTCCTAAACTGAGCTGGCCCCGTTTGCCTGTGTTTGGCCCGTATCCCTCTAACCCTTTCCCATCCATGTACCTGTCCAAATGTCTTTTAAATGTTGTAATTGTATCGCCTCTACCCCCTCCTCTGGCAGCTCATTCCATATTCGCACCACCCTCTGTGTGAAAACGTTGCCCCTCGGGTCGCTTTTAAATCTTTCCCCTCTCACCTTAAACCTCTGCCCTCTAGTTTTGGATTCCTTTACCCCAGGGAAAAGACCTTGGCTATTCACCTTATCGATGTCCCTCATGATTTTATAAACATCTATAAGGTCACCCCTCATCTTCCTACGCTCCAGGGATAAAGTCCCAGCCTATCCAGCCTCTCCTGATAATTAAAACCTTCCAGTCCTGGTAACATCCTTGCAAATCCTTTTTGTGCCCTTTCCAGTTTAATAACATTCACACCAAAAGCTTGGTTAAAGAGATAGGGTTTAAGGAGCGACCCCCAATAGTGCAGAAGGAGGCCATTCAGCCCATCAGGTCTGCACCAACTCTCCGAAAGAGCAACCCACCCTGGTCCTACTTCAGTAACCCCATGCATGCACCATAGACAATCCTGCACATCTTTGGAGCGTGGGAGGAAACCGGAGCACCCGGAGGG
Organism: Mustelus asterias; assembly: GCF_964213995.1. NCBI lineage: Eukaryota > Metazoa > Chordata > Chondrichthyes > Carcharhiniformes > Triakidae > Mustelus > Mustelus asterias. The sequence continues at coordinate 2,293,857 of NC_135810.1, read as the reverse complement.
ATCCCATGGGTTCCCTGATGGACGTGAAGGGCAAGCCACGCAAAACGCCGTAGAAATTGACAGAGCCAAAAGATCCCACCGACAGCCAATGGCAAACCGCCTCTGCCGCCAGAGGATGGGGCAGCGGTGGGGGGGGAGGGGGGGGGGGGGTGAAAATCTCCCCGACAGCTCGTCTTCCATTGGAGGGAATGTTTGCTTATTGTGGGGAGGCGATAGTCGAATGGTATTATCGTTAGACAATTAATCCATAAACTCGGCTAATGTTCTGAGGACCCGGGTTCGAATCCCGCCATGGCAGGTGGTGGAATTTGAATTCAATAAAAAAATCTGGAATTAAGAATCTACTGATGACCACGAAACCATTGTCGATTGTCAGAAGAACCCATCTGGTTGACTAATGTCCTTTAGGGAAGGAAATCTGCCATCCTTACCAGGCCTGGCCTACATGTGACTCCAGATCCACAGTGATGTGGTTGATTCTCAATTATCCCACGGGTAACTAGGGATGGGCAATAAATGCTGGCCAGCCAGTGACGCCCATGTCCCATGAATGAGTAAAAAATAAAATTCCGCACTCGATGTCAACACGCAGTCTGCCAAGTGAGAGAATAACTGGAAAAGCTCAACTCAAATTCATCAGCCATGTCCTGCTTTTACATCACAAAACAACCTGACACATGTGGCTGAAAATATCTGAAGTTTTGCAACACTTATTTTGAGGTGAAAATGAGTGGCCTTCACTGCGCTGTGTAACTGCGGATGAGTTTGCAGCTAATTGTACACAGGTTAGAAATAAATCTCACCCACCAGATACACAGGAAATCATCATGGCAAAAGTTGTCCGAACTACAGACTGGCTAAGCTTAATCATTTCCAAACTATCTGAGCTCACTGCAGCCACTAGCAGACAGTGCCAGTGATACGATTCTAAAGTGAGGCTTGAGTTTGTTAAAGTTTATTGGAGTGAGTGTGGCCGGATGGTCTGCAGAGATTTAACTTTTAACATGCTGCAAGAGCTTCAATCTGGCAAAACCAATTTCTGGCCAAAGATACTTTTTTTTAAGCATGCTGGGATTGCCTGTGACCAAGTTGGCCTGAGACTTAACAAAGGACAAAGGTGTCAAACCACTCCGTCTGAACTTCCCGCTGCCTCGCAAAAGCAGCCAGCATAATCAAGGAGCCCACACACCCAGGACATTCTCTCTTCCACCTTCTTCCGTCGAGAACAAGATACAAAAGCCTGAGATCCCGTACCAACCGACTCAACAACAGCTTCTTCCCTGCTGCTGTCAGACTTTTGACTTTTACAGATCATAATTTACAATTTTTACAGATGCACCATAGAAAGCATTCTTTCTGGTTGTATCACAGCTTGGTATGGCTCCTGCTCTGCCCAAGACCGCAAGAAACTACAAAAGGTCATGAATGTCGCCCAATCCATCACGCAAACCAATCTCCCATCCATTGACTCTGTCTACACTTCCCACTGCCTCGGCAAAGCAACCAGCATAATTAAGGACCCCACGCACCCCGGACATTCTCTCTTCCACCTTCTTCCGTCGGGAAAAAGATACAAAAGTCAGAGGTCACGTACCAACCGACTCAAGAACAGCTTCTTCCCTGCTGCTGTCAGACCTTTGAATGGACCTACCTTATATTAAGCTGACCTTTCTCTACACCCTAGCCAAGGCTGTAACACTACATTCTGCACCCTCTCCTCTCCTCCTCCCCTCTGTACTCTATGAATGGTATGCTTTGTCTGTATAGCATGCAAGAACCAATACTTTTCACTGTATCCCAATACATGTGACAATAATAAATCAAATCAAAAGGTTACAGCTTGTTCCCAAACAAGGAGTTGTTTGCAGACTTTTTGGAGCCAGTGTTTCCTGATATGGACATTGGAATGTGGGCTATGTGCAGTAAGGTATAAACATGACGGGGTCTGGAGGGACCCGACCCTCTGTGCTGGCCCTATCCGATTGGTCTAATCGAACAATGCGATCGGTTTCTGATCAATTTACTGGCCGGCTGCCGACGAACGTTTGGGGTGTTGGAATGCTTGCGTTCAGTGAAAACCCAGGACCAACAGTCACAGAAGGAGACAACATTCAGAAAAAGAAGGAAGACTGTTATCCATGCGGCAAAACCCTGGCCAGGTTTCACACACCAAGTAGAAATCAGCCTTAGTTTAAGTAACGGATGGAGTGTTTCTGCATTGCAAGGATTGACTATAATCTAAGTGGCGACAAAGTAAAGAAAGCATTTAAAGTCAACATAGAACTATTAGAGATTAAAGCACAGGTTTGCACAACACCAGCAGTTGAACAAACGGCTGATTTTAGACATCTTATATCATCAGGAATTCATCCGCAATAAAAGCCTCAGTTGCACTTGGTACCAAATGTGAATTGCTGAATGATCTTCCAAACTCTCTTAAATAATGTGACTAGTTTCACTTTGCACCTGTACAAAGCTGGTATGTAACTTAGACTTCTGCAATGTCTAATATTGCAGTTTAACATTGGTATACCTGTAGTTTTGTCAAATAGATTAGCGCTGATATAATTAAGGACTGCGTGTAGTGTAATCACCAGCTCAGGTCAGAATGGAGATGGTTGGCCGATGCTTATGTCCAGCCCTGTCCAGAGCCAACTCTGCTATAAGTGGCTGGGATTGATTTATCCTCGTTACGTGCGTTATGGAACTATCTTTCACTGACTGCTTTCTGCCTGTTGCCATTGGGAAAGTGTAGATTCTGTCATGTTTCCAGAGATTCTATAGATGCAAACCACAAATCTGGCCCCTACCTTCAATCCATTGGCTGGTGTTAGTGAATGAAATGGTCCAATAGTCAGTTGTATTGAATCGCAAAGTAATTACAGTACAGAAACAGGCCATTTGGCCTAACTGCTCTGTGCTGGTGTTTATGCTGCGAACAAACCTCTTTCACCCCTTTTCATCTCACCCTATTAATATATCCTTCCATTCCTTTCTCCCTCATGTGTTTATCTAGCTTCCTTGTAACTGTATCTATGTTATTCACCTCAACTTCTCTCTGTGGTAACGAGTTCCACATTCTCACCACTCTCTGGGTAAAGAGGTTTGTTCTGAATTCCCTACTGGATTTATTGTGACTAACTCATATCTCTGGCCGTTAGTTCTGGTCTCCCCAATATCTTCTCTCTGTCTATCCTATCCACCTTATCAACACCTTCATAATTTTAAGTACTGCTTATTAGGTCACCCTTTAGCCTTGTATTTTCTAATGAAAAGAGCCCCAGCCTATTCAACCTTTCCTGATGGTTGTAACCTCTCAGTTCTGATGCCATCCTGATGAAACTTTCTCCAGTACTTCTATATCGTACGGCACACAGCATGCTTGCCTTCATCGGCCGGGGCATTGAGTTTAAAAATTGGCAAGTCATGTTGCAGCTTTATGGAACCTTAGTTAGGCCGCACTTGGAATATCGCGTTCAATTCTGGTCACCACACTACCAGAAGGATGTGGAGGCTTTGGAGAGGGTACAGAAAAGATTTACCAGGATGTTGCCTGGTATGGAGGGCATTAACTGAGGAGAGGTTGGAGAAACTTGGTTTGTTCTCACTGGAGCGACGGAGGTTGAGGGGTGACCTGATAGAAGTCTACAAGATTATGAGAGGCATGGACAGAGTGGATAGTCAGAAGCTTTTTCCCAGGGTGGGAGAGTCAATTACTAGGAGGCACAGGTTTAAGGTGCGAGGGGCAAGGTTTAAAGGAGATGTACGAGGCAGATTTTTTACACAGAGAGTAGTGGGTGCCTGGAACCCGTTGCCGGGGGAGGTAGTGGAAGCGGATACGGTAGTGACTTTTAAGGGGCGTCTTGACAAGTACATGAATAGGATGGGAATAGAGGAATACCCTGGAAGGGTCGGGGGTTTTAGTTAAGTCGGGCAGCATGGTCGGTGCAGGCTTGGAGGGCCGAGGGGCCTGTTCCTGTGCTTCAATTTTCTTTGTTCTTTATATTCTTTTTATAATCGAAACAGTGCACAGAACCCCGAGTGTGGGCTAACCAAGGTTTTGTGTATACTATGTTGTCTAAGCAATGTTCATTTTGCAGCCTTGCCAATGATTTGCAATATGAAGGGCTCAACTGAAACTGTTGAAGGGTCTTTTTCCGGCTGGAGGTCTGTGACCAGTGGTGTTCCGCAGGGCTCTGTACTGGGACCTCTGCTATTTGTGATATATATAAATGATTTGGAAGAAGGTGTAACTGGTGTAATCAGCAAGTTTGCGGATGACACGAAGATGGCTGGAATTGCGGATAGCGAAGAGCATTGTCGGGCAATACAGCAGGATATAGATAGGCTGGAAAATTGGGCGGAGAGGTGGCAGATGGAATTTAATCCGGATAAATGCGAAGTGATGCATTTTGGAAGAAATAATGTAGGGAGGAGTTATGCAATAAATGGCAGAGTCATCAGGAGTATAGAAACACAGAGGGACCTAGGTGTGCAAGTCCACAAATCCTTGAAGGTGGCAACACAGGTGGAGAAGGTGGTGAAGAAGGCATATGGTATGCTTGCCTTTATAGGACGGGGTATAGAGTATAAAAGCTGGAGTCTGATGATGCAGCTGTATAGAACGCTGGTTAGGCCGCATTTGGAGTACTGCGTCCAGTTCTGGTCGCCGCACTACCAGAAGGACGTGGAGGCATTGGAGAGAGTGCAGAGAAGGTTTACCAGGATGTTGCCTGGTATGGAGGGTCTTAGCTATGAGGAGAGATTGGGTAGACTGGGGTTGTTCTCCTTGGAAAGACGGAGAATGAGGGGAGATCTAATAGAGGTATACAAGATTATGAAGGGTATAGATAGGGTGAACAGTGGGAAGCTTTTTCCCAGGTCGGAGGTGACGATCACGAGGGGTCACGGGCTCAAGCTGAGAGGGGCGAAGTATAACTCAGACATCAGAGGGACGTTTTTTACACAGAGGGTGGTGGGGGCCTGGAATGCGCTGCCAAGTAGGGTGGTGGAGGCAGGCACGCTGACATCGTTTAAGACTTACCTGGATAGTCACATGAGCAGCCTGGGAATGGAGGGATACAAACGATTGGTCTAGTTGGACCAAGGAGCGGCACAGGCTTGGAGGGCCGAAGGCCTGTTTCCTGTGCTGTACTGTTCTTTGTTCTTTGTTCTTTGAAGGGGGGGAGGTTTAACACAGATATCAGAAGGACATATTTCACACAGAGGGTCGTGGGGGCCTGGAATGTGTTGCCGGGCAAGGTGGTGGAGGCGGACACACTGGGAACGTTTAAGACTTATCTAGACAGCTATATGACCGGAGTGGGAATGGAGGGATACAAAAGAGTGGTCTAGTTTGGACCAGGGAGCGGCGCGGGCTAATTGTTCCTTGTTTCTCGTTTCAAGGCTTCATTCTATGATCATCTTGCTGGTGCCAGTACAGAGCGAGACTGCGGATAGTTGGGAACCTGTCTCGGGGGCAGGGAATTCATATGGTGTTCATGGAAGTGGAAATGACTAGGGTTGGGAAGCATTTTCCGATCAGGGCCATTGTGATCTCCTGGACTCGTTTCGATCGCCTCAGGGGGTCGGAGAGGAATTTCCCAGATTTTTTTTTTTTCCCCATATTGGCCCTGGGGTTTTTCACTCTGGGTTTTCGCCTCTCCCTGGAGATCACATGGTCTGGAATGGGGGGGTGGGGGTGAGTTAATAGGTTGTAATGAACAAAGCATCGTAGCTGTGAGGGACAGCTCGGTGGATAGGATATTGGTATGTAGATAGGCTGGAAAATTGGGCGGGGATCCTGGATTCAGGATTCAATCCTGGACCGGGGAGCGGCGCGGGCTTGGAGGGCCGAAGGGCCTGTTCCTGTGCTGTATTGTTCTTTGTTCTTTGTTCTTTGTATCATTTCATAGTCTTAGGATACTGATCAGAAACCCCAAAGTATGTTATGAAGCCCAACTAGGTGCCAACAGTTTTTCTATTTGGACATTAGTGTGAGGAAAAGGTGTTCACTCCAGGTGTGATTCTATTGACACACTAGGAAACTTTTATCAATCAAACTTTATTTAACAATACAGTTTAACTATAACAAATAAATTGGCTTAACTTTTACCAACTAAAATACTTGAACATCATAAGATACAATTCTTAACCGCTAACTTATCTCTATTATTTCCAATGTAAGCAATGTTCCTCATATAGACTTAAACTTCCCTTCAAAATCCTTTAGCAGCACAGTTAGCTTGTCCCCAAGTCTCCAGAAGGCCTCAGAGGAAAAGGACAGAGAGAGAACTATTTCTCCTAATGGCTCCCAAACAGCAACCTCCAGAGAGAGAGATCCAGAGACACATCTTGTTTCTTTCAGTAATTCCCTGCTTTTCCTTGTAAACTTAACTTCTCCCCTTAAGCACCTGACTCTGTCAATCAACCTAATCAAAACCTTACTCTGAAACCCCAGGGGAAAAACCAAATAGACAAAAATGCATTAACTCAGATTAAAACAGACACATCCTCAGCTAAATCCATCATCAGCCTGCATTCTCAGCATGTGAGCTGCCTGGTGCCCAAACAAACCAGCACCCTGTAAATAGAACTGAATTTTAAACATACCCTCACAAGAAACATGATATAAATACAAGGCACAGTATCATCACAATAGCCAGAGAAACAGCAACAGAGCAGCTGCAGAGATTGGAGTGAAGATATCAAATATATGTAACTACTACAAAGGGTGATGTATAAAAGAACAAGCTCAACACTTGGACATTATGTCAAAGTGTATCTGTCTCAGAGAGTGTGAAAGGAGGTTACTGACTCTTAGGATGATAGGACTGTCCAATGAGAAGAGATTGAAATAAATGGGACGATACTCCGTGTAATTTAAAAGAACAAGAAATGATTTAACTGAAACATAGAAAATTCTTAAGGGATTTGACAGCGTAGATGTTGAGAGATTGTTTCTACCTGGCTGAGGAATTAAAAACACAGGGTCATAATCCCAGAATAAAGGGTCGGTCATTCTGGACTGAGTTGGAGAGAAATCTCTCCACTCAATGGGTTGTAAATCTTTGGGATTCTCTGCTCCTGAAGCCTGTGGATGTTCAGTTAATGGGATCAATGGGTCTTTTGAGAAGGAGGTTAACGGATAGGGTGGGAAAGTGGTGTTGGTGTAGAAGTTTGGCCATGATCTTATTGAATGGCAAAATGGCAAGCGGGCTAAGGGGTGTGGGGGTAGGAATGCTGAATGGCCTACACCTGAACCTATATCTTTAAATGCAGGTTATACAGAAACTGCTTCCATGTGCTGGAGGGTCAGTAAACCCAGCACACAGGGTAGTAATTCTGTTTGTAGATTAATGAAATCAATGCTCTTCCACCTTGTGAGCGATCCACTAACAGCAGCGTTCCAGGAACATTAAAGATTAATTCTCAGCGCTCTTTGTGATATTGTAAGTTTAGCAAGTGCTTGGCTGACCAAGACATATCATGTGGTACATTTAAGCTCAGTACCTCTGCTCTTTGGAAAGCAGAATGGGTCAGATTTGCTGCTATGATCATTATCTAGTGACCCCAGCAGGAATGGAAATAGGCAGGAGTGAGGTGGGATGTTCACAAAGTCCAGTAGCCTCAACATTGAAGGTTCATCTGAGAAGAATGGTGAGACACCAGAGAACCAGTGGTCTTATGGTGCATTGGGAAGCATTCTTGTCTGTAAGTGAGATGTTCCAGGATCGAGCCCTAACCCAAGTCTTGTCGGCCAAGGAAGGTGCATTCATAACGCCATCAAATAGAGTGAGTATCAATCTGGAAATCCTTTCCACACACCAAAGGCAGGTGGTAAGAGAATCCTGGTCAAACATGTGATAGAAAGAGTATTGGAGCCTCTACCATCACTACCTGTAGCTCCAATGTACAACATGCATGTAAAAGTGCGTGTTACCACAGCAACTCGGACTCCCTGAGCGAACAGTAACACAGAACCACCAACACCAGAGAATGACCAGAATCCAGTGGATGACAGGAAATGAAAGCTTGTTGGCATGGAAAAGCCGAGTGCCTCCAATGTTATAGTCACCGGTAGACAAAACATGACTTAGAGTACTGTTCAGCTGTGAACTTAGACACATGTGTTGATCTAACTTTACAGATCTTCAATCGAAGAGCATCTGAGATGTTTCCATTGGGGAAAAAAAAACATTACTGCCGAGGATTGCATTAAAATGATTTCATGTCAAAAAAAGGGACATCTGACATTTAAAACAGTCAGACATGCAATACAGTAACAAATTCAGTGCTAAGAGGGATATTAATAGTCATTCTGCTAAAACCTGATGAGCTAATACATCAGCAACAAAATGTTCCAGTTAATTATAACTCTGTATTCCATTACTGCGAGTTGACCATTTAAATCCCATATAAGAATGGTAGAATCTTATACAGAACAAGGTCATTTGGCTTACCTCTTTGAAAGAGCTATCCAGTTAATTCCACTTCTTTCAAGTCTTTACCCAATTCCCTTTTGAAAGCTCCTATTGAATCTGCTTCCACCGCCCTTCCAGGCAGCGCCTTCCAGATCACAACAATTCACTACGTAAAGAAATGTTTCCTCGTATCAACATCAGTTCATTGGCCAATTTCCTTTATTCCGTGTCCTCTGGATACTAACCCTCCTGCCATTGGAAACAGTTTCTCCTTATTCACTCTATCAAAACCCTTCCTAATCTTGAACACCTCAAATCTCCTAATCTTCACTGTTTCAAGAACAATCCCAGGTAACCATCATCTTATGGATTGAAAGTACGGTCATAGCCCTAACCATGACTTAACGTGTTCCAATTTAAGATTAGACAGCGTTTAGCCTGAATGATTCAAAAACAAAAGCAGGCAGTGCGGGGTATTGAATGCTAACAGAAGACTGCTGTAATGTTAGAGCTCCTGTATAGGGTAGCAAATTAATTGTGTCAGTGAGTGAGTAATCGAGAAAACATAAGCTCACACTTTCTAGGGCACTTGGATCATTTAGAGACATAGAGGTTTACAGCATGGAAACAGGCCCTTCAGCCCAACTTGTCCTTGACGCCCAGGTTTAACCACTAAGCTAGTTCCAATTGCCCACGTTTGGCCCATATCCCTCTATACCCATCTTATCCATGTAACTGTCTAAACGCTTTTTAAAAGACAAAATTGTACCCGCCTCTACTACTACCTCTGGCAGCTCGTTCCAGACACTCACCACCCTCTGTGTGAAACAATTGCCCCTCTGGATCCTTTTGTATCTCTCCCCTCTCACCTTATTTAAGTTCAATTTTTTTTTTAAAAGAGCTGGAAATGAAAGGCAGGTTTCACTAAAAATGACAGTGAACCTGTTGTGGATTATTGTAAAAACCCTCCTTTAGGGAATGCTACCCATATCCAGCCTGGACCTATACACAGCACAAAACATCTGACAGTAGGAAAAATGACTGTGCTGTAAAAACCCATCTGATTCACAACTGTCTCTTTAGGGAAGGAAATCTGTCGTCCTTATGTGGTCTGGCCTACATGTGACTCCAGACCCACAGTATGGCATGGTGGCACAGTGGTTAGCACTGCTGCTGCACAGTGCGAGGGGCCCGGGTTTGATCCCGGCCTCGGGTCACTGTCTAGGTGGAGTCTGCACGTTCTCCCGTGTCTGCATGGGTTTCCTCCGAGTGCTCCAGTTTTCTTTCACAGTCCGAAGGTGTGTGAGTTAGGTGGATTGGCCACGCTAAATTCCCTCTTAGTGTCAGGGGGATTAGCAGGAAAATGCGTAGGGTTATGGGGACAGGACCTGGGTGGGATTGTGGTTGGTGCAGACTCAATGGATTGAATGGCCTCCTTCTGCACTGAGGGGATTCTATGATTCTATGAATGCTGTTGAATTTTAATTGCCCTCTGAAACAATCCAGCACCAGGGATTGGTGGTAAATGCCTGTGACACCACAGCCAGGGATTTTTTTAAAAGTTACTGCTGTCCTGAAGCATCGGAAGACACAGCCACCAATTGTGAAATGAATCAAATCGGGGGACAGGCAAGAGGCCAGAATTGGATGAGTGCAAAGATCTTGGAGGGGTGTAAAGCTGGAGGAGGTGACAGAGATAGGGAGGGACAGGGACATCGAAGGAGTCTGAAAACATGGGTGAGGATTTTAAAGTTGTGGCATTGCCAAACACGGAGCCGGTCTGGGCCAACAAGCTCAGGGTGATGAGTGAACAGAACTTGGTGTGAATTAGGGTACAGACAACAGAGTGCATCGTAGCCATGGACGGCACGGTGGCACAGTGGTTAGCACTGCTGCCTCACAGCGCCAGGGACCTGGGTTCAATTCCCGGCTTGGGTCACTGTCTGTGTGGAGTTTGCACATTCTCCCCGTGTCTGTGTGGGTTTCCCTCCGGGTGCCCCGGTTTCCTCCCACAGTCTGAAAGATGCGCTTAAGGTTAGGTGCATTGGCCATGCTAAATTCTCCCTCATGTACCCGAACAGGTGCCGGAGTGTGGCAACTAGGGGATTTTCACAGTAACTTCATTGCAGTGTTAACGTAAGCCTACTTGTGACAATAATAAATAAAAACTTTAAAAAAAACAAATTGTAACCTAAACTAAAGTACTGTTACTTCGTGAAAACACAAAAATGTATCACACAATGCGATCAATTTCTGGCAGAAAGAAGCAATAAATGGAAGCCCAGGAGGACTTGGGTGCAGTGGGAAGCATTCCTGTCTCTAAGCCTGAAGCACTGGGTTCGAGTCCCACCCCAGTACTTGATGACCAAGGTATGTGTATTGATAATACAGGTTGATTATCAATCTGAAAATCCTTCCAGTACAACTATGGCAAATGATAGGAGTGGGAGCGTTCCCTGGTCAGCCAGAATAGTGTGGTATCTGCAGCTGGGTCCAAGCGCAGGCTCTTGCCACAGGATGTACTCCATGCCAAGCATCCCCCTCGCTTCACACTGGGGGCATGTGAAGGCATTAACCTGTTTGGGTATGTTATGAATGCACCTTCTGTAGCCATTCCAAGGCACTACACGACTTCCTACTGACAAACCAGGTATATTCAGGGGGCAGTCTGAGGGTTAATCATCCTTAGCAAACATGTTGAACCTGCAACACTTTTTTATAATTCACACCGCATCCTCTGTAGGAAAATAAAGGCCATACCATTTCACAATAATTAATTCCATGTTTGTCATCTTTCATACACCCAAATTAGTTGTTTGCTTAATTGAATTTCTGGCATTCCTAGTTATTAATAAATGTTACCTATAATCAGTAATGAATTAGAAGCACAGTATATCTTGACAGATTGGCAAAGACTATGAGCTGGGCTGACACTAACTGGGATCTGTGATATTGCGTCTTGGGACCAGGCTAATATCCTGTGGGCACCCCTAGGCAGCTCTTCAGAGAAGAATTCAAAATTCAGGGCTGCCAATCTGAAAAGAGGCAGGAGGAAAACAATAGAGAGGGGTTGGGGATCGAGCGTTAGGGGCTGAGGGGGTGTGAGGGGTAGTGATGACAGTCTCCAGGGGCTTGTGGTATTATTGTGGAACTGGGGGTGAGAGGACCACATTCCTCCCCCTTGGCCAACTCCACATTTAGGTCAAATATTTAAAGTTTATTTATCAAAGTTTATTTATTAGTCACAAGTAAGGCGTACGTTCACACTGCAATGAAGTGAAATTCCCCAAGTCGCCACACTCCAATGCCTGTTTGAGTCAATGCACCTAACCAGCATGTCTTTCAGACTGTGGGAGGAAACTGGAGCCCCCGGAGGAAACCCACTCAGACACAGGGGGAACATGCAAACTCCACAGGGACAATGACCCAAGCCAGGAATTGAACCCGGGTCCCTGGCACTGTGAGGCAGCAGTGCTAACCGCTGTGCCACCATATCACCCCTTGTTAGCAAACTTGACTTTCTTTTGATGGTTAATCCACATTTGGATCTGGTTTACCAGGGGACAGTAAACATAGTGGTGACTTCAGTAAGTAGTCTCACAACACCAGGTTAAAGTCCAGCAGGTTTATTTGGTAGCGCGAGCTTTCGGAGCGCTGCTCCTTCATCAGGCAACTCCACATTATAGTGGTGACTTTACTGGGATTGTAATTCAATGGCCTGAAATAATACTCCAGATACACAAGTTCCAATCCCACCATGGCATCCGAGGAATTTGATTAATAAATCCGGAGTAAATTTCTAGTCTCATTAACAGTGATCATGAATGATCGGATTGCTGCAAAAGCCCGTTTGGTTCACTGATACATTGAAGAAGGACTCTGATGTTCTTATCTGGTCGACCCTATATGTGACTCCAGACCCACACCAATGCGGTTGACCATTGATTGCTCTCTGAGACAGCCCAGCACGTCACTCGGTTGAAGGTCGCTCAGCGCCGATTATGGAGGGTGATTGGGGATGACTGCTAGCCTTGCCAGTGAAGCTCACAACCCAAGAGCGAATATGAAAAAAAAGTTAAAATTCAAATGTCTGGAGAATATCCAAACTGGGGAGCCAGCAGAATCACCCAACGGATCCTCCTCATGGCAGTGAAGCATGTTCCAGGTGTAACTCAGATCAAAACAGCCATTCCTTCAAAATATGTTTTTATGATTGTCCTAATATTACACATCGTGAATAAAAATCAAATCGTTGCCAATTCCTTGAGACGTGTAAATTATTAAGGTCATCCCTTAATAAAGACAGTTGTAGAACATTGTGAGCAATTAACATTTTCATGAGACCTTTGAAAGGAGTGGTACTCCCAGAATATAAAGGGGACCAAGGAAGAAACCTACTCTTAATAAATAGGAGGGAAATGATTTTCTTTTGTTTCTTAATCCAAATTTTAGAAAATAGCCATTTTTATGAGCACAGGAAGGGGAAAGGAGAGAAAGAAATGAAAGAAAGGAGCACACTCTTCATGTCCCTTTGGATGTCCCAAACAGCTAAACAACCAATTAAATACTTTTAAAGTATAGCTACTGATGAAATGTAGGAAGTCCTACAAGACATTTGTGTACAGCAAGATCCAACAAACAATGCGATAATGAACAATCATAGAATCCCTACAGTGCAGAAGGAGGCCTTTTTGGCCCATCGAATCTGCATGGACTCTCCAAAAGAGCATTTTACCCAGGGCCATCCCCCTCACCCAAGCCTTTTCCTGTAACCCCTCGCATTTATCATGGCGAATCCACCTCACCTACACATCTTGGGACACTAAGGGGCAACTTAGCATGGCCAATCAACCTAACCTTTGGACTGTGAGAGGGAACCAGAGCACCGGAAGAGACCCAAGCAGGCACGGGGAGAATGTGCAAACTCCATACAGGCAGTCACTCAAGGCCAGAATCGAACCCGGGTCCCTGGCACTGTGAGGCAGCAGTGCTAACCACTGTGCCACTCAAACTGCTTTAGTAATATTGGTTCATGAATGTATACTGTCCAGGACAATGGAGAGAATTCCCTTCCTTTTCTTAAAAGTAGCATCATGGGATCTTTTGTGTCCGCTTGAGGCAGGGCAGACAGGGCTCGGATCAAACTCTCATCCAAGCAGCAGCATCTCCGACAGTGTAGCACTATCTCAGCACTGCACTGCAATGTCAGCCTAGATTTGATTTGTGCTCAAGTCTCTGGAATGGGACTTGAACCTGTAACATTATGACTCCGAGGCAAAGGTGCTTGGCACTGAGTCACGAAATAGAAGGCTATGTTGATAGGGCAAGACAAAGCAAAGAGGGAGGAGGCTCATGTGAATCATAAACACAGCAAGGTTGTGTTGTGTAGTACCAAACCATCCAGTTGTGTTGGATGGTTTGGTACTACATCAACAGGGATGAAGTGGAAATGGTCGAGAGCTTCATGTTTTTACGTGTCCAGAACACCAACAACCTGACCTGGTCACCCCATGCCAATGGTATAGTTAAGAAAGCCCACTAATGCCTACTTTCTCAGGAGTCTAAGGAAATTCAGCATGTTCGCTACGACTCTCACCAACTTTTACAGATGCACCATAGAAATCATTCTTTCCGGTTGTATCACAGCTTGGTATGGCTCCTGCTCTGCCCAAGACTGCAAGAAACTACAAAGGATTGTGAATGTAGCCTAATCCATCACGCAAACCAGCCTCCCATCCATTGGCTCTGTCTACACTTCCCGCTACTTTGAAAAAACAGCTACATAATTAAGGACCCCACGTACCCCGGACATTCTCTCTTCCACTTTCTTCTGTCGGGGAAAAAGATACAAAAGTCTGAGGACGTGTACCAACCTTCTCAAGAACAGCTTCTTCCCTGCTGCTATCAGACTTTTGAATGGACCTACCTTGCATTAAGATAATCTTTCTTCTACACCCTAGCTATGACTGTAACATTACATTCTGCACTCTCTCCTTTCCTTCTCTGTGAATGGGATGCTTTGTCTGTATAGAGCACAAGAAATAATACTTTTCACTGTATACAAATACATGTGACAGTAATAAATCAAATCAAAACAAATGCTAGAATACATGTGGCTACAAAATCTAAAATAGAGGTGCATAAGTAAATCACAACTAACAAAATGAATCAAATTAGAATTTTAACTTTTTGACTTTGGTAACAAAAGAAAATTAGATCACTAATCATTTCATTATAAATAAATCAACAACTGCAAACTGAATGGGGTAATCGCTGGCAACTGGCAAAGCACCTGCAGCAGGTGAGCTGTACAGCTGAACTGCAATGAGGTGAGTTACCATAACCGGGCATTAAACTAACAGGGGACACAGGTTTCAAGTAAAAGGGGGAAAGTTTCAAGGAGATATGAAAGGCTAGTTTTTTTACACAGAGGGTGGTAAGTGCCTGGAATGCGCTGTCAGAGGAGGTGGTAGAAGCAGATACAATAACAACATTTCAGAGGTAGCTTTACAGTTGCATGAATAGGCAAGGAATACAATCATAGAATCATAGAATCACTACAGTGCAGAATGAGGCTATTCAGCCCATCGAGCCTGCACCAACAGCAATCCCACCCAGGCCCTATCCCCGCAACACCGTGTATTTACCCTGCTAATCCCCCTGACACTAAGGGGCAATTTACCAGGCCAATCTACCTAACCTGCACATCTTTGGACTGTGGGAGGAAACCGGAGCACCCAGAGGAAACCCACACAGACACGGGGAGAACATGCAACTTCCAAGTAGATAGTCACCCGAGGCCGGAATTGAACCCGGGTCCCTGGCGCTGTGAGGCAGCGGTGCTAACCACTGAGCCATCTTAGAGGGATACGGACTGCATAGAAGCAAAAGATCTTTAGTTTAGAAAGGGGTCATGTGTTGGCACAGGCTTGGTGGGCCGAAGGGCCTGTTTCTATACTGCACTCTGCTTTGTTCTTGGTGAACAATATTTCTGATTTTGAATTGCAGCTGCAGTGTTAGCTACCAGGAGACAAGGCAGCGAGTGGGACACTGGCTGCTGAGATGGTGGGAGGCAATGATGATTGAAAGGTCATGTCCTCAAATCCATATCTTCCATTGTCATCATCTTACTTACGGCCCAACTAAATGTCACTGCTACCAATGTGCTGCAGCAAAAGCTGGGCGGAGCAGTGTGATTCTCAGGCCATTCAATCCATGCAGTGCAGAAGAAGATGTTTGTCATCTATATCAATGATCTGGATGATAATGTGGTCAATTGGATCAGCAGGTTTGCTGATGATACAAAGATTGGAGGTGGAGTGGACAGTGAGGAAGGTTTTCAAAGCTTGCAGAGGGATTTGGACCAACTAGAAAAATGGGCTGAAAAATGGCAAATGGAATTTAACGCAGACAAGTGTGAGATATTGCACATTGGAAGGACAAACCAAAGAAGAACGTACAGGGTAAATGGTAGGACTCTGAAGAGTGCAGTTGAACAGAGGGATCTGGGAATACAGGTACAGAATTCCCTAAAAGTGACGTCACAGGTGGATAGGGTCGTAAAGAGTGCCTTTGGTACATTGGCCTTTACAAATCGGAGTATCGAGTATAAACGTTGGAGTGTTATGGTAAGGTTATATAAGGCATTGGTGAGGCCGAATTTGGAGTATTGTGTACAATTTTGGTCACCTAGTTACAGGAAGGATGCAAATAAGATTGAAAGAGTGCAGAGAAGGTTCACAAGGATGTTGCCGGGACTTGAGAAGCTGAGTTACAGAGAGAGATTGAATAGGTTGGGACTTTATTCCGTGGAGCGTAGAAGATTGAGGGGAGATTTGATAGAGGTGTATAAGATTTTGATGGGTATAGATAGAGTGAATGCAAGCAGGCTTTTTCCGCTGAGGCTAGGGGAGAAAAAAACCAGAGGGCATGGGTTAAGGGTGAAAGGAGAAAAGTTTAAAGGGAATATTAGGGGGGGCTTCTTTACGCAGAGAGTGGTGGGAGTGTGGAATGAGCTGCCGGATAAAGTGGTAAATGCGGGGTCACTTTTAACATTTAAGAAAAACTTGGACGGGTTCATGAATGAGAGGGGTGTGGAAGGATATGGTCCAAGTGCAGGTCAGTGGGACTAGGCATAAAATGGTTCGGCACAGACAAGAAGGGCCAAAAGGCCTGTTTCTGAGCTGTAATTTTCTATGGTTCTATGGTTCTAAGGCCACTTGGCCCATCAAGTTTGCTCTAACTCTCTGACAGAGTATCTTACCCAGGGTCTCTACCCCTGCCCTATGCCAGTAACCCCACACATTCACCATGGCTAATCACTCTAACCTGCACATCTTTGGATTGTGGGAGGAAACCGGAGCACCCGGAGGAAACCCACGCGGACATGGGGAGAATCTGCAAACTCCACACAGACAGGGACCCGAGGCTGGAATTGAACCTGGGTCCCTGGCACTGTGAGGCAGCACTGCTAACCACTGTGCCATCGTGCTGCACCAAGGCTGAGATATCTCCTGCCCTATTTATGATAACAGACAAGTTAGCATCCAGAGTTTGAGAATAAGCAGCTGCGATATATAATTGTAAGTAACTCAATCAATTTTAACTAAAACTATTACATAGAATTTTACAGCTCAGAAGCTGGTCATTCGCCTAACTGGTGTTTAATCCCCAGACAAGCCTCTTTCCTTCCCATTACATCTCACCCTATCATTCCTTGTTTATCTAGCTTCCTAGTAAACACATTTCCTTTAACATGTTGTGTTTTTATAGACTTTTGGTAAATTAAAATTGGAGCCTGGGAGTGATTGACAATGCTACATATTCCTCTCCACTCATTAAAACAAACAGCTTTTAAAACAGAGAGGGGAATTTGATACAAATGCATTAATTGTTTGCAAGAACAACTTTACTCACCATCAGTGTTGTCACTGTTGGGGAAAGACCTTCTTTGAAATCAAAGATTCAATTTGTTGCCAGTTCAAAGTTGCAAAGTAAAATTACGAACTTAATTTTTCAAATCCCATACCCTAGTTGTTTCCCATTTCAAGTAGCAGTCTGATTTCTATTTGAAAGTTGTTACTGAATCTGTTCCCACTGCCCTTCCAAGCAGCAGATTCTGAATCGTAACAAGTTTAGCTGCATCTTTTTTAAAGTAAAGTTTATTTATTAGTCACAAATAAGGCTTACATTAACACTGCAATGAAGTTACTGTGAAATTCCTCTAGTCGCCACAGTTTGGCGCCTGTTTGGGTCAATGCACCCTAACCAGCACCTCTTTCAGACTGTGGGAGGAAACCGGAGCACCTGGAGGAAACCCATGCAGACACGGGGAGAATGTGCAAACTCCACACAGACTGTGACCCAAGCCAGGAATCCAACCCGGGTCCCTGGTTCTGTGAAGCAGCAGCGCTAACTACTGTGCTACCGTGCCGCCCCTTCCTGTAGATACAGAAATGTTTTTTTAAAAATTACATTTGCCTCAAAAAAACGATAGATTGAATATCAAACATGTTCCCTGTCAGTTCCACTTGTACACCAGCTTGCACTGTTTTACACGCAGTTTAACCAGTGAGACAGCAATATTGATGCTTCAGGCATGGCCTATATATATATGTCTCCTATATTCATGTAATTTTGATGATAACTCAGAGAGGGCATGTTAACCTCAGTTTATGTACCACTGGGCCAAGAGATTTCCCCAGAGATAAAAACACTTAGAGCAGATAACTGTCATTCCACGTATATATTGCAACTACTAATTTAGGGAAATTAATTACATTGCATGATCTTTCCTGCTTAAGGGAGAAATGTGAGAAAGTTAAACTATGTAGCCCAGTGAGTGGCTAGAATATCCTAGGTTGCTGGAAGAAACAAAGATTAACAGGTCAAGTGAGTGAGCAAGAAACTGACAGATGGATTATAACGTGGAAAACTGTGTAGTTATTCACTCTGGTAGGAAAATGCAAAGTACTTCTCAAATGAAGAGAGGTTGGAGAAGTGTTGATGTCCAAAGCGACCTAGCTTTTCTTGTTCATAAGTTACTGAAAGCTAGCATACAGGCGCCGGTAGGCTAATGGTACATGTTGGCCTTCATCACAAGGGGATTTGAGTACAAGAGTAAAGATGTTTAGTTGCTATTGTATAAAGCCTCAGTGAAACCGCATCCGGAGTATTTTGTACAGTTTTGGTTTCCTTATCCATGGAAGGATATACTTGCCATGGAGGGAACACAAAGAAGGTTCACCAAACTGATTCCTGGAATAGTTGGATTGTCCTATGAGGAGAGATTAAGAAAACAGGGTCTGTATTCTCTGGAGTTTAGAAGAATGAGAGGTGATCTCATTGAAGCATATAAAATTCTCCCAGGGCTCAATGGGTAGGTGCAGGAAGAATGTTTCCTCTTGCTTGGGGGGATTCTACAACCAGGGGATACAGTCGCAGAATAAGGGGCAGGCCATTTATTATTGAGATGAGGAGGATGGTGAATCGTTGGAATTCTCTACACCAGGTGGCTGTGGAGGTTCAGTCATTGAGTATATTCAGAGCAGAGATTGATAGATTGATAGATTGATAGATTTCTAGGTATCAATGACATTAAGAGATACGGGGATAGTGTGGGAAGATGGCCTTGAGGTAGAAGATCAGCCATAGTCTAGTTAAATAGTGGAGCAAATTAGAGGGGCTGAATGGCCAGCTCCTGCTCCTATGTTCCTAT
Source organism: Mustelus asterias (assembly GCF_964213995.1). Taxonomy (NCBI): domain Eukaryota; kingdom Metazoa; phylum Chordata; class Chondrichthyes; order Carcharhiniformes; family Triakidae; genus Mustelus; species Mustelus asterias. Next base: position 2,274,717 of record NC_135810.1, on the reverse strand, counting down.
GTGCAAATCCTTAAAAGTGGCATGGCAAGTTGATGAAGTGGTTCAGAAAGCATATAGGTTACTTGAGTTAATAAATAGGGAGTAGAATATTAAAGCAAAGAGATTATGCTCAAAGTTTATAAATGACTGGTTAGGACTTAGCTGTAGTA